>NW_027478439.1:0-308750 GCF_051014685.1 Ptiloglossa arizonensis | reverse complement strand
CCTTCTCAACCAGTTCTTAGCTTCAAACTCCCATATCACGCGAACTGTTCCACCAAGCCCACAAATTCCTGCTGCGTCTGAAAGTAGAAACTAGCCCGATTACAACGGTATGTGTATTTTTTCCCTAGGCCATTCTGGGTACGCGTTTGGAGCAGCAGAAGTGCGCAAAATTTGTTGTCTTCTCAACCATTTCTTAGCTTCAAACTCCCATATCTCGCGAACGGATTGACCAAGCTCAAAAATTCCTGCTGCGTCTGAAAGTAGAAACTAGCCCGATTACAACGGTATGTGTATTTTTTCCCTAGGCCACTCTGGTTAAGCGTTTGGAGCAGCAGAAGTGCGAAAAATTTGTTGCCTTCTCAACCATTTCTTAGCTTCAAACTCCCATATCACGCGAACGGTTTGACCAAGCCCACAAATTCCTGCTTCGTCTGAAAGTAGAAACTAGCCCGATTACAACGGTATGTGTATTTTTTCTCTAGGCCATTCTGGTTAGACGTTTGGAGCAGCAGAATTGCGCAAAATTTGTTGCGTTCTCAACCATTTCTTAGCTTCAAGCTCCCATATCTCGCGAACGGATTGAACAAACCCAAAAATTCCTGTTGGGTCTAAAAGTAGAAACTCGCCCGATTACAAACGTAAGTATATTTATTCCCTAGGCCTTTCTGGTTAAGCGTTTGGAGCAGCAGAAGTGCGAAAATTTGTTGCCTTCTCAACCATTTCTTAGCTTCAAACTCCCATATCACGCGAACGGTTTGACCAAGCCCACAAATTCCTGCTGCGTCTGAAAGTAGAAACTAGCCCGATTACAACGGTATGTGTATTTTTTCCCTAGGCCATTCAGGGTAAGCGTTTGGAGAAGCAGAAGTGCGCAAAATTTGTTGTCTTCTCAACCATTTCTTAGCTTCAAACTCCCATATCTCGCGAACGGTTTGACCAAGCCCAAAAATTCCTGCTGCGTCTGAAAGTAGAAACTAGCCCGATTACAACGGTATGTGTATTTTTTCTCTAGGCCATTCTGCTTAAGCGTTTGGAGCAGCAGAAGTGGGAAAAATTTGTTGTCTGCTGAACCATTTCTTAGCTTCAAACTCCGATATCTCGCGAACGGATTAACCAAACCCAAAAATTACTCCTGCATCTGAAAGTAGATACTCGCCCGATTACAACGGTATGTGTATTTTTTCCCTAGGCCATTCTGGTTAAGCGTTTGGAGCAGCAGAAGTGCGAAAAATTTGTTGCCTTCTCAACCATTTCTTAGCTTCAAACTCCCATATCACGCGAACGGTTTGATCAAGCCCACAAATTCCTTCTGCGTCTGAAAGTAGAAACTAGCCCGATTACAACGGTATGTGTATTTTTTCTCTAGGCCATTCTGGTTAAACGTTTGGAGCAGCAGAATTGCGCAAAATTTGTTGCCTTCTCAACCATTTCTTAGCTTCAAGCTCCCATATCTCGCGAACGGATTGAACAAACCCAAAAATTCCTGTTGGGTCTAAAAGTAGAAACTCGCCCGATTACAAAGGTAAGTATATTTATTCCCTAGGCCATTCTGGTTAAGCGTTTGGAGCAGCAGAAGTGCGAAAATTTGTTGCCTTCTCAAACATTTCTTTGCTTCACACTCCCATATCACGCGAACGGATTGGCCACACCCAAAAATTCCTGCTGCGTCTGAAAGTAGAAACTCGCCCGATTACAACGGTATGTGTATTTTTTCCCTAGGACATTCTGGTTAAGCGTTTGGAGCAGCAGAAGTGGGAAAAATTTGTTGTCTGCTGAACCATTTCTTAGCTTCAAACTCCCATATCTCGCGAACGGATTAACCAAACCCAAAAATTACTCCTGCATCTGAAAGTAGATACTCCCCCGATTACAACGGTATATGTATTTTTTCCCTAGGCCATTCTGGTTAAGCGTTTGGAGCAGCAGAATTGCGCAAAATTTGTAGCCTTCTCAACCATTTCTTAGCTTCAAACTCCCATATCGCGCGAACGGTTTGACCAAGCCCACAAATTCCTGCTGCGTCTGAAAGTAGAAACTAGCCCGATTACAACGGTATGTGTATTTTTTCCATAGGCCATTCTGGGTAAGCGTTTGGAGCAGCAGAAGTGCGCAAAATTTGTTGTCTTCTCAACCATTTCTTAGCTTCAAACTCCCATATCTCGCGAACGGTTTGACCAAGCCCAAAAATTCCTGCTGCGTCTGAAAGTAGAAACTAGCCCGATTACAACGGTATGTGTATTTTTTCTCTAGGCCATTCTGGTTAAGCGTTTGGAGCAGCAGAATTGCGCAAAATGTGTAGCCTTCTCAACCATTTCTTAGCTTCAAGCTCCCATATCACGCGAACGGATTGGCCAAACCCAAAAATTCCTGCTGCGTCTGAAAGTAGAAACTCGCCCGATTACAACGGTATGTGTATTTTTTCCCTAGGCCATTCTGGTTAAGCGTTTGGAGCAGCAGAAGTGGGAAAAATTTGTTGTCCGCTGAACCATTTCTTAGCTTCAAACTCCCATATCTCGCGAACGGATTAACCAAACCCAAAAATTACTCCTGCATCTGAAAGTAGATACTCGCCCGATTACAACGGTATATGTATTTTTTCCCTAGGCCATTCTGGTTAAGCGTTTGGAGCAGCAGAATTGCGAAAAATTTGTTGCCTTCTCAACCAGTTCTTAGCTTCAAACTCCCATATCACGCGAACTGTTCCACCAAGCCCACAAATTCCAGCTTCGTCTGAAAGTAGAAACTAGCCCGATTACAACGGTATGTGTATTTTTTCTCTAGGCCATTCTGCTTAAGCGTTTGGAGCAGCAGAAGTGGGAAAAATTTGTTGTCTGCTGAACCATTTCTTAGCTTCAAACTCCGATATCTCGCGAACGGATTAACCAAACCCAAAAATTACTCCTGCATCTGAAAGTAGATACTCGCCCGATTACAACGGTATGTGTATTTTTTCCCTAGGCCATTCTGGTTAAGCGTTTGGAGCAGCAGAAGTGCGAAAAATTTGTTGCCTTCTCAACCATTTCTTAGCTTCAAACTCCCATATCACGCGAACGGTTTGATCAAGCCCACAAATTCCTTCTGCGTCTGAAAGTAGAAACTAGCCCGATTACAACGGTATGTGTATTTTTTCTCTAGGCCATTCTGGTTAAACGTTTGGAGCAGCAGAATTGCGCAAAATTTGTTGCCTTCTCAACCATTTCTTAGCTTCAAGCTCCCATATCTCGCGAACGGATTGAACAAACCCAAAAATTCCTGTTGGGTCTAAAAGTAGAAACTCGCCCGATTACAAAGGTAAGTATATTTATTCCCTAGGCCATTCTGGTTAAGCGTTTGGAGCAGCAGAAGTGCGAAAATTTGTTGCCTTCTCAAACATTTCTTTGCTTCACACTCCCATATCACGCGAACGGATTGGCCACACCCAAAAATTCCTGCTGCGTCTGAAAGTAGAAACTCGCCCGATTACAACGGTATGTGTATTTTTTCCCTAGGACATTCTGGTTAAGCGTTTGGAGCAGCAGAAGTGGGAAAAATTTGTTGTCTGCTGAACCATTTCTTAGCTTCAAACTCCCATATCTCGCGAACGGATTAACCAAACCCAAAAATTACTCCTGCATCTGAAAGTAGATACTCCCCCGATTACAACGGTATATGTATTTTTTCCCTAGGCCATTCTGGTTAAGCGTTTGGAGCAGCAGAATTGCGCAAAATTTGTAGCCTTCTCAACCATTTCTTAGCTTCAAACTCCCATATCGCGCGAACGGTTTGACCAAGCCCACAAATTCCTGCTGCGTCTGAAAGTAGAAACTAGCCCGATTACAACGGTATGTGTATTTTTTCCATAGGCCATTCTGGGTAAGCGTTTGGAGCAGCAGAAGTGCGCAAAATTTGTTGTCTTCTCAACCATTTCTTAGCTTCAAACTCCCATATCTCGCGAACGGTTTGACCAAGCCCAAAAATTCCTGCTGCGTCTGAAAGTAGAAACTAGCCCGATTACAACGGTATGTGTATTTTTTCTCTAGGCCATTCTGGTTAAGCGTTTGGAGCAGCAGAATTGCGCAAAATGTGTAGCCTTCTCAACCATTTCTTAGCTTCAAGCTCCCATATCACGCGAACGGATTGGCCAAACCCAAAAATTCCTGCTGCGTCTGAAAGTAGAAACTCGCCCGATTACAACGGTATGTGTATTTTTTCCCTAGGCCATTCTGGTTAAGCGTTTGGAGCAGCAGAAGTGGGAAAAATTTGTTGTCCGCTGAACCATTTCTTAGCTTCAAACTCCCATATCTCGCGAACGGATTAACCAAACCCAAAAATTACTCCTGCATCTGAAAGTAGATACTCGCCCGATTACAACGGTATATGTATTTTTTCCCTAGGCCATTCTGGTTAAGCGTTTGGAGCAGCAGAATTGCGAAAAATTTGTTGCCTTCTCAACCAGTTCTTAGCTTCAAACTCCCATATCACGCGAACTGTTCCACCAAGCCCACAAATTCCTGCTGCGTCTGAAAGTAGAAACTAGCCCGATTACAACGGTATGTGTATTTTTTCCCTAGGCCATTCTGGTTAAGCGTTTGGAGCAGCAGAATTGCGCAAAATTTGTAGCCTTCTCAACCATTTCTTAGCTTCAAACTCCCATATCTCGCGAACGGATTGACCAAGCTCAAAAATTCCTGCTGCGTCTGAAAGTAGAAACTAGCCCGATTACAACGGTAAGTGTATTTTTTCCCTAGGCCACTCTGGTTAAGCGTTTGGAGCAGCAGAAGTGCGAAAAATTTGTTGCCTTCTCAACCATTTCTTAGCTTCAAACTCCCATATCACGCGAACGGTTTGACCAAGCCCACAAATTCCAGCTTCGTCTGAAAGTAGAAACTAGCCCGATTACAACGGTATGTGTATTTTTTCTCTAGGCCATTCTGGTTAGACGTTTGGAGCAGCAGAATTGCGCAAAATTTGTTGCGTTCTCAACCATTTCTTAGCTTCAAACTCCCATATCACGCGAACGGTTTGACCAAGCCCACAAATTCCTGCTGCGTCTGAAAGTAGAAACTAGCCCGATTACAACGGTATGTGTATTTTTTCCCTAGGCCATTCAGGGTAAGCGTTTGGAGCAGCAGAAGTGCGCAAAATTTGTTGTCTTCTCAACCATTTCTTAGCTTCAAACTCCCATATCTCGCGAACGGTTTGACCAAGCCCAAAAATTCCTGCTGCGTCTGAAAGTAGAAACTAGCCCGATTACAAAGGTATGTGTATTTTTTCTCTAGGCCATTCTGGTTAAGCGTTTGGAGCAGCAGAATTGCGCAAAATGTGTAGCCTTCTCAACCATTTCTTAGCTTCAAGCTCCCATATCACGCGAACGGATTGGCCAAACCCAAAAATTCCTGCTGCGTCTGAAAGTAGAAACTCGCCCGATTACAACGGTATGTGTATTTTTTCCCTAGGCCATTCTGGTTAAGCGTTTGGAGCAGCAGAAGTGGGAAAAATTTGTTGTCTGCTGAACCATTTCTTAGCTTCAAACTCCCATATCTCGCGAACGGATTAACCAAACCCAAAAATTACTCCTGCATCTGAAAGTAGATACTCGCCCGATTACAACGGTATATGTATTTTTTCCCTAGGCCATTCTGGTTAAGCGTTTGGAGCAGCAGAATTGCGAAAAATTTGTTGCCTTCTCAACCAGTTCTTAGCTTCAAACTCCCATATCACGCGAACTGTTCCACCAAGCCCACAAATTCCTGCTGCGTCTGAAAGTAGAAACTAGCCCGATTACAACGGTATGTGTATTTTTTCCCTAGGCCATTCTGGGTACGCGTTTGGAGCAGCAGAAGTGCGCAAAATTTGTTGTCTTCTCAACCATTTCTTAGCTTCAAACTCCCATATCTCGCGAACGGATTGACCAAGCTCAAAAATTCCTGCTGCGTCTGAAAGTAGAAACTAGCCCGATTACAACGGTATGTGTATTTTTTCCCTAGGCCACTCTGGTTAAGCGTTTGGAGCAGCAGAAGTGCGAAAAATTTGTTGCCTTCTCAACCATTTCTTAGCTTCAAACTCCCATATCACGCGAACGGTTTGACCAAGCCCACAAATTCCTGCTTCGTCTGAAAGTAGAAACTAGCCCGATTACAACGGTATGTGTATTTTTTCTCTAGGCCATTCTGCTTAAGCGTTTGGAGCAGCAGAAGTGGGAAAAATTTGTTGTCTGCTGAACCATTTCTTAGCTTCAAACTCCGATATCTCGCGAACGGATTAACCAAACCCAAAAATTACTCCTGCATCTGAAAGTAGATACTCGCCCGATTACAACGGTATGTGTATTTTTTCCCTAGGCCATTCTGGTTAAGCGTTTGGAGCAGCAGAAGTGCGAAAAATTTGTTGCCTTCTCAACCATTTCTTAGCTTCAAACTCCCATATCACGCGAACGGTTTGATCAAGCCCACAAATTCCTTCTGCGTCTGAAAGTAGAAACTAGCCCGATTACAACGGTATGTGTATTTTTTCTCTAGGCCATTCTGGTTAAACGTTTGGAGCAGCAGAATTGCGCAAAATTTGTTGCCTTCTCAACCATTTCTTAGCTTCAAGCTCCCATATCTCGCGAACGGATTGAACAAACCCAAAAATTCCTGTTGGGTCTAAAAGTAGAAACTCGCCCGATTACAAAGGTAAGTATATTTATTCCCTAGGCCATTCTGGTTAAGCGTTTGGAGCAGCAGAAGTGCGAAAATTTGTTGCCTTCTCAAACATTTCTTTGCTTCACACTCCCATATCACGCGAACGGATTGGCCACACCCAAAAATTCCTGCTGCGTCTGAAAGTAGAAACTCGCCCGATTACAACGGTATGTGTATTTTTTCCCTAGGACATTCTGGTTAAGCGTTTGGAGCAGCAGAAGTGGGAAAAATTTGTTGTCTGCTGAACCATTTCTTAGCTTCAAACTCCCATATCTCGCGAACGGATTAACCAAACCCAAAAATTACTCCTGCATCTGAAAGTAGATACTCCCCCGATTACAACGGTATATGTATTTTTTCCCTAGGCCATTCTGGTTAAGCGTTTGGAGCAGCAGAATTGCGCAAAATTTGTAGCCTTCTCAACCATTTCTTAGCTTCAAACTCCCATATCGCGCGAACGGTTTGACCAAGCCCACAAATTCCTGCTGCGTCTGAAAGTAGAAACTAGCCCGATTACAACGGTATGTGTATTTTTTCCATAGGCCATTCTGGGTAAGCGTTTGGAGCAGCAGAAGTGCGCAAAATTTGTTGTCTTCTCAACCATTTCTTAGCTTCAAACTCCCATATCTCGCGAACGGTTTGACCAAGCCCAAAAATTCCTGCTGCGTCTGAAAGTAGAAACTAGCCCGATTACAACGGTATGTGTATTTTTTCTCTAGGCCATTCTGGTTAAGCGTTTGGAGCAGCAGAATTGCGCAAAATGTGTAGCCTTCTCAACCATTTCTTAGCTTCAAGCTCCCATATCACGCGAACGGATTGGCCAAACCCAAAAATTCCTGCTGCGTCTGAAAGTAGAAACTCGCCCGATTACAACGGTATGTGTATTTTTTCCCTAGGCCATTCTGGTTAAGCGTTTGGAGCAGCAGAAGTGGGAAAAATTTGTTGTCTGCTGAACCATTTCTTAGCTTCAAACTCCCATATCTCGCGAACGGATTAACCAAACCCAAAAATTACTCCTGCATCTGAAAGTAGATACTCGCCCGATTACAACGGTATATGTATTTTTTCCCTAGGCCATTCTGGTTAAGCGTTTGGAGCAGCAGAAGTGGGAAAACTTTGTTGTCTGCTGAACCATTTCTTAGCTTCAAACTCCCATATCTCGCGAACGGATTAACCAAACCCAAAAATTACTCCTGCATCTCAAAGTAGATACTCGCCCGATTACAACGGTATGTGTATTTTTTCCATAGGCCATTCTGGGTACGCGTTTGGAGCAGCAGAAGTGCGCAAAATTTGTTGTCTTCTCAACCATTTCTTAGCTTCAAACTCCCATATCTCGCGAACGGATTGACCAAGCTCAAAAATTCCTGCTGCGTCTGAAAGTAGAAACTAGCCCGATTACAACGGTATGTGTATTTTTTCCATAGGCCACTCTGGTTAAGCGTTTGGAGCAGCAGAAGTGCGAAAAATTTGTTGCCTTCTCAACCATTTCTTAGCTTCAAACTCCCATATCACGCGAACGGTTTGACCAAGCCCACAAATTCCTGCTTCGTCTGAAAGTAGAAACTAGCCCGATTACAACGGTATGTGTATTTTTTCTCTAGGCCATTCTGGTTAGACGTTTGGAGCAGCAGAATTGCGCAAAATTTGTTGCGTTCTCAACCATTTCTTAGCTTCAAGCTCCCATATCTCGCGAACGGATTGAACAAACCCAAAAATTCCTGTTGGGTCTAAAAGTAGAAACTCGCCCGATTACAAACGTAAGTATATTTATTCCCTAGGCCATTCTGGTTAAGCGTTTGGAGCAGCAGAAGTGCGAAAATTTGTTGCCTTCTCAACCATTTCTTAGCTTCAAACTCCCATATCACGCGAACGGTTTGACCAAGCCCACAAATTCCTGCTGCGTCTGAAAGTAGAAACTAGCCCGATTACAACGGTATGTGTATTTTTTCCCTAGGCCATTCAGGGTAAGCGTTTGGAGCAGCAGAAGTGCGCAAAATTTGTTGTCTTCTCAACCATTTCTTAGCTTCAAACTCCCATATCTCGCGAACGGTTTGACCAAGCCCAAAAATTCCTGCTGCGTCTGAAAGTAGAAACTAGCCCGATTACAACGGTATGTGTATTTTTTCTCTAGGCCATTCTGCTTAAGCGTTTGGAGCAGCAGAAGTGGGAAAAATTTGTTGTCTGCTGAACCATTTCTTAGCTTCAAACTCCGATATCTCGCGAACGGATTAACCAAACCCAAAAATTACTCCTGCATCTGAAAGTAGATACTCGCCCGATTACAACGGTATGTGTATTTTTTCCCTAGGCCATTCTGGTTAAGCGTTTGGAGCAGCAGAAGTGCGAAAAATTTGTTGCCTTCTCAACCATTTCTTAGCTTCAAACTCCCATATCACGCGAACGGTTTGATCAAGCCCACAAATTCCTTCTGCGTCTGAAAGTAGAAACTAGCCCGATTACAACGGTATGTGTATTTTTTCTCTAGGCCATTCTGGTTAAACGTTTGGAGCAGCAGAATTGCGCAAAATTTGTTGCCTTCTCAACCATTTCTTAGCTTCAAGCTCCCATATCTCGCGAACGGATTGAACAAACCCAAAAATTCCTGTTGGGTCTAAAAGTAGAAACTCGCCCGATTACAAAGGTAAGTATATTTATTCCCTAGGCCATTCTGGTTAAGCGTTTGGAGCAGCAGAAGTGCGAAAATTTGTTGCCTTCTCAACCATTTCTTTGCTTCACACTCCCATATCACGCGAACGGATTGGCCACACCCAAAAATTCCTGCTGCGTCTGAAAGTAGAAACTCGCCCGATTACAACGGTATGTGTATTTTTTCCCTAGGACATTCTGGTTAAGCGTTTGGAGCAGCAGAAGTGGGAAAAATTTGTTGTCTGCTGAACCATTTCTTAGCTTCAAACTCCCATATCTCGCGAACGGATTAACCAAACCCAAAAATTACTCCTGCATCTGAAAGTAGATACTCCCCCGATTACAACGGTATATGTATTTTTTCCCTAGGCCATTCTGGTTAAGCGTTTGGAGCAGCAGAATTGCGCAAAATTTGTAGCCTTCTCAACCATTTCTTAGCTTCAAACTCCCATATCGCGCGAACGGTTTGACCAAGCCCACAAATTCCTGCTGCGTCTGAAAGTAGAAACTAGCCCGATTACAACGGTATGTGTATTTTTTCCATAGGCCATTCTGGGTAAGCGTTTGGAGCAGCAGAAGTGCGCAAAATTTGTTGTCTTCTCAACCATTTCTTAGCTTCAAACTCCCATATCTCGCGAACGGTTTGACCAAGCCCAAAAATTCCTGCTGCGTCTGAAAGTAGAAACTAGCCCGATTACAACGGTATGTGTATTTTTTCTCTAGGCCATTCTGGTTAAGCGTTTGGAGCAGCAGAATTGCGCAAAATGTGTAGCCTTCTCAACCATTTCTTAGCTTCAAGCTCCCATATCACGCGAACGGATTGGCCAAACCCAAAAATTCCTGCTGCGTCTGAAAGTAGAAACCCGCCCGATTACAACGGTATGTGTATTTTTTCCCTAGGCCATTCTGGTTAAGCGTTTGGAGCAGCAGAAGTGGGAAAAATTTGTTGTCTGCTGAACCATTTCTTAGCTTCAAACTCCCATATCTCGCGAACGGATTAACCAAACCCAAAAATTACTCCTGCATCTGAAAGTAGATACTCGCCCGATTACAACGGTATATGTATTTTTTCCCTAGGCCATTCTGGTTAAGCGTTTGGAGCAGCAGAATTGCGAAAAATTTGTTGCCTTCTCAACCAGTTCTTAGCTTCAAACTCCCATATCGCGCGAACGGTTTGACCAAGCCCACAAATTCCTGCTGCGTCTGAAAGTAGAAACTAGCCCGATTACAACGGTATGTGTATTTTTTCCATAGGCCATTCTGGGTAAGCGTTTGGAGCAGCAGAAGTGCGCAAAATTTGTTGTCTTCTCAACCATTTCTTAGCTTCAAACTCCCATATCTCGCGAACGGTTTGACCAAGCCCAAAAATTCCTGCTGCGTCTGAAAGTAGAAACTAGCCCGATTACAACGGTATGTGTATTTTTTCTCTAGGTCATTCTGGTTAAGCGTTTGGAGCAGCAGAATTGCGCAAAATGTGTAGCCTTCTCAACCATTTCTTAGCTTCAAGCTCCCATATCACGCGAACGGATTGGCCAAACCCAAAAATTCCTGCTGCGTCTGAAAGTAGAAACCCGCCCGATTACAACGGTATGTGTATTTTTTCCCTAGGCCATTCTGGTTAAGCGTTTGGAGCAGCAGAAGTGGGAAAAATTTGTTGTCTGCTGAACCATTTCTTAGCTTCAAACTCCCATATCTCGCGAACGGATTAACCAAACCCAAAAATTACTCCTGCATCTGAAAGTAGATACTCGCCCGATTACAACGGTATATGTATTTTTTCCCTAGGCCATTCTGGTTAAGCGTTTGGAGCAGCAGAATCGCGAAAAATTTGTTGCCTTCTCAACCAGTTCTTAGCTTCAAACTCCCATATCACGCGAACTGTTCCACCAAGCCCACAAATTCCTGCTGGGTCTGAAAGTAGAAACTAGCCCGATTACAACGGTATGTGTATTTTTTCCCTAGGCCATTCTGGGTACGCGTTTGGAGCAACAGAAGTGCGCAAAATTTGTTGCCTTCTCAACCATTTCTTAGCTTCAAACTCCCATATCTCGCGAACGGTTTGACCAAGCCCAAAAATTCCTGCTGCGTCTGAAAGTAGAAACTAGCCCGATTACAACGGTATGTGTATTTTTTCTATAGGCCATTCTGGTTAAGCGTTTGGAGCAGCAGAATTGCGCAAAATGTGTTGCCTTCTCAACCATTTCTTAGCTTCAAGCTCCCATATCACGCGAACGGATTGGCCAAACCCAAAAATTCCTGCTGCGTCTGAAAGTAGAAACTCGCCCGATTACAACGGTATGTGTATTTTTTCCCTAGGCCATTCTGGTTAAGCGTTTGGAGCAGCAGAAGTGGGAAAAATTTGTTGTCTGCTGAACCATTTCTTAGCTTCAAACTCCCATATCTCGCGAACGGATTAACCAAACCCAAAAATTACTCCTGCATCTGAAAGTAGATACTCGCCCGATTACAACGGTATATGTATTTTTTCCCTAGGCCATTCTGGTTAAGCGTTTGGAGCAGCAGAATTGCGAAAAATTTGTTGCTTTCTCAACCAGTTCTTAGCTTCAAACTCCCATATCACGCGAACTGTTCCACAAAGCCCACAAATTCCTGCTGGGTCTGAAAGTAGAAACTAGCCCGATTACAACGGTATGTGTATTTTTTCCCTAGGCCATTCTGGGTACGCGTTTGGAGCAGCAGAAGTGCGCAAAATTTGTTGTCTTCTCAACCATTTCTTAGCTTCAAACTCCCATATCTCGCGAACGGTTTGACCAAGCCCAAAAATTCCCGCAGCGTCTGAAAGTAGAAACTTGCCCGATTACAACGGTATGTGTATTTTTTCTCTAAGCCATTCTGGTTAAGCGTTTGGAGCAGCAGAAGTGGGAAAAATTTGTTGCTTTCTCAACCAGTTCTTAGCTTCAAACTCCCATATCACGCGAACTGTTCCACAAAGCCCACAAATTCCTGCTGGGTCTGAAAGTAGAAACTAGCCCGATTACAACGGTATGTGTATTTTTTCCCTAGGCCATTCTGGTTAAGCGTTTGGAGCAGCAGAAGTGGGAAAAATTTGTTGTCTGCTGAACCATTTCTTAGCTTCAAACTCCCATATCTCGCGAACGGATTAACCAAACCCAAAAATTACTCCTGCATCTGAAAGTAGATACTCGCCCGATTACAACGGTATATGTATTTTTTCCCTAGGCCATTCTGGTTAAGCGTTTGGAGCAGCAGAATTGCGAAAAATTTGTTGCCTTCTCAACCAGTTCTTAGCTTCAAACTCCCATATCACGCGAACTGTTCCACCAAGCCCACAAATTCCTGCTGGGTCTGAAAGTAGAAACTAGCCCGATTACAACGGTATGTGTATTTTTTCCCTAGGCCATTCTGGGTACGCGTTTGGAGCAACAGAAGTGCGCAAAATTTGTTGCCTTCTCAACCATTTCTTAGCTTCAAACTCCCATATCTCGCGAACGGTTTGACCAAGCCCAAAAATTCCTGCAGCGTCTGAAAGTAGAAACTAGCCCGATTACAACGGTATGTGTATTTTTTCTCTAAGCCATTCTGGTTAAGCGTTTGGAGCAGCTGAAGTGGGAAAAATTTGTTGTCTGCTGAACCATTTCTTAGCTTCAAACTCCGATATCTCGCGAACGGATTAACCAAACCCAAAAATTACTCCTGCATCTGAAAGTAGATACTCGCCCGATTTCAACGGTATGTGTATTTTTTCCCTAGGCCATTCTGGTTAAGCGTTTGGAGCAGCAGAAGTGCGAAAAATTTGTTGCCTTCTCAACCATTTCTTAGCTTCAAACTCCCATATCACGCGAACGGTTTGACCAAGCCCACAAATTCCTGCTTCGTCTGAAAGTAGAAACTAGCCCGATTACAACGGTATGTGTATTTTTTCTCTAGGCCATTCTGGTTAGACGTTTGGAGCAGCAGAATTGCGCAAAATTTGTTGCCTTCTCAACCATTTCTTAGCTTCAAGCTCCCATATCTCGCGAACGGATTGAACAAACCCAAAAATTCCTGTTGGGTCTAAAAGTAGAAACTCGCCCGATTACAAACGTAAGTATATTTATTCCCTAGGCCATTCTGGTTAAGCGTTTGGAGCAGCAGAAGTGCGAAAATTTGTTGCCTTCTCAACCATTTCTTAGCTTCACACTCCCATATGACACGAACGGATTGGCCACACCCAAAAATTCCTGCTGCGTCTGAAAGTAGAAACTCGCCCGATTACAACGGTATGTGTATTTTTTCCCTAGGCCATTCTGGTTAAGCGTTTGGAGCAGCAGAAGTGGGAAAACTTTGTTGTCTGCTGAACCATTTCTTAGCTTCAAACTCCGATATCTCGCGAACGGATTAACCAAACCCAAAAATTACTCCTGCATCTGAAAGTAGATACTCGCCCGATTACAACGGTATATGTATTTTTTCCCTAGGCCATTCTGGTTAAGCGTTTGGAGCAGCAGAATTGCGAAAAATTCGTTGCCTTCTCAACCATTTCTTAGCTTCAAACTCCCATATCACGCGAACGGTTTGACCAAGCCCACAAATTCCTGCTGCGTCTGAAAGTAGAAACTAGCCCGATTACAACGGTATGTGTATTTTTTCCCTAGGCCATTCTGGGTACGCGTTTGGAGCAGCAGAAGTGCGCAAAATTTGTTGTTTTCTCAACCATTTCTTAGCTTCAAATTCCCATATCTCGCGAACGGTTTGACCAAGCCCAAAAATTCCTGCTGCGTCTGAAAGTAGAAACTAGCCCGATTACAACGGTATGTGTATTTTTTCTCTAGGCCATTCTGGTTAAGCGTTTGGAGCAGCAGAATTGCCCAAAATTCGTAGCCTTCTCAACCATTTCTTAGCTTCAAGCTCCCATATCTCGCGAACGGATAGACCAAACCCAAAAATTCCTGTTGTGTCTGAAAGTAGAAACTCGCCCGATTACAAACGTAAGTATATTTATTCCCTAGGCCATTCTGGTTAAGCGTTTGGAGCAGCAGAAGTGGGAAAAATTTGTTGTCTGCTGAACCATTTCTTAGCTTCAAACTCCCATATCTCGCGAACGCATTAACCAAACCCAAAAATTACTCCTGCATCTGAAAGTAGATACTCGCCCGATTACAACGGTATGTATATTTTTTCCCTAGGCCATTCTGGTTAAGCGTTTGGAGCAGCAGAAGTGCGAAAAATTTGTTGCCTTCTCAACCATTTCTTAGCTTCAAACTCCCATATCACGCGAACGGTTTGACCAAGCCCACAAATTCCTGCTGCGTCTGAAAGTAGAAACTAGCCCGATTACAACGGTATGTGTATTTTTTCCCTAGGCCATTCAGGGTAAGCGTTTGGAGCAGCAGAAGTGCGCAAAATTTGTTGTCTTCTCAACCATTTCTTAGCTTCAAACTCCCATATCTCGCGAACGGTTTGACCAAGCCCAAAAATTCCTGCTGCGTCTGAAAGTAGAAACTAGCCCGATTACAACGGTATGTGTATTTTTTCTCTAGGCCATTCTGCTTAAGCGTTTGGAGCAGCAGAAGTGGGAAAAATTTGTTGTCTGCTGAACCATTTCTTAGCTTCAAACTCCGATATCTCGCGAACGGATTAACCAAACCCAAAAATTACTCCTGCATCTGAAAGTAGATACTCGCCCGATTACAACGGTATGTGTATTTTTTCCCTAGGCCATTCTGGTTAAGCGTTTGGAGCAGCAGAAGTGCGAAAAATTTGTTGCCTTCTCAACCATTTCTTAGCTTCAAACTCCCATATCACGCGAACGGTTTGATCAAGCCCACAAATTCCTTCTGCGTCTGAAAGTAGAAACTAGCCCGATTACAACGGTATGTGTATTTTTTCTCTAGGCCATTCTGGTTAAACGTTTGGAGCAGCAGAATTGCGCAAAATTTGTTGCCTTCTCAACCATTTCTTAGCTTCAAGCTCCCATATCTCGCGAACGGATTGAACAAACCCAAAAATTCCTGTTGGGTCTAAAAGTAGAAACTCGCCCGATTACAAAGGTAAGTATATTTATTCCCTAGGCCATTCTGGTTAAGCGTTTGGAGCAGCAGAAGTGCGAAAATTTGTTGCCTTCTCAACCATTTCTTTGCTTCACACTCCCATATCACGCGAACGGATTGGCCACACCCAAAAATTCCTGCTGCGTCTGAAAGTAGAAACTCGCCCGATTACAACGGTATGTGTATTTTTTCCCTAGGCCATTCTGGTTAAGCGTTTGGAGCAGCAGAAGTGGGAAAAATTTGTTGTCTGCTGAACCATTTCTTAGCTTCAAACTCCCATATCTCGCGAACGGATTAACCAAACCCAAAAATTACTCCTGCATTTTAAAGTAGATACTCCCCCGATTACAACGGTATGTGTATTTTTTCCATAGGCCATTCTGGGTAAGCGTTTGGAGCAGCAGAAGTGCGCAAAATTTGTTGTCTTCTCAACCATTTCTTAGCTTCAAACTCCCATATCTCGCGAACGGTTTGACCAAGCCCAAAAATTCCTGCTGCGTCTGAAAGTAGAAACTAGCCCGATTACAACGGTATGTGTATTTTTTCTCTAGGCCATTCTGGTTAAGCGTTTGGAGCAGCAGAATTGCGCATAATGTGTAGCCTTCTCAACCATTTCTTAGCTTCAAGCTCCCATATCACGCGAACAGATTGGCCAAACCCAAAAATTCCTGCTGCGTCTGAAAGTAGAAACTCGCCCGATTACAACGGTATGTGTATTTTTTGCCTAGGCCATTCTGGTTAAGCGTTTGGAGCAGCAGAATTGCGAAAAATTTGTTGCCTTCTCAACCAGTTCTTAGCTTCAAACTCCCATATCACGCGAACTGTTCCACCAAGCCCACAAATTCCTGCTGCGTCTGAAAGTAGAAACTAGCCCGATTACAACGGTATGTGTATTTTTTCCCTAGGCCATTCTGGGTACGCGTTTGGAGCAGCAGAAGTGCGCAAAATTTGTTGTCTTCTCAACCATTTCTTAGCTTCAAACTCCCATATCTCGCGAACGGATTGACCAAGCTCAAAAATTCCTGCTGCGTCTGAAAGTAGAAACTAGCCCGATTACAACGGTATGTGTATTTTTTCCCTAGGCCACCCTGGTTAAGCGTTTGGAGCAGCAGAAGTGCGAAAAATTTGTTGCCTTCTCAACCATTTCTTAGCTTCAAACTCCCATATCACGCGAACGGTTTGACCAAGCCCACAAATTCCTGCTTCGTCTGAAAGTAGAAACTAGCCCGATTACAACGGTATGTGTATTTTTTCTCTAGGCCATTCTGGTTAGACGTTTGGAGCAGCAGAATTGCGCAAAATTTGTTGCGTTCTCAACCATTTCTTAGCTTCAAGCTCCCATATCTCGCGAACGGATTGAACAAACCCAAAAATTCCTGTTGGGTCTAAAAGTAGAAACTCGCCCGATTACAAACGTAAGTATATTTATTCCCTGGGCCATTCTGGTTAAGCGTTTGGAGCAGCAGAAGTGCGAAAATTTGTTGCCTTCTCAACCATTTCTTAGCTTCACACTCCCATATGACGCGAACGGATTGGCCACACCCAAAAATTCCTGCTGCGTCTGAAAGTAGAAACTCGCCCGATTACAACGGTATGTGTATTTTTTCCCTAGGCCATTCTGGTTAAGCGTTTGGAGCAGCAGAAGTGGGAAAACTTTGTTGTCTGCTGAACCATTTCTTAGCTTCAAACTCCCATATCTCGCGAACGGATTAACCAAACCCAAAAATTACTCCTGCATCTGAAAGTAGATACTCGCCCGATTACAACGGGATATGTATTTTTTCCCTAGGCCATTCTGGTTAAGCGTTTGGAGCAGCAGAATTGCGAAAAATTCGTTGCCTTCTCAACCATTTCTTAGCTTCAAACTCCCATATCACGCGAACGGTTTGACCAAGCCCACAAATTCCTGCTGCGTCTGAAAGTAGAAACTAGCCCGATTACAACGGTATGTGTATTTTTTCCCTAGGCCATTCTGGGTACGCGTTTGGAGCAGCAGAAGTGCGCAAAATGTGTAGCCTTCTCAACCATTTCTTAGCTTCAAGCTCCCATATCACGCGAACGGATTGGCCAAACCCAAAAATTCCTGCTGCGTCTGAAAGTAGAAACTCGCCCGATTACAACGGTATGTGTATTTTTTGCCTAGGCCATTCTGGTTAAGCGTTTGGTGCAGCAGAATTGCGAAAAATTTGTTGCCTTCTCAACCAGTTCTTAGCTTCAAACTCCCATATCACGCGAACTGTTCCACCAAGCCCACAAATTCCTGCTGCGTCTGAAAGTAGAAACTAGCCCGATTACAACGGTATGTGTATTTTTTCCCTAGGCCATTCTGGGTACGCGTTTGGAGCAGCAGAAGTGCGCAAAATTTGTTGTCTTCTCAACCATTTCATAGCTTCAAACTCCCATATCTCGCGAACGGATTGACCAAGCTCAAAAATTCCTGCTGCGTCTGAAAGTAGAAACTAGCCCGATTACAACGGTATGTGTATTTTTTCCCTAGGCCACTCTGGTTAAGCGTTTGGAGCAGCAGAAGTGCGAAAAATTTGTTGCCTTCTCAACCATTTCTTAGCTTCAAACTCCCATATCACGCGAACGGTTTGACCAAGCCCACAAATTCCTGCTTCGTCTGAAAGTAGAAACTAGCCCGATTACAACGGTATGCGTATTTTTTCTCTAGGCCATTCTGGTTAGACGTTTGGAGCAGCAGAATTGCGCAAAATTTGTTGCGTTCTCAACCATTTCTTAGCTTCAAGCTCCCATATCTCGCGAACGGATTGAACAAACCCAAAAATTCCTGTTGGGTCTAAAAGTAGAAACTCGCCCGATTACAAACGTAAGTATATTCATTCCCTAGGCCATTCTGGTTAAGCGTTTGGAGCAGCAGAAGTGCGAAAATTTGTTGCCTTCTCAACCATTTCTTAGCTTCACACTCCCATATGACGCGAACGGATTGGCCACACCCAAAAATTCCTGCTGCGTCTGAAAGTAGAAACTCGCCCGATTACAACGGTATGTGTATTTTTTCCCTAGGCCATTCTGGTTAAGCGTTTGGAGCAGCAGAAGTGGGAAAACTTTGTTGTCTGCTGAACCATTTCTTAGCTTCAAACTCCCATATCTCGCGAACGGATTAACCAAACCCAAAAATTACTCCTGCATCTGAAAGTAGATACTCGCCCGATTACAACGGTATATGAATTTTTTCCCTAGGCCATTCTGGTTAAGCGTTTGGAGCAGCAGAATTGCGAAAAATTCGTTGCCTTCTCAACCATTTCTTAGCTTCAAACTCCCATATCACGCGAACGGTTTGACCAAGCCCACAAATTCCTGCTGCGTCTGAAAGTAGAAACTAGCCCGATTACAACGGTATGTGTATTTTTTCCCTAGGCCATTCTGGGTACGCGTTTGGAGCAGCAGAAGTGCGCAAAATTTGTTGTTTTCTCAACCATTTCTTAGCTTCAAATTCCCATATCTCGCGAACGGTTTGACCAAGCCCAAAAATTCCTGCTGCGTCTGAAAGTAGAAACTAGCCCGATTACAACGGTATGTGTATTTTTTCTCTAGGCCATTCTGGTTAAGCGTTTGGAGCAGCAGAATTGCCCAAAATTTGTAGCCTTCTCAACCATTTCTTAGCTTCAAGCTCCCATATCTCGCGAACGGATAGACCAAACCCAAAAATTCCTGTTGGGTCTGAAAGTAGAAACTCGCCCGATTACAAACGTAAGTATATTTATTCCCTAGGCCATTCTGGTTAAGCGTTTGGAGCAGCAGAAGTGCGAAAAATTTGATGCCTTCTCAACCATTTCTTAGTTTCAAACTCCCATATCACGCGAACGGATTGGCCAAACCCAAAAATTACTGCTGCGTCTGAAAGTAGAAACTCGCCCGATTACAACGGTATGTGTATTTTTTCCCTAGGCCATTCTGGTTAAGCGTTTGGAGCAGCAGAAGTGGGAAAAATTTGTTGTCTGCTGAACCATTTCTTAGCTTCAAACTCCCATATCTCGCGAACGGATTAACCAAACCCAAAAATTACTCCTGCATCTGAAAGTAGATACTCGCCCGATTACAACGGCATATGTATTTTTTCCCTAGGCCATTCTGGTTAAGCGTTTGGAGCAGCAGAAGTGCGAAAAATTTGTTGCCTTCTCAACCATTTCCTAGCTTCAAACTCCCATATCACGCGAACGGTTTGACCAAGCCCACAAATTCCTGCTGCGTCTGAAAGTAGAAACTAGCCCGATTACAACGGTATGTGTATTTTTTCCCTAGGCCATTCTGGTTAAGCGTTTGGAGCAGCAGAAGTGGGAAAAATTTGTTGCCTTCTCAACCATTTCTTAGCTTCAAACTCCCATATCACGCGAACGGTTTGACCAAGCCCACAAATTCCTGCTGCGTCTGAAAGTAGAAACTAGCCCGATTACAACGGTATGTGTATTTTTTCCCTAGGCCATTCAGGGTAAGCGTTTGGAGCAGCAGAAGTGCGCAAAATTTGTTGTCTTCTCAACCATTTCTTAGCTTCAAACTCCCATATCTCGCGAACGGTTTGACCAAGCCCAAAAATTCCTGCTGCGTCTGAAAGTAGAAACTAGCCCGATTACAACGGTATGTGTATTTTTTCTCTAGGCCATTCTGGTTAAGCGTTTGGAGAAGCAGAATTGCGCAAAATTTGTAGCCTTCTCAACCATTTCTTAGCTTCAAGCTTCCATATCTCGCGAACGGATAGACCAAACCCAAAAATTCCTGTTGGGTCTGAAAGTAGAAACTCGCCCGATTACAAACGTAAGTATATTTATTCCCTAGGCCATTCTGGTTAAGCGTTTGGAGCAGCAGAAGTGAGAAAAACTTGATGCCTTCTCCACCATTTCTAAGCTTCTAACTCCCATATCACGCGAACGGATTGGCCAAACCCAAAAATTCCTGCTGCGTCTGATAGTAGAAACTCGCCCGATTACAACGGTATGTGTATTTTTTCCCTAGGCCATTCTTGTTAAGCGTTTGGAGCAGCAGAAGTGCGCAAAATTTGTTGTCTTCTCAACCATTTCTTAGCTTCAAAGTCCCATATCTCGCGAACGGTTTGACCAAGCCCAAAAATTCCTGCTGCGTCTGAAAGTAGAAACAAGCCCGAATACAGCGGTATGTGTATTTTTTCCCCAGGCCAATCTGGTTAAGCGTTTGGAGCAGCAGAATTGCGCAAAATTTGTTGTCTTCTCAACCATTTCTTAGCTTCAAGCTCCCATATCTCGCGAAAGGATAGACCAAACCCAAAAATTCCTGTTGGGTCTGAAAGTAGAAATTCGCCCGATTACAAACGTAAGTATATGGTATATTTATTCCCTAGGCCATTCTGGTTAAGCGTTTGGAGCAGCAGAAGTGCGAAAAATTTGTTGCCTTCTCAACCATTTCCTAGCTTCAAACTCCAATATCACGCGAACGGTTTGACCAAGCCCACAAATTCCTGCTGCGTCTGAAGGTAGAAACTAGCCCGATTACAACGGTATGTGTATTTTTTCCCTAGGCCATTCTGGGTAAGCGTTTGGAGCAGCAGAAGTGCGCAAAATTTGTTTGCTTCTCAACCATTTCTTAGATTCAAACTCCAATATCTCGCGAACGGATTGAACAAACCCAAAAATTACTATTGCATCTGAAAGTAGAAACTCGCCCGATTACAACGGTATGTGTATTTTTTCCCTAGCCATTCTTGTTAAGCGTTTGGAGCAGCAGAAGTGCGCAAAATTTGTTGTCTTCTCAACCATTTGTTAGCTTCGAACTCCCATATCTCGTGAACGGATTGACCAAACCCAAAAGTTCCTGTTGCGTCTGGACGTAGAAACTCTCCCGATTACAAAGGTGTGTGTATTTATTCCCGCGGCCATTCTGGTTAAGCGTTTGGAGCAGCAGAAGTGCGCATAGTTTGTTGTCTTCTCAACTATTTCTTAGCTTCGAACTCCCATATATCGCTAACGGATTGAACAAAGCCAAAAATTCCTATTGCACCTGAAAGTAGAAGCTCGCCCGATTACAACGGTATGTGTATTTTTTCCCTAGGCCATTCTGGTTAAGCGTTTGGAGTAGCAGAATTGCGAGAAATTTGTTGCCTTCGCAACCATTTCTTAGCTTCAAACGCCCATATCTCGCGAACGGATAGACCAAACCCAAAAATTCATGTTGCGTCTGATAGTAGGAACTCGCCCGATTACAACGGCATGTGTATTTTTTCCCTAGGTCATTCCGGTTAAGCGTTTGGAGCAGCAGATGTGCGCAATATTTGTTGTCTTCTCAACCATTTCTTAACTTCAAACTCCCATATCTAGCGAACGGATTGACCAAACCCAAAAATTCCTGCTGCGTCTGAATGTAGAAACTCTCCCGATTACAACGGTATGTGTATTTTGTCCCTAGGCCATTTTGGTCATACGTTTGGAGCAGCAGAAGTGCGAAAAATTTCTTGTCTTCTCAACCATTTCTTAGCTTCGAACTCCCATATATCGCTAACGTATTGAACAAAGCCAAAAATTCCTATTGCACCTGAAAGTAGAAACTCTCCCGATTACAACAGTAGGTATATTTTTTCCCTGGGCCATTCTGGATAAGCGTTTGGAACAGCTGAAATGCGCAAAAATTGTTGCCTTCCCAACCATTTCATAGCTTCAATTTCCCATATATCGCGAACGGATTGAACAAAGCCAAAAATTCATTTTGCATCTGAAAGTAGAAACTCGCCCGATTACAACGGTGTGTGTATTTTTTCCCTAGGCCATTCTTGTTAAGCGTTTGGAGCAGCAGAAGTGCGCAAAATTTGTTGTCTTCTCAACCATTTCTTAGTTTCAAACTCCCATTTCTCGCGAACGGATTGACCGAACCAAAAATTCCTCTTGCATCTAAAAGTAGATACTCGCCCGATTACAACGCGTATGTACATTTTTTGGAGCAGCGGAAGTGCGAAAAATTTTTGTTCTCCTCAACCATTTCTTAGCTTCAAACTCCCATATCTCGCGAATGGATTGACCAAACCCAAAAATTCCTGCTGCTTCTGAAAGTAGAAACTCACCCGATGACAACGGCTTGTGTATTTTATTCCACTAGGCCATTCTGGTTAAGCGTTTGGAGCAGCAGAAGTGCGATAAATTTGTTGCCTTCTCAACCATTTCTTAGCTTCGATCTCCATATCTCGCGAACGGATTGACCAAACCCAAAAAT
Source organism: Ptiloglossa arizonensis (assembly GCF_051014685.1). NCBI lineage: Eukaryota > Metazoa > Arthropoda > Insecta > Hymenoptera > Colletidae > Ptiloglossa > Ptiloglossa arizonensis. The sequence continues at coordinate 286,234 of NW_027478439.1, read as the reverse complement.
TACTATTGCATCTGAAAGTAGATACTCGTCCGATTACAACGGTATGTGTGTTTTTTCCCTAGGCCATTCTGGTTAAGCGTTTGGAGCAGCAGAAGTGGGAAAAATTTGTTGTCTGCTGAACCATTTCTTAGCTTCAAACTCCCATATCTCGCGAAAGGATTAACCAAACCCAAAAATTACTCCTGCATCTGAAAGTAGACACTCGCCCGATTACAACGGTATGTGTATTTTTTCTCTAGGCCATTCTAGATAAGTGTTTGGAGCAGCAGAAGTGCGCAAAATTTGTTGCCTTCCCAACCATTTCTTAGCTTCAAACTCCCATATATCGCGAACGGATTGTCCAAAGCCAAAAATTCCTATTGCATCTGAAAGTAGATACTCGCCCGATTACAACGGTATGTGTATTTTTTCCCTAGGCCATTCTGGTTAAGCGTTTGGAGCAGCAGAAGTGCGAAAAATTTGTTGCCTTCTCAACCATTTCTTAGCTTCAAACTCCCATATCACGCGAACGGTTTGACCAAGCCCACAAATTCCTGCGGCGTCTGAAAGTAGAAACTAGCCCGATTACAACGGTATGTGTATTTTTTCCCTAGGCCATTCTGGGTAAGCATTTGCAGCAGCAGAAGTGCGCAAAATTTGTAGCCTTCTCAACCATTTCTTAGCTTCAAGCTCCCATATCTCGCGAACGGATAGACCAAACCCAAAAATTCCTGTTGGGTCTGAAAGTAGAAACTCGCCCGATTACAAACGTAAGTATATTTATTCCCTAGGCCATTCTGGTTAAGCGTTTGGAGCAGCAGAAGTGCGAAAAATTTGTTGCCTTCTCAACCATTTCTTAGCTTCAAACTCCCATATCCCGCGAAAGGATTGACCAAACACAAAATTTCCTATTGTACCTGAAAGTAGAAAGTCGCCCGATTACAACGGTATGTGTGTTTTTTCCGTAGGCCACTCTGGTTAAGCGTTTGTAGCAGTAGAAGTGCGCAAAATTTGTTGTCTCCTCAACCATTTCTTAGCTTCAAACTCCCATATCTCGCGAACGGATTGACCAAACCCAAAAATTACTATTGCATCTGAAAGTAGAAGCTGGCCCGATTACAACGGTATGTGTATTTTTTCCCTAGACCATTCTGGTTAAGCGTTTGGAGCAGCAGAAGTGCGAAAAATTTGTTGTCTGCTCAACCATTTCTTAGCTTCAAACTCCCATATCTCGCGAACGGATTGACCAAACCCAAAAATTACTATTGCATCTGAAAGTAGAAGCTCGCCCGTATACAACGGTATGTGTATTTTTTCCCTAGGCCATTCTGGTTAAGCGTTTGGAGCAGCAGAAGTGCGCAAAATTTGTTTGCTTCTCAACCATTTCTTAGATTCAAACTCCAATATCTCGCGAACGGATTGAACAAACCCAAAAATTACTATTGCATCTGAATGTAGAAACTCTCCCGATTACAAAGGTATGTGTATTTTTTCCCTAGGCCATTGTGGTCATGCGTTTGGAGCAGCAGAAGTGCGAAAAATTTGTTGTCTGCTCAACCATTTCTTAGCTTCAAACTCCCATATCTCGCGAATGGATAGACCAAACCCAAAAATTCCTGTTGCGTCTGAAAGTAGGAACTCGCCCGATTACAACGGCATGTGTATTTTTTCCCTAGGTCATTCCGGTTAAGCGTTTGGAGCAGCAGAAGTGCCCAAAATTTGTTTTCTTCTCAACCATTTCTTAACTTCAAACTCCCATATCTCGCGAACGGATTGACCAAACCCAAAAATTCCTGCTGCGTCTGAATGTAGGAACTCTCCCGATTACAACGGTATGTGTATTTTGTCCCTAGGCCATTTTGGTCATACGTTTGGAGCAGCAGAAGTGCGAAAAATTTCTTGTCTTCTCAACCATTTCTTAGCTTCGAACTCCCATATATCGCGAACGGATTGAACAAAGCCAAAAATTCCTATTGCACCTGAAAGTAGAAACTCTCCCGATTACAACGGTAGGTATATTTTTTCCCTGGGCCATTCTGGATAAGCGTTTGGAGCAGCAGAAATGCGCAAAATTTGTTGCCTTCCCAACCATTTCTTAGCTTCAATCTCCCATATATCGCGAACGGATTGAACAAAGCCAAAAATTTCTATTGCATCTGAAAGTAGAAACTCGCCCGATTACAACGGTATGTGTATTTTTTCCCCAGGCCATTCTAGTCAAACGTTTGGAGCAGCAGAAGTGCGAAAAATTTGATGTCTTCTCAACCATTTCTTAGCTTCAAACTCCCATATCCCGCGAAAGGATTGACCAAACACAAAATTTCCTATTGCACCTGAAAGTAGAAAGTCGCCCGATTACAACGGTATGTGCATTTTTTCCGCAGGCCATTCTGGTTAAGCGTTTGGAGCAGCAGAAGTGGGCAAAATTTGTTTGCTTCTCAACCATTTCTTAGATTCAAACTCCCATATCTCGCGAACGGAGTGACCACACCCAAAAATTACTATTGCATCTGAAAGTAGAAGCTCGCCCGATTACCACGGTATGTGTATTTTTTCCCTAGGCCATTCTGGTTAAGCGTTTGGAGCAGCAGAATTGCGAAAAATTTGTTGCCTTCTCATCCATTTCTTAGCTTCAAACTCCCATATCTCGCGAACGGATTGACCAAACCCAAATATTCCTGCTGCGTCTGAAAGTAGAAACTCGCCCGATTACAAAGGCTGGTGTATTTTTTCCGCAGGCCATTCTGGTTAAGCGTTTGGAGCAGCAGAAGTGCGCAAAATTTGTTTGCTTCTCAACCATTTCTTAGATTCAAACTCCCATATCTCGCGAACGGATTGACCAAACCCAAAAATTGCTATTGCATCTGAAATTAGAAGCTCGCCCGATTACAACGGTATGTGTATTTTTTCCCTAGGCCATTCTGGTTAAGCGTTTGGAACAGCAGAAATGCGAAAAATTTGTTGCCTTCTCATCCATTTCTTAGCTTCAAACTCCCATATCTCGCGAACGGATTGACCAAGCCCAAAAATTCCTGCTGCGTCTGCAAGTAGGAACTCGCCCCATTACAACGGTATGTGTATTTTTTCCCTAGGTCATTCCGGTTAAGCGTTTGGAGCAGCAGAATTGCGCAAAATTTGTTGTCTTCTCAACTATTTCTTAGCTTCAAACTCCCATTTCTCGCGAACGGATTGACCAAACCCAAAAATTGCTATTGCATCTGAAATTAGAAGCTCGCCCGATTACAACGGTATGTGTATTTTTTCCCTAGGCCATTCTGGTTAAGCGTTTGGAGCAGCAGAAGTGCGCAAAATTTGTTGTCTTCTCAACCATTTCTTAGCTTCAAACAACCATATCTCGCGAACGGATTGACCAAACACAAAAATTCCTGTTCCGTCTGAAAGTAGAGACTCTCCCGATTACAAAGGTATGTGTATTTTTTCACTAGGCCACTGTGGTTAAGCGTTTGGTGCAGCAGAAGTGCGAAAAATTTGTTGTCTGCTCAACCCATTCTTAGCTTCAATCTCCCATATCTCGCGAATGGATAGACCAAACCCAAAAATTCCTGTTGCTCCTGAAAGTAGGAACTCGCCCGATTACAACGGCATGTGTATTTTTTCCCTAGGTCATTCCGGTTAAGCGTTTGGAGCAGCAGAATTGCGCAAAATTTGTTGTCTTCTCAACTATTTCTTAGCTTCAAACTCCCATTTCTCGCGAACGGATTGACCGAACCCAAAAATTGCTCTTGCATCTAAAAGTAGAAACTCGCCCGATTACAAAGGCTGGTGTATTTTTTCCGCAGGCCATTCTGGTTAAGCGTTTGGAGCAGCAGAAGTGCGCAAAATTTGTTTGCTTCTCAACCATTTCTTAGATTCAAACTCCCATATCTCGCGAACGGATTGACCAAACCCAAAAATTACTATTGCATCTGAAAGTAGAAGCTCGCCCGATTACAACGGTATGTGTATTTTTTCCCTAGGCCATTCTGGTTAAGCGTTTGGAAGAGCAGATTTGCGAAAAATTTGTTGCCTTCTCATCCATTTCTTAGCTTCAAACCCCCATATCTCGCGAACGGATTGACCAAGCCCAAAAATTCCTGCTGCGCCTGCAAGTAGGAACTCGCCCCATTACAACGGTATGTGTACTTTTTCCCTAGGTCATTCTGGTTAAGCGTTTGGAGCAGCAGAAGTGCGCAAAATTCGTTGTCTTCTCAACCATTTCTTAGCTTCAAACACCCATATCTCGCGAACGGATAGACCAAACCCAAAAATTCCTGTTGGGTCTGAAAGTAGAAACTCGCCCGATTACAAACGTAAGTATATTTATTCCCTAGGCCATTCTGGTTAAGCGTTTGGAGCAGCAGAAGTGCGAAAAATTTGTTGCCTTCTCAACCATTTCTTAGCTTCAAACTCCCATATCCCGCGAAAGGATTGACCAAACACAAAATTTCCTATTGTACCTGAAAGTAGAAAGTCGCCCGATTACAACGGTATGTGTGTTTTTTCCGTAGGCCACTCTGGTTAAGCGTTTGGAGCAGTAGAAGTGCGCAAAATTTGTTGTCTCCTCAACCATTTCTTAGCTTCAAACTCCCATATCTCGCGAACGGATTGACCAAACCCAAAAATTACTATTGCATCTGAAAGTAGAAGCTGGCCCGATTACAACGGTATGTGTATTTTTTCCCTAGACCATTCTGGTTAAGCGTTTGGAGCAGCAGAAGTGCGAAAAATTTGTTGTCTGCTCAACCATTTCTTAGCTTCAAACTCCCATATCTCGCGAACGGATTGACCAAACCCAAAAATTACTATTGCATCTGAAAGTAGAAGCTCGCCCGTATACAACGGTATGTGTATTTTTTCCCTAGGCCATTCTGGTTAAGCGTTTGGAGCAGCAGAAGTGCGCAAAATTTGTTTGCTTCTCAACCATTTCTTAGATTCAAACTCCAATATCTCGCGAACGGATTGAACAAACCCAAAAATTACTATTGCATCTGAATGTAGAAACTCTCCCGATTACAAAGGTATGTGTATTTTTTCCCTAGGCCATTGTGGTCATGCGTTTGGAGCAGCAGAAGTGCGAAAAATTTGTTGTCTGCTCAACCATTTCTTAGCTTCAAACTCCCATATCTCGCGAATGGATAGACCAAACCCAAAAATTCCTGTTGCGTCTGAAAGTAGGAACTCGCCCGATTACAACGGCATGTGTATTTTTTCCCTAGGTCATTCCGGTTAAGCGTTTGGAGCAGCAGAAGTGCCCAAAATTTGTTTTCTTCTCAACCATTTCTTAACTTCAAACTCCCATATCTCGCGAACGGATTGACCAAACCCAAAAATTCCTGCTGCGTCTGAATGTAGGAACTCTCCCGATTACAACGGTATGTGTATTTTGTCCCTAGGCCATTTTGGTCATACGTTTGGAGCAGCAGAAGTGCGAAAAATTTCTTGTCTTCTCAACCATTTCTTAGCTTCGAACTCCCATATATCGCGAACGGATTGAACAAAGCCAAAAATTCCTATTGCACCTGAAAGTAGAAACTCTCCCGATTACAACGGTAGGTATATTTTTTCCCTGGGCCATTCTGGATAAGCGTTTGGAGCAGCAGAAATGCGCAAAATTTGTTGCCTTCCCAACCATTTCTTAGCTTCAATCTCCCATATATCGCGAACGGATTGAACAAAGCCAAAAATTTCTATTGCATCGGAAAGTAGAAACTCGCCCGATTACAACGGTATGTGTATTTTTTCCCCAGGCCATTCTAGTCAAACGTTTGGAGCAGCAGAAGTGCGAAAAATTTGATGTCTTCTCAACCATTTCTTAGCTTCAAACTCCCATATCCCGCGAAAGGATTGACCAAACACAAAATTTCCTATTGCACCTGAAAGTAGAAAGTCGCCCGATTACAACGGTATGTGCATTTTTTCCGCAGGCCATTCTGGTTAAGCGTTTGGAGCAGCAGAAGTGGGCAAAATTTGTTTGCTTCTCAACCATTTCTTAGATTCAAACTCCCATATCTCGCGAACGGATTGACCACACCCAAAAATTACTATTGCATCTGAAAGTAGAAGCTCGCCCGATTACCACGGTATGTGTATTTTTTCCCTAGGCCATTCTGGTTAAGCGTTTGGAGCAGCAGAATTGCGAAAAATTTGTTGCCTTCTCATCCATTTCTTAGCTTCAAACTCCCATATCTCGCGAACGGATTGACCAAACCCAAATATTCCTGCTGCGTCTGAAAGTAGAAACTCGCCCGATTACAAAGGCTGGTGTATTTTTTCCGCAGGCCATTCTGGTTAAGCGTTTGGAGCAGCAGAAGTGCGCAAAATTTGTTTGCTTCTCAACCATTTCTTAGATTCAAACTCCCATATCTCGCGAACGGATTGACCAAACCCAAAAATTGCTATTGCATCTGAAATTAGAAGCTCGCCCGATTACAACGGTATGTGTATTTTTTCCCTAGGCCATTCTGGTTAAGCGTTTGGAACAGCAGAAATGCGAAAAATTTGTTGCCTTCTCATCCATTTCTTAGCTTCAAACTCCCATATCTCGCGAACGGATTGACCAAGCCCAAAAATTCCTGCTGCGTCTGCAAGTAGGAACTCGCCCCATTACAACGGTATGTGTATTTTTTCCCTAGGTCATTCCGGTTAAGCGTTTGGAGCAGCAGAATTGCGCAAAATTTGTTGTCTTCTCAACTATTTCTTAGCTTCAAACTCCCATTTCTCGCGAACGGATTGACCAAACCCAAAAATTGCTATTGCATCTGAAATTAGAAGCTCGCCCGATTACAACGGTATGTGTATTTTTTCCCTAGGCCATTCTGGTTAAGCGTTTGGAGCAGCAGAAGTGCGCAAAATTTGTTGTCTTCTCAACCATTTCTTAGCTTCAAACAACCATATCTCGCGAACGGATTGACCAAACACAAAAATTCCTGTTCCGTCTGAAAGTAGAGACTCTCCCGATTACAAAGGTATGTGTATTTTTTCACTAGGCCACTGTGGTTAAGCGTTTGGTGCAGCAGAAGTGCGAAAAATTTGTTGTCTGCTCAACCCATTCTTAGCTTCAATCTCCCATATCTCGCGAATGGATAGACCAAACCCAAAAATTCCTGTTGCTCCTGAAAGTAGGAACTCGCCCGATTACAACGGCATGTGTATTTTTTCCCTAGGTCATTCCGGTTAAGCGTTTGGAGCAGCAGAATTGCGCAAAATTTGTTGTCTTCTCAACTATTTCTTAGCTTCAAACTCCCATTTCTCGCGAACGGATTGACCGAACCCAAAAATTGCTCTTGCATCTAAAAGTAGAAACTCGCCCGATTACAAAGGCTGGTGTATTTTTTCCGCAGGCCATTCTGGTTAAGCGTTTGGAGCAGCAGAAGTGCGCAAAATTTGTTTGCTTCTCAACCATTTCTTAGATTCAAACTCCCATATCTCGCGAACGGATTGACCAAACCCAAAAATTACTATTGCATCTGAAAGTAGAAGCTCGCCCGATTACAACGGTATGTGTATTTTTTCCCTAGGCCATTCTGGTTAAGCGTTTGGAAGAGCAGATTTGCGAAAAATTTGTTGCCTTCTCATCCATTTCTTAGCTTCAAACCCCCATATCTCGCGAACGGATTGACCAAGCCCAAAAATTCCTGCTGCGCCTGCAAGTAGGAACTCGCCCCATTACAACGGTATGTGTACTTTTTCCCTAGGTCATTCTGGTTAAGCGTTTGGAGCAGCAGAAGTGCGCAAAATTCGTTGTCTTCTCAACCATTTCTTAGCTTCAAACACCCATATTTCGCGAATGGATTGACCAAACCCAAAAATTCCTGCTGCGTCTGAAAGTAGAGACTCTCCCGATTGCAACGGTATGTGTATTTTTTCCCAAGGCGAATCTAGTCAAACGTTTGGAGCAGCAGAAGTGCGAAAAATTTGTTGTCTTCTCAACCATTTCTTAGCTTCAAACTCCCATATCTCGCGAACGGCTTGACCAAGCCCAAAAATTCCTGTTGCGTCTGAAAGTAGGAACTCGCCCGATTACAACGGCATGTGTATTTTTTCCCTAGGTGTTTCTGGTTAAGCGTTTGGAGCAGCAGAAGTGCGCAAAATTTGTTGTCTTCTCAACCATTTCTTAACTTCAAACTCCCATATCTTGCGAACGGATTGTCCAAACCCAAAAATTCCTGTAGCGTCTGAATGTAGAAACTCTCCCGATTACAACGGTATGTGTATTTTGTCCCTATGCCATTCTGGTCATGCGTTTGGAGCTGCAGAAGTGCGAAAAATTTCTTGTCTTCTCAACTATTTCTTAGCTTCGAACACCCATATCTCGCGAACGGATTGACCAAACCCAAAAATTCCTGTAGCGTCTGAATGTAGAAACTCTCCCGATTACAACGGCATGTGTATTTTTTCCCTAGGTCATTCCGGTTAAGCGTTTGGAGCAGCAGAATTGCGCAAAATTTGTTGTCTTCTCAACCATTTCTTAACTTCAAACTCCCATATCTCGCGAACGGATAGACCAAACCCAAAAATTCCTGCTTCGTCTGAATGTAGAAACTCTCCCGATTACAACGGTATGTGTATTTTGTCCCTAGGCCATTTTGGTCATACGTTTGGAGCAGCAGAAGTGCGAAAAATTTCTTGTCTTCTCAACCATTTCTTAGCTTCGAACTCCCATATATCGCGAACGGATTGAACAAAGCCAAAAATTCCTATTGCACCTGAAAGTAGAAACTCTCCCGATTACAACGGTAGGTATATTTTTTCCCTGGGCCATTCTGGATATGGGTTTAGAGCAGCAGAAATGCGCAAAATTTGTTGCCTTCCCAACCATTTCTTAGCTTCTATCTCCCATATATCGCGAACGGATTGAAAAAAGCCAAAAATTCCTATTGCATCTGAAAGTAGAAACTCGCCCGATTACAACGGTATGTGTATTTTTTCCCCAGGCCATTCTAGTCAAACGTTTGGAGCAGCAGAAGTGCGAAAAATTTGATGTCTTCTCTACCACTTCTTAGCTTCAAACACCCATATCTCGCGAACGGATTGACCAAACCCAAAAATTCCTGTTGCGTCTGAAAGTAGGAACTCGCCCGATTACAACGGTAGGTATATTTTTTCCCTAGGCCATTCTGGATAAGCGTTTCGAGCAGCAGAAATGCGCAAAATTTGTTGCCTTCCCAACCATTTCTTAGCTTCAAACTCCCATATCTCGCGAACGGATTGACCAAACCCCAATATTCCTGCTGCGTCTGAAAGTAGAAACTCGCCCGATTACAAAGGCTGGTGTATTTTTTCCGCAGGCCATTCTGGTTAAGCGTTTGGAGCAGCAGAAGTGCGCAAAATTTGTTTGCTTCTCAACCATTTCTTAGATTCAAACTCCCATATCACGCGAACGGATGGACCAAGCCCAAAAATTCCTGCTGCGTCTGCAAGTAGGAACTCGCCCCATTACAACGGTATGTGTACTTTTTCCCTAGGTCATTCTGGTTAAGCGTTTGGAGCAGCAGAAGTGCGCAAAATTCGTTGTCTTCTCAACCATTTCTTACCTTCAAACACCCATATCTCGCGAATGGATTGACCAAACCCAAAAATTCCTGCTGCGTCTGAAAGTAGAGACTCTCCCGATTACAAAGGTATGTGCATTTTTTCCCTAGGCCATTGTGGTCATGCGTTTGGAGCACCAGAAGTGCGAAAAATTTGTTGTCTGCTCAACCATTTCTTAGCTTCAAACTCCCATATCTCGCGAACGGATTGACCAAGCCCAAAAACTCCGGCTGCGTCTGAAAGTAGAAACTAGCCCGATTACAGCGGTATTTGTATTTTGTCCCTGGGCCATTCTGGTTAAGCGTTTGGAGCAGCAGAATTGCGAGAAATTTGTTGCCTTCTCAACCATTTCTTAGCTTCAAACGCCCATATCTCGCGAACGGAGAGACCAAACCCAAAAATTCCTGTTGCGTCTGAAAGTAGGAACTCGCCCGATTACAACGGTATGTGTATTTTTTCCCCAGGCCATTCTAGTCAAACGTTTGGAGCAGCAGAATTGCGAAAAATTTGATGTCTTCTCAACCATTTCTTAGCTTCAAACTCCCATATCTCGCGAACGGATTGACCAAACCCAAATATTCCTGCTGCGTCTGAAAGTAGAAACTCGCCCGATTACAGCGGTATTTGTATTTTTTCCCTAGGCCATTGTGGTCATGCGTAAGGAGCAGCAGAAGTGCGAAAAATTTGTTGTCTGCTCAACCATTTCTTAGCTTCAAACTCCCATATCTCGCGAACGGATTGACCAAGCCCAAAAACTCCTGCTGCGTCTGAAAGTAGAAACTAGCCCGATTACAGCGGTATTTGTATTTTGTCCCTGGGCCATTCTGGTTAAGCGTTTGGAGCAGCAGAATTGCGAGAAATTTGTTGCCTCCTCAACCATTTCTTAGCTTCAAACGCCCATATCTCGCGAACGGATAGACCAAGCCCAAAAACTCCTGCTGCGTCTGAAAGTAGAAACTAGCCCGATTACAGCGGTATTTGTATTTTGTCCCTGGGCCATTCTGGTTAAGCGTTTGGAACAGCAGAATTTGCGAAAAATTTGTTGCCTTCTCATCCATTTCTTAGCTTGAAACTCCCATATCTCGCGAACGGATTGACCAAGCCCAAAAATTCCTGCTGCGTCTGCAAGTAGGAACTCGCCCCATTACAACGGTATGTGTACTTTTTCCCTAGGTCATTCTGGTTAAGCGTTTGGAGCAGCAGAAGTGCGCAAAATTCGTTGTCTTCTCAACCATTTCTTAGCTTCAAACACCCATATCTCGCGAACGGATTGACCAAACCCAAAAATTCCTGCTGCGTCTGAAAGTAGAGACTCTCCCGATTACAAAGGTATGTGTATTTTTTCCCTAGGCCATTGTGGTCATGCGTAAGGAGCAGCAGAAGTGCGAAAAATTTGTTGTCTGCTCAACCATTTCTTAGCTTCAAACTCCCATATCTCGCGAACGGATTGACCAAGCCCAAAAACTCCTGCTGCGTCTGAAAGTAGAAACTAGCCCGATTACAGCGGTATTTGTATTTTGTCCCTGGGCCATTCTGGTTAAGCGTTTGGAGCAGCAGAATTGCGAGAAATTTGTTGCCTCCTCAACCATTTCTTAGCTTCAAACTCCCATATCTCGCGAACGGATAGACCAAACCCAAAAATTCCTGTTGCGTCTGAAAGTAGGAACTCGCCCGATTACAACGGCATGTGTATTTTTTCCCTAGGTCATTCCGGTTAAGCGTTTGGAGCAGCAGAAGTGCGCAAAATTTGTTGTCTTCTCTACCATTTCTTAACTGCAAGCTCCCATATCTCGCGAACGGATTGACCAAACCCAAAAATTCCTGCTTCGTCTGAATGTAGAAACTCTCCCGATTACAACGGTATGTGTATTTTGTCCCTAGGCCATTTTGGTCATACGTTTGGAGCAGCAGAATTGCGAAAAATTTCTTGTCTTCTCAAACATTTCTTAGCTTCGAACTCCCATATATCGCGAACGGATTGAACAAAGCCAAAAATTCCTATTGCATCTGAAAGTAGAAACTCGCCCGATTACAACGCTATGTGTATTTTTTTCCCAGGCGATTCTAGTCAAACGTTTGGAGCAGCAGAAATGCGAAAAATTTGATGTCTTCTCAACCATTTCTTAGCTTCAAACACGCATATCTCGCGAACGGATTGACCAAACCCAAAAATTCCTGTTGCGTCTGAAAGTAGAGACTCTTCCGATTACAAAGGTATGTGTATTTTTTCCCTAGGCCATTGTGGTTAAGCGTTTGGAGCAGCAGACATGCGAAAAACTTGTTGTCTGCTCAACCATTTCTTTGCTTCAAACTCCCATATCTCGCGAATGGATAGACCAAACCCAAAAATTCCTGTTGCGTCTGAAAGTAGGAACTCGCCCGATTACAACGGTAGGTATATTTTTTCCCTAGGCCATTCTGGATAAGCGTTTCGAGCAGCAGAAATGCGCAAAATTTGTTGCCTTCCCAACCATTTCTTAGCTTCAAACTCCCATATCTCGCGAACGGATTGACCAAACCCCAATATTCCTGCTGCGTCTGAAAGTAGAAACTCGCCCGATTACAAAGGCTGGTGTATTTTTTCCGCAGGCCATTCTGGTTAAGCGTTTGGAGCAGCAGAAGTGCGCAAAATTTGTTTGCTTCTCAACCATTTCTTAGATTCAAACTCCCATATCACGCGAACGGATGGACCAAGCCCAAAAATTCCTGCTGCGTCTGCAAGTAGGAACTCGCCCCATTACAACGGTATGTGTACTTTTTCCCTAGGTCATTCTGGTTAAGCGTTTGGAGCAGCAGAAGTGCGCAAAATTCGTTGTCTTCTCAACCATTTCTTACCTTCAAACACCCATATCTCGCGAATGGATTGACCAAACCCAAAAATTCCTGCTGCGTCTGAAAGTAGAGACTCTCCCGATTACAAAGGTATGTGTATTTTTTCCCTAGGCCATTGTGGTCATGCGTATGGAGCACCAGAAGTGCGAAAAATTTGTTGTCTGCTCAACCATTTCTTAGCTTCAAACTCCCATATCTCGCGAACGGATTGACCAAGCCCAAAAACTCCTGCTGCGTCTGAAAGTAGAAACTAGCCCGATTACAGCGGTATTTGTATTTTGTCCCTGGGCCATTCTGGTTAAGCGTTTGGAGCAGCAGAATTGCGAGAAATTTGTTGCCTTCTCAACCATTTCTTAGCTTCAAACGCCCATATCTCGCGAACGGAGAGACCAAACCCAAAAATTCCTGTTGCGTCTGAAAGTAGGAACTCGCCCGATTACAACGGTATGTGTATTTTGTCCCTAGGCCATTTTGGTCATACGTTTGGAGCAGCAGAAGTGCGAAAAATTTCTTGTCTTCTCAACCATTTCTAGCTTCGAACTCCCATATATCGCGAACGGATTGAACAAAGCCAAAAATTCCTATTGCACCTGTAAGTAGAAACTCTCCCGATTACAACGGTATGTATATTTTTTCCCTGGGCCATTCTGGCTATGCGTTTGGAGCAGCAGAAATGCGCAAAATTTGTTGCCTTCCCAACCATTTCTTAGTTTCTATCTCCCATATATCGCGAACGGATTGAACAAAGCCAAAAATTCCTATTGCATCTGAAAGTAGAAACTCGCCCGATTACAACGGTATGTGTATTTTTTCCCCAGGCCATTCTAGTCAAACGTTTGGAGCAGCAGAATTGCGAAAAATTTGATGTCTTCTCAACCATTTCTTAGCTTCAAACTCCCATATCTCGCGAACGGATTGACCAAACCCAAATATTCCTGCTGCGTCTGAAAGTAGAAACTCGCCCGATTACAGCGGTATTTGTATTTTTTCCCTAGGCCATTGTGGTCATGCGTAAGGAGCAGCAGAAGTGCGAAAAATTTGTTGTCTGCTCAACCATTTCTTAGCTTCAAACTCCCATATCTCGCGAACGGATTGACCAAGCCCAAAAACTCCTGCTGCGTCTGAAAGTAGAAACTAGCCCGATTACAGCGGTATTTGTATTTTGTCCCTGGGCCATTCTGGTTAAGCGTTTGGAGCAGCAGAATTGCGAGAAATTTGTTGCCTCCTCAACCATTTCTTAGCTTCAAACGCCCATATCTCGCGAACGGATAGACCAAGCCCAAAAACTCCTGCTGCGTCTGAAAGTAGAAACTAGCCCGATTACAGCGGTATTTGTATTTTGTCCCTGGGCCATTCTGGTTAAGCGTTTGGAACAGCAGAATTTGCGAAAAATTTGTTGCCTTCTCATCCACTTCTTAGCTTGAAACTCCCATATCTCGCGAACGGATTGACCAAGCCCAAAAATTCCTGCTGCGTCTGCAAGTAGGAACTCGCCCCATTACAACGGTATGTGTACTTTTTCCCTAGGTCATTCTGGTTAAGCGTTTGGAGCAGCAGAAGTGCGCAAAATTCGTTGTCTTCTCAACCATTTCTTAGCTTCAAACACCCATATCTCGCGAACGGATTGACCAAACCCAAAAATTCCTGCTGCGTCTGAAAGTAGAGACTCTCCCGATTACAAAGGTATGTGTATTTTTTCCCTAGGCCATTGTGGTCATGCGTAAGGAGCAGCAGAAGTGCGAAAAATTTGTTGTCTGCTCAACCATTTCTTAGCTTCAAACTCCCATATCTCGCGAACGGATTGACCAAGCCCAAAAACTCCTGCTGCGTCTGAAAGTAGAAACTAGCCCGATTACAGCGGTATTTGTATTTTGTCCCTGGGCCATTCTGGTTAAGCGTTTGGAGCAGCAGAATTGCGAGAAATTTGTTGCCTCCTCAACCATTTCTTAGCTTCAAACTCCCATATCTCGCGAACGGATAGACCAAACCCAAAAATTCCTGTTGCGTCTGAAAGTAGGAACTCGCCCGATTACAACGGCATGTGTATTTTTTCCCTAGGTCATTCCGGTTAAGCGTTTGGAGCAGCAGAAGTGCGCAAAATTTGTTGTCTTCTCTACCATTTCTTAACTGCAAGCTCCCATATCTCGCGAACGGATTGACCAAACCCAAAAATTCCTGCTTCGTCTGAATGTAGAAACTCTCCCGATTACAACGGTATGTGTATTTTGTCCCTAGGCCATTTTGGTCATACGTTTGGAGCAGCAGAATTGCGAAAAATTTCTTGTCTTCTCAAACATTTCTTAGCTTCGAACTCCCATATATCGCGAACGGATTGAACAAAGCCAAAAATTCCTATTGCATCTGAAAGTAGAAACTCGCCCGATTACAACGCTATGTGTATTTTTTTCCCAGGCGATTCTAGTCAAACGTTTGGAGCAGCAGAAATGCGAAAAATTTGATGTCTTCTCAACCATTTCTTAGCTTCAAACACGCATATCTCGCGAACGGATTGACCAAACCCAAAAATTCCTGTTGCGTCTGAAAGTAGAGACTCTTCCGATTACAAAGGTATGTGTATTTTTTCCCTAGGCCATTGTGGTTAAGCGTTTGGAGCAGCAGACATGCGAAAAATTTGTTGTCTGCCCAACCATTTTTTAGCTTCAAACTCCCATATCTCGCGAATGGATAGACCAAACCCAAAAATTCCTGTTGCGTCTGAAAGTAGGAACTCGCCCGATTACAAAGGCATGTGTATTTTTTTCCTAGGTCATTCTGGTTAAGCGTTTGGAGCAGCAGAATGGAGAAAAATTTGTTGTCTGCTCAACCATTTCTTAGCTTCAAACTCCCATATCCCGCGAACGGATTGACCAAACCCAAAAATTCCTCTTGCATCTGAAAGTAGAAACTCGCCCGATTACAACGGTATGTGTATTTTTCCCCTAGGCCATTCTGGTTAAGCGTTTGGATCAGCAGAATAGGGAAAAATTTGTTGTCTGCTCAACCATTTCTTAGCTTCAAACTCCCATATCTCGCGAATGGATTGACCAAACCCAAAAATTCCTGTTGCGTCTGAAAGTAGGAACTCGCTGATTACAACGGCATGTGTATTTTTTCCCTAGGTCATTCCGGTTAAGCGTTTGGAGCAGCAGAAGTGCGCAAAATTTGTTGTCTCCTCAACCATTTCTTAGCTTCAAACTCCCATATCTCGCGAATGGATAGACCAAACCCAAAAATTCCTGTTGCGTCTGAAAGTAGGAACTCGCCCGATTACAACGGCATTTGTATTTTTTCCCTAGGTCATTCTGGTTAAGCGTTTGGAGCAGCAGAATGGAGAAAAATTTGTTGTCGGCTCAACCATTTCTCAGCTTCAAACTCCCATATCTCGCGAATGGATTGACCAAACCCAAAAATTCCTGTTGCGTCTGAAAGTAGGAACTCGCCCCATTACAACGGTATGTGTACTTTTTCCCTAGGTCATTCTGGTTAAGCGTTTGGAGCAGCAGAAGTGCGCAAAATTCGTTGTCTTCTCAACCATTTCTTAGCTTCAAACACCCATATCTCGCGAACGGATTGACCAAACCCAAAAATTCCTGCTGCGTCTGAAAGTAGAGACTCTCCCGATTACAAAGGTATGTGTATTTTTTCCCTAGGCCATTGTGGTCATGCGTTTGGAGCAGCAGAAGTGCGAAAAATTTGTTGTCTGCTCAACCATTTCTTAGCTTCAAACTCCCATATCTCGCGAATGGATAGACCAAACCCAAAAATTCCTGTTGCGTCTGAAAGTAGGAACTCGCCCGATTACAACGGCATGTGTATTTTTTCCCTAGGTCATTCCGGTTAAGCGTTTGGAGTAGCAGAAGTGCGCAAAATTTGTTGTCTCCTCAACCATTTCTTAGCTTCAAACTCCCATATCTCGCGAACGGATTGACCAAACACAAAAATTCCTGTTGCGTCTGAAAGAAGAAACTCTCCCGATTACAAAGGTATGTGTATTTTTTCCCTAGGCAATTGTGGTTAAGCGTTTGGAGCAGCAGAATTGGGAAAAATTTGTTGTCGGCTCAACCATTTCTCAGCTTCAAACTCCCATATCTCGCGAATGGATTGACCAAACCCAAAAATTCCTGTTGCGCCTGAAAGTAGGAACTCGCCCCATTACAACGGTATGTGTACTTTCTCCCTAGGTCATTCTGGTTAAGCGTTTGGAGCAGCAGAAGTGCGCAAAATTCGTTGTCTTCTCAACCATTTCTTAGCTTCAAACACCCATATCTCGCGAACGGATTGACCAAACCCAAAAATTCCTGCTGCGTCTGAAAGTAGAGACTCTCCCGATTACAAAGGTATGTGTATTTTTTCCCTAGGCCATTGTGGTCATGCGTTTGGAGCAGCAGAAGTGCGAAAAATTTGTTGTCTGCTCAACCATTTCTTAGCTTCAAACTCCCATATCTCGCGAATGGATAGACCAAACCCAAAAATTCCTGTTGCGTCTGAAAGTAGGAACTCGCCCGATTACAACGGCATGTGTATTTTTTCCCTAGGTCATTCCGGTTAAGCGTTTGGAGCAGCAGAAGTGCGCAAAATTTGTTGTCTTCTTAACCATTTCTTAACTTCAAACTCCCACATCTTGCGAACGGATTGTCCAAACCCAAAAATTCCTGTTGCGTCCGAATGTAGAAATTCTCCCGATTACAACGGTATGTGTATTTTGTCCCTAGGGCATTCTGGTCATGCGTTTGGAGAAGCAGAATTGCGAAAAATTTCTTGTCTTCCCAACTATTTCTTAGCTTCGAACTCCCATATCTCGCGAACGGAATGATCAAACCCAAAAATTCATATTGCATCTGAAAGTAGAAACTCGCCCGATTACAACGGTATGTGTATTTTTTCCCTGGGCCATTCTGGTTAAGCGTTTGGAGCAGCAGAAATGCGCAAAATTTGTTGCCTTCCCAACCATTTCTTAGCTTCAAACTCCCATATATCGCGAACGGATTGACTAAAGCCAAAAATTCCTATTGCATCTGAAAGTAGAAACTCTCCCGATTACAACGGTATGTGTATTTTTTACCTAGGCCCTTCTGGTTAAGCGTTTGGAGCAGCAGAACTGCGCAAAATTTGTTGTGTTCTCAACCATTTCTTAGCTTCGAACTCCCATATCTCGCGAATGGATTGACCAAAGCCAAATATTCCTGTTGCGTCTGGATGTAGAAACTCACCCGATTGCAACGGTATGTGTATTTATTCCCGCGGGCATTCTGGTTAAGCGTTTGGAGCAACAGCAGTGCGCAAAATTTTTTGTCTTCTCAATTATTTCTTAGCTTCAAGCTCCCATACCTCGCGAACGGATTGACCAAACCCAAAAATTACTATTGCATCTGAAAGTAGAAGCTCGCCCGATTACAACGGTATGTGTATTTCTTCCCTAGGCCATTGTGGTCATGCGTTTGGAGCAGCAGAAGTGCGAAAAATTTGTTGTCTGCTCAACCATTTCTTAGCTTCAAACTCCCATATCTCGCTAACGGATTGACCAAGCCCAAAAACTCCTGCTGCGTCTGAAAGTAGGAACTCGCCCGATTACAACGGCATGTGTATTTTTTCCCTAGGCCATTCTGGTCATACGTTTGGAGCAGCAGAAGTGCGAAAAATTTCTTGTCTTCTCAACCATTTCTAGCTTCGAACTCCCATATATCGCGAACGGATTGAACAAAGCCAAAAATTCCTATTGCACCTGAAAGTAGAAACTCTCCCGATTACAACGGTAGGTATATTTTTTCCCTGGGCCATTCTGGATATGCGTTTGGAGCAGCAGAAATGCGCAAAATTTGTTGCCTTCCCAACCATTTCTTAGTTTCTATCTCCCATATATCGCGAAGGGATTGAACAAAGCCAAAAATTCCTATTGCATCTGAAAGTAGAAACTCGCCCGATTACAACGGTATGTGTATTTTTTCCCCAGGCCATTCTAGTCAAACGTTTGGAGCAGCAGAAGTGCGAAAAATTTGATGTCTTCTCAACCATTTCTTAGCTTCAAACACCCATATCTCGCGAACGGATTGACCAAACCCAAAAATTCCTGCTGCGTCTGAAAGTAGAGACTCTCCCGATTACAAAGGTATGTGTATTTTTTCCCTAGGCCATTGTGGTTAAGCGTTTGGAGCAGCAGACATGCGAAAAATTTGTTGCCTTCCCAACCATTTCTTAGCTTCAAACTCCCATATCTCGCGAACGGATTGACCAAACCCAAATATTCCTGCTGCGTCTGAAAGTAGAAACTCGCCCGATTACAAAGGCTGGTGTATTTTTTCCGCAAGCCATTCTGGTAAAGCGTTTGGAGCAGCAGAAGTGCGCAAAATTTGTTTGCTTCTCAACCATTTCTTAGATTCAAACTCCCATATCTCGCGAACGGATTGAACAAAGCCAAAAATTCCTATTGCATCTGAAAGTAGAAACTCGCCCGATTACAACGGTATGTGTATTTTTTCCCCAGGCCATTCTAGTCAAACGTTTGGAGCAGCAGAAGTGCGAAAAATTTGATGTCTTCTCAACCATTTCTTAGCTTCAAACACCCATATCTCGCGAATGGATTGACCAAACCCAAAAATTCCTGCTGCGTCTGAAAGTAGAGACTCTCCCGATTACAAAGGTATGTGTATTTTTTCCCTAGGCCATTGTGGTTAAGCGTTTGGAGCAGCAGACGTGCGAAAAATTTGTTGCCTTCCCAACCATTTCTTAGCTTCAAACTCCCATATCTCGCGAACGGATTGACCAAACCCAAATATTCCTGCTGCGTCTGAAAGTAGAAACTCGCCCGATTACAACGGTATGTGTATTTTTTCCCTAGGCCATTCTTGTTAAGCGTTTGGAGCAGCAGAAGTGCGCAAAATTTGTTGTCTCCTCAACCATTTCTTAGCTTCAAAGTCCCATATCTCGCGAACGGTTTGACCAAGCCCAAAAATTCCTGCTGCATCTGAAAGTAGAAGCTCGCCCGATTACAACGCTATGTGTATTTTTTCCCTAGGCCATTCTGGTTAAGCGTTTGGAACAGCAGAATTTGCGAAAAATTTGTTGCCTTCTCATCCATTTCTTAGCTTGAAACTCCCATATCTCGCGAACGGATTGACCAAGCCCAAAAATTCCTGCTGCGTCTGCAAGTAGGAACTCGCCCCATTACAACGGTATGTGTACTTTTTCCCTAGGTCATTCTGGTTAAGCGTTTGGAGCAGCAGAAGTGCGCAAAATTCGTTGTCTTCTCAACCATTTCCTAGCTTCAAACACCCATATCTCGCGAACGGATTGACCAAACCCAAAAATTCCTGCTGCGTCTGAAAGTAGAGACTCTCCCGATTACAAAGGTATGTGTATTTTTTCCCTAGGCCATTGTGGTCATGCGTAAGGAGCAGCAGAAGTGCGAAAAATTTGTTGTCTGCTCAACCATTTCTTAGCTTCAAACTCCCATATCTCGCGAACGGATTGACCAAGCCCAAAAACTCCTGCTGCGTCTGAAAGTAGAAACTAGCCCGATTACAGCTGTATTTGTATTTTGTCCCTGGGCCATTCTGGTTAAGCGTTTGGAACAGCAGAATTTGCGAAAAATTTGTTGCCTTCTCATCCATTTCTTAGCTTGAAACTCCCATATCTCGCGAACGGATTGACCAAGCCCAAAAATTGCTGCTGCGTCTGCAAGTAGGAACTCGCCCCATTACAACGGTATGTGTACTTTTTCCCTAGGTCATTCTGGTTAAGCGTTTGGAGCAGCAGAAGTGCGCAAAATTCGTTGTCTTCTCAACCATTTCTTAGCTTCAAACACCCATATCTCGCGAACGGATTGACCAAACCCAAAAATTCCTGCTGCGTCTGAAAGTAGAGACTCTCCCGATTACAAAGGTATGTGTATTTTTTTCCCTAGGCCATTGTGGTCATGCGTAAGGAGCAGCAGAAGTGCGAAATATTTGTTGTCTGCTCAACCATTTCTTAGCTTCAAACTCCCATATCTCGCGAACGGATTGACCAAGCCCAAAAACTCCTGCTGCGTCTGAAAGTAGAAACTAGCCCGATTACAGCGGTATTTGTATTTTGTCCCTGGGCCATTCTGGTTAAGCGTTTGGAGCAGCAGAATTGCGAGAAATTTGTTGCCTCCTCAACCATTTCTTAGCTTCAAACGCCCATATCTCGCGAACGGATAGACCAAACCCAAAAATTCCTGTTGCGTCTGAAAGTAGGAACTCGCCCGATTACAACGGCATGTGTATTTTTTCCCTAGGTCATTCCGGTTAAGCGTTTGGAGCAGCAGAAGTGCGCAAAATTTGTTGTCTTCTCTACCATTTCTTAACTGCAAACTCCCATATCTCGCGAACGGATTGACCAAACCCAAAAATTCCTGCTTCGTCTGAATGTAGAAACTCTCCCGATTACAACGGTATGTGTATTTTGTCCCTAGGCCATTTTGGTCATACGTTTGGAGCAGCAGAATTGCGAAAAATTTCTTGTCTTCTCAACCATTTCTTAGCTTCGAACTCCCATATATCGCGAACGGATTGAACAAAGCCAAAAATTCCTATTGCACCTGAAAGTAGAAACTCTCCCGATTACAACGGTAGGTATACTTTTTCCCTGAGCCATTCTGGATATGCGTTTGGAGCAGCAGAAATGCGCAAAATTTTATGCCTTCCCAACCATTTCTTAGTTTTTATCTCCCATATATCGCGAACGGATTGAACAAAGCCAAACATTCCTATTGCATCTGAAAGTAGAAACTCGCCCGATTACAACGCTATGTGTATTTTTTCCCCAGGCGATTCTAGTCAAACGTTTGGAGCAGCAGAAATGCGAAAAATTTGATGTCTTCTCAACCATTTCTTAGCTTCAAACACGCATATCTCGCGAACGGATTGACCAAACCCAAAAATTCCTGTTGCGTCTGAAAGTAGAGACTCTTCCGATTACAAAGGTATGTGTATTTTTTCCCTAGGCCATTGTGGTTAAGCGTTTGGATCAGCAGAATTGGTAAAAATTTGTTGTCTGCTCAACCATTTCTTAGCTTCAAACTCCCATATCTCGCGAATGGATTGACCAAACCCAAAAATTCCTGTTGCGTCTGAAAGTAGGAACTCGCTGATTACAACGGCATGTGTATTTTTTCCCTAGGTCATTCCGGTTAAGCGTTTGGAGCAGCAGAAGTGCGCAAAATTTGTTGTCTCCTCAACCATTTCTTAGCTTCAAACTCCCATATCTCGCGAATGGATAGACCAAACCCAAAAATTCCTGTTGCGTCTGAAAGTAGGAACTCGCCCGATTACAACGGCATGTGTATTTTTTCCCTAGGTCATTCTGGTTAAGCGTTTGGAGCAGCAGAATGGAGAAAAATTTGTTGTCGGCTCAACCATTTCTCAGCTTCAAACTCCCATATCTCGCGAATGGATTGACCAAACCCAAAAATTCGTGTTGCGTCTGAAAGTAGGAACTCGCCCCATTACAACGGTATGTGTACTTTTTCCCTAGGTCATTCTGGTTAAGCGTTTGGAGCAGCAGAAGTGCGCAAAATTCGTTGTCTTCTCAACCATTTCTTAGCTTCAAACACCCATATCTCGCGAACGGATTGACCAAACCCAAAAATTCCTGCTGCGTCTGAAAGTAGAGAGTCTCCCGATTACAAAGGTATGTGTATTTTTTCCCTAGGCCATTGTGGTCATGCGTTTGGAGCAGCAGAAGTGCGAAAAATTTGTTGTCTGCTCAACCATTTCTTAGCTTCAAACTCCCATATCTCGCGAATGGATAGACCAAACCCAAAAATTCCTGTTGCGTCTGAAAGTAGGAACTCGCCCGATTACAACGGCATGTGTATTTTTTCCCTAGGTCATTCCGGTTAAGCGTTTGGAGCAGCAGAAGAGCGCAAAATTTGTTGTCTCCTCAACCATTTCTTAGCTTCAAACTCCCATATCTCGCGAACGGATTGACCAAACACAAAAATTCCTGTTGCGTCTGAAAGAAGAAACTCTCCCGATTACAAAGGTATGTGTATTTTTTCCCTAGGCAATTGTGGTTAAGCGTTTGGAGCAGCAGAATTGGGAAAAATTTGTTGTCGGCTCAACCATTTCTCAGCTTCAAACTCCCATATCTCGCGAATGGATTGACCAAACCCAAAAATTCCTGTTGCGTCTGAAAGTAGGAACTCGCCCCATTACAACGGTATGTGTACTTTTTCCCTAGGTCATTCTGGTTAAGCGTTTGGAGCAGCAGAAGTGCGCAAAATTCGTTGTCTTCTCAACCATTTCTTAGCTTCAAACACCCATATCTCGCGAACGGATTGACCAAACCCAAAAATTCCTGCTGCGTCTGAAAGTAGAGACTCTCCCGATTACAAAGGTATGTGTATTTTTTCCCTAGGCCATTGAGGTCATGCGTTTGGAGCAGCAGAAGTGCGAAAAATTTCTTGTCTTCCCAACTATTTCTTAGCTTCGAACTCCCATATCTCGCGAACGGAATGATCAAACCCAAAAATTCATATTGCATCTGAAAGTAGAAACTCGCCCGATTACAACGGTATGTGTATTTTTTCCCTAGGCCATTCTGGTTAAGCGTTTGGAGCAGCAGAAATGCGCAAAATTTGTTGCCTTCCCAACCATTTCTTAGCTTCAAACTCCCATATATCGCGAACGGATTGACTAAAGCCAAAAATTCCTATTGCATCTGAAAGTAGAAACTCTCCCGATTACAACGGTATGTGTATTTTTTTCCTAGGCCCTTCTGGTTAAGCGTTTGGAGCAGCAGAACTGCGCAAAATTTGTTGTCTTCTCAACCATTTCTTAGATTCAAACTCCCATATCTCGCGAACGGATTGAACGAACCCAAAGATTACTATTGCATCTGAAAGTAGAAACGCGCCCGATTACAACGGTATGTGTATTTTCTCCCTAGGCCATTCTGGTTAAGCGTTTGGAGCAGCAGAAATGCGCAAAATTTGTTGCCTTCCCAACCATTTCTTAGCTTCAAACTCCCATATCTCGCGAACGGATTGACCAAACCCAAAAATACCTGCTGCGTCTGAAAGTAGAAACTCTCCCGATGACAACGGTATGTGTATTTTTTCCCAGGGCCATTCTGGTTAAGCGTTTGTAGCAGCAGAAGTGGGAAAAATTTGTTTTCTGCTCAACCATTTCTTAGTTTCAAACTCCCATATCTCGCGAACTGTTTGACCAAGCCCAAAAATTCCTGCTGCGTCTGAAAGTAGAAACTCGCCCGATTACAACGGTATGTGTATTTTTTCCCTAGACCATTCTGGTTAAGCGTTTGCAGCAGCAGATGTACGAAAAATTTGTTGTCTGCTCAACCATTTCTTAGCTTCAAACTCCCATATTTCGCGAACGTATTGACCAAACCCAAATATTCCTGTTGCGTCTGAATGTAGAAAGTCTGCCGATTGCAACGGTATGTGTATTTATTCCCGCTGCCATTCTGGTTAAGCGTTTGGAGCAGCAGAAGTGCGCAAAATTTGTTGTCTTCTCAACTATTTCTTAGCTTCAAGCTCCCATATCTCGCGAACGGATTGACCAAACCCAAAAATTCCTGTTGCGTCTGAAAGTAGAAACTCGCCCGATTACAAAGGTATGTGTATTTTTTACCTAGGCCATTCTGGTTAAGCGTTTGGAGCAGCAGAAGTGCGCAAAATTTGTTTGCTTCTCAACCATTTCTTAGATTCAAACTCCCATATCTCGCGAACGGATTGAACAAACCCAAAAATTACTATTGCGTCTGAAAGAAGAAACTCTCCCGATTACAAAGGTATGTGTATTTTTTCCCTAGTCCATTCTGGTTAAGCGTTTGGAGCAGCAGAATTGGGAAAAATTTGTTGTCTGCTCAACCATTTCTTAGCTTCAAACTCCCATATCTCGCGAATGGTTTGACCAAACCCAAAAATTCCTGTTGCGTCTGAAAGTAGGAACTCGCCCGATAACAACGATATGTGTATTTTTTCCCTAGGTTATTCTGGTTAAGCGTTTGGAGCAACAGAAGTGCGCAAAATTTGTTGTCTTCTCAACCATTTCTTAGCTTCAAACTCCCATATCTCGCGAACGGATTGACCAAACCCAAAAATTCCTGTTGCGTCTGAAAGTAGGAACTCGCCCGATAACAATGGTATGTGTATTTTTTCCCTAGGTTATTCTGGTTAAGCGTTTGGAGCAACAGAAGTGCGCAAAATTTGTTGTCTCCTCAACCATTTCTTAGCTTCAAACTCCCATATCTCGCGAACGGATTGACCAAACACAAAAATTCCTGTTGCGTCTGAAAGAAGAAACTCTCCCGATTACAAAGGTATGTGTATTTTTTCCCTAGGCAATTGTGGTTAAGCGTTTGGAGCAGCAGAATTGGGAAAAATTTGTTGTCGGCTCAACCATTTCTTAGCTTCAAACTCACATATCTCGTGAACGGATTGACCAAACCCAAAAATACCTGCTGCGTCTGAAAGTAGAAACTCTCCCGATTACATCGGTATGTGTATTTTTTCCCTAGCCCATTCTGGATAAGCGTTAGTCGCAGCAGAAGTGCGAAAAGTTTGTGGTCCTATCAACCATTTCTTAGCTTCAAACTCCCATATCCCGCGAAAGGATTGACCAAACACAAAAATTCCTATTGCATCTGAAAGTAGAAACTCGCCCGATTACAACGGTATGTGTATTTTTTCCCTAGTCCATTCTGGTTTAGCGTTTGGAGCAGCAGAATGGAGAAAAATTTGTTGTCTGCTCAACCATTTCTTAGCTTCAAACTCCCATATCTCGCGAACGGATTGACCAAACCCAAAAATTCCTCTTACATCTGAAAGTAGAAACTCGCCCGATTACAACTGTATGTGTATTTTTCCCCTAGGCCATTCTGGTTAAGCGTTTGGATCAGCAGAATTGGGAAAAATTTGTTGTCTGCTCGACCATTTCTTAGCTTCAAGCTCCCATATCTCGCGAATGGATTGACCAAACCCAAAAATTCCTGTTGCGTCTGAAAGTAGGAACTCGCCCGATAACAACGATATGTGTATTTTTTCCCTAGGTTATTCTGGTTAAGCGTTTGGAGCAGCAGAAATGCGCAAAATTTGTTGCCTTCCCAACCATTTCTTAGCTTCAAACTCCCATATATCGCGAACGGATTGACTAAAGCCAAAAATTCCTATTGCATCTGAAAGTAGAAACTCTCCCGATTACAACGGTATGTGTATTTTTTTCCTAGGCCCTTCTGGTTAAGCGTTTGGAGCAGCAGAACTGCGCAAAATTTGTTGTGTTCTCAACCATTTCTTAGCTTCGAACTCCCATATCTCGCGAATGGATTGACCAAACCCAAATATTCCTGTTGCGTCTGGATGTAGAAACTCACCCGATTGCAACGGTATGTGTATTTATTCCCGCGGGCATTCTGGTTAAGCGTTTGGAGCAACAGCAGTGCGCAAAATTTTTTGTCTTCTCAATTATTTCTTAGCTTCAAGCTCCCATACCTCGCGAACGGATTGACCAAACCCAAAAATTACTATTGCATCTGAAAGTAGAAACTCTCCCGATTACAACGGTATGTGTATTTTGTCCCTAGGCCATTCTGGTCATGCGTTTGGAGAAGCAGAATTGCGAAAAATTTCTTGTCTTCTCAACCATTTCTTAGCTTCAAACGCCCATATCTCGCGAACGGATAGACCAAACCCAAAAATTCCTGTTGCGTCTGAAAGTAGGAACTCGCCCGATTACAACGGCATGTGTATTTTTTCCCTAGGTCATTCCGGTTAAGCGTTTGGAGCAGCAGAAGTGCGCAAAATTTGTTGTCTTCTCTACCATTTCTTAACTGCAAACTCCCATATCTCGCGAACGGATTGACCAAACCCAAAAATTCCTGCTTCGTCTGAATGTAGAAACTCTCCCGATTACAACGGTATGTGTATTTTGTCCCTAGGCCATTTTGGTCATACGTTTGGAGCAGCAGAATTGCGAAAAATTTCTTGTCTTCTCAACCATTTCTTAGCTTCGAACTCCCATATATCGCGAACGGATTGAACAAAGCCAAAAATTCCTATTGCACCTGAAAGTAGAAACTCTCCCGATTACAACGGTAGGTATACTTTTTCCCTGAGCCATTCTGGATATGCGTTTGGAGCAGCAGAAATGCGCAAAATTTTATGCCTTCCCAACCATTTCTTAGTTTTTATCTCCCATATATCGCGAACGGATTGAACAAAGCCAAAAATTCCTATTGCATCTGAAAGTAGAAACTCGCCCGATTACAACGGCATGTGTATTTTTTCCCTAGGTCATTCTGGTTAAGCGTTTGGAGCAGCAGAATGGAGAAAAATTTGTTGTCGGCTCAACCATTTCTCAGCTTCAAACTCCCATATCTCGCGAATGGATTGACCAAACCCAAAAATTCGTGTTGCGTCTGAAAGTAGGAACTCGCCCCATTACAACGGTATGTGTACTTTTTCCCTAGGTCATTCTGGTTAAGCGTTTGGAGCAGCAGAAGTGCGCAAAATTCGTTGTCTTCTCAACCATTTCTTAGCTTCAAACACCCATATCTCGCGAACGGATTGACCAAACCCAAAAATTCCTGCTGCGTCTGAAAGTAGAGAGTCTCCCGATTACAAAGGTATGTGTATTTTTTCCCTAGGCCATTGTGGTCATGCGTTTGGAGCAGCAGAAGTGCGAAAAATTTGTTGTCTGCTCAACCATTTCTTAGCTTCAAACTCCCATATCTCGCGAATGGATAGACCAAACCCAAAAATTCCTGTTGCGTCTGAAAGTAGGAACTCGCCCGATTACAACGGCATGTGTATTTTTTCCCTAGGTCATTCCGGTTAAGCGTTTGGAGCAGCAGAAGAGCGCAAAATTTGTTGTCTCCTCAACCATTTCTTAGCTTCAAACTCCCATATCTCGCGAACGGATTGACCAAACACAAAAATTCCTGTTGCGTCTGAAAGAAGAAACTCTCCCGATTACAAAGGTATGTGTATTTTTTCCCTAGGCAATTGTGGTTAAGCGTTTGGAGCAGCAGAATTGGGAAAAATTTGTTGTCGGCTCAACCATTTCTCAGCTTCAAACTCCCATATCTCGCGAATGGATTGACCAAACCCAAAAATTCCTGTTGCGTCTGAAAGTAGGAACTCGCCCCATTACAACGGTATGTGTACTTTTTCCCTAGGTCATTCTGGTTAAGCGTTTGGAGCAGTAGAAGTGCGCAAAATTCGTTGTCTTCTCAACCATTTCTTAGCTTCAAACACCCATATCTCGCGAACGGATTGACCAAACCCAAAAATTCCTGCTGCGTCTGAAAGTAGAGACTCTCCCGATTACAAAGGTGTGTGTATTTTTTCCCTAGGCCATTGAGGTCATGCGTTTGGAGCAGCAGAAGTGCGAAAAATTTCTTGCCTTCCCAACTATTTCTTAGCTTCGAACTCCCATATCTCGCGAACGGAATGATCAAACCCAAAAATTCATATTGCATCTGAAAGTAGAAACTCGCCCGATTACAACGGTATGTGTATTTTTTCCCTAGGCCATTCTGGTTAAGCGTTTGGAGCAGCAGAAATGCGCAAAATTTGTTGCCTTCCCAACCATTTCTTAGCTTCAAACTCCCATATATCGCGAACGGATTGACTAAAGCCAAAAATTCCTATTGCATCTGAAAGTAGAAACTCTCCCGATTACAACGGTATGTGTATTTTTTTCCTAGGCCCTTCTGGTTAAGCGTTTGGAGCAGCAGAACTGCGCAAAATTTGTTGTCTTCTCAACCATTTCTTAGATTCAAACTCCCATATCTCGCGAACGGATTGAACGAACCCAAAGATTACTATTGCATCTGAAAGTAGAAACGCGCCCGATTACAACGGTATGTGTATTTTCTCCCTAGGCCATTCTGGTTAAGCGTTTGGAGCAGCAGAAATGCGCAAAATTTGTTGCCTTCCCAACCATTTCTTAGCTTCAAACTCCCATATCTCGCGAACGGATTGACCAAACCCAAAAATACCTGCTGCGTCTGAAAGTAGAAACTCTCCCGATGACAACGGTATGTGTATTTTTTCCCAGGGCCATTCTGGTTAAGCGTTTGTAGCAGCAGAAGTGGGAAAAATTTGTTTTCTGCTCAACCATTTCTTAGTTTCAAACTCCCATATCTCGCGAACTGTTTGACCAAGCCCAAAAATTCCTGCTGCGTCTGAAAGTAGAAACTCGCCCGATTACAACGGTATGTGTATTTTTTCCCTAGACCATTCTGGTTAAGCGTTTGCAGCAGCAGATGTACGAAAAATTTGTTGTCTGCTCAACCATTTCTTAGCTTCAAACTCCCATATCTCGCGAACGTATTGACCAAACCCAAATATTCCTGTTGCGTCTGAATGTAGAAAGTCTGCCGATTGCAACGGTATGTGTATTTATTCCCGCTGCCATTCTGGTTAAGCGTTTGGAGCAGCAGAAGTGCGCAAAATTTGTTGTCTTCTCAACTATTTCTTAGCTTCAAGCTCCCATATCTCGCGAACGGATTGACCAAACCCAAAAATTCCTGTTGCGTCTGAAAGTAGAAACTCGCCCGATTACAAAGGTATGTGTATTTTTTACCTAGGCCATTCTGGTTAAGCGTTTGGAGCAGCAGAAGTGCGCAAAATTTGTTTGCTTCTCAACCATTTCTTAGATTCAAACTCCCATATCTCGCGAACGGATTGAACAAACCCAAAAATTACTATTGCGTCTGAAAGAAGAAACTCTCCCGATTACAAAGGTATGTGTATTTTTTCCCTAGTCCATTCTGGTTAAGCGTTTGGAGCAGCAGAATTGGGAAAAATTTGTTGTCTGCTCAACCATTTCTTAGCTTCAAACTCCCATATCTCGCGAATGGTTTGACCAAACCCAAAAATTCCTGTTGCGTCTGAAAGTAGGAACTCGCCCGATAACAACGATATGTGTATTTTTTCCCTAGGTTATTCTGGTTAAGCGTTTGGAGCAACAGAAGTGCGCAAAATTTGTTGTCTTCTCAACCATTTCTTAGCTTCAAACTCCCATATCTCGCGAACGGATTGACCAAACCCAAAAATTCCTGTTGCGTCTGAAAGTAGGAACTCGCCCGATAACAACGGTATGTGTATTTTTTCCCTAGGTTATTCTGGTTAAGCGTTTGGAGCAGCAGAAGTGCGCAAAATTTGTTTGCTTCTCAACCATTTCTTAGATTCAAACTCCCATATCTCGCGAACGGATTGAACAAACCCAAAAATTACTATTGCGTCTGAAAGAAGAAACTCTCCCGATTACAAAGGTATGTGTATTTTTTCCCTAGTCCATTCTGGTTAAGCGTTTGGAGCAGCAGAATTGGGAAAAATTTGTTGTCTGCTCAACCATTTCTTAGCTTCAAACTCCCATATCTCGCGAATGGTTTGACCAAACCCAAAAATTCCTGTTGCGTCTGAAAGTAGGAACTCGCCCGATAACAACGATATGTGTATTTTTTCCCTAGGTTATTCTGGTTAAGCGTTTGGAGCAACAGAAGTGCGCAAAATTTGTTGTCTTCTCAACCATTTCTTAGCTTCAAACTCCCATATCTCGCGAACGGATTGACCAAACCCAAAAATTCCTGTTGCGTCTGAAAGTAGGAACTCGCCCGATAACAACGGTATGTGTATTTTTTCCCTAGGTTATTCTGGTTAAGCGTTTGGAGCAACAGAAGTGCGCAAAATTTGTTGTCTCCTCAACCATTTCTTAGCTTCAAACTCCCATATCTCGCGAACGGATTGACCAAACACAAAAATTCCTGTTGCGTCTGAAAGAAGAAACTCTCCCGATTACAAAGGTATGTGTATTTTTTCCCTAGGCAATTGTGGTTAAGCGTTTGGAGCAGCAGAATTGGGAAAAATTTGTTGTCGGCTCAACCATTTCTTAGCTTCAAACTCACATATCTCGTGAACGGATTGACCAAACCCAAAAATACCTGCTGCGTCTGAAAGTAGAAACTCTCCCGATTACATCGGTATGTGTATTTTTTCCCTAGCCCATTCTGGATAAGCGTTAGTCGCAGCAGAAGTGCGAAAAGTTTGTGGTCCTATCAACCATTTCTTAGCTTCAAACTCCCATATCCCGCGAAAGGATTGACCAAACACAAAAATTCCTATTGCATCTGAAAGTAGAAACTCGCCCGATTACAACGGTATGTGTATTTTTTCCCTAGTCCATTCTGGTTTAGCGTTTGGAGCAGCAGAATGGAGAAAAATTTGTTGTCTGCTCAACCATTTCTTAGCTTCAAACTCCCATATCTCGCGAACGGATTGACCAAACCCAAAAATTCCTCTTACATCTGAAAGTAGAAACTCGCCCGATTACAACTGTATGTGTATTTTTCCCCTAGGCCATACTGGTTAAGCGTTTGGATCAGCAGAATTGGGAAAAATTTGTTGTCTGCTCGACCATTTCTTAGCTTCAAGCTCCCATATCTCGCGAATGGATTGACCAAACCCAAAAATTCCTGTTGCGTCTGAAAGTAGGAACTCGCCCGATAACAACGATATGTGTATTTTTTCCCTAGGTTATTCTGGTTAAGCGTTTGGAGCAGCAGAAATGCGCAAAATTTGTTGCCTTCCCAACCATTTCTTAGCTTCAAACTCCCATATATCGCGAACGGATTGACTAAAGCCAAAAATTCCTATTGCATCTGAAAGTAGAAACTCTCCCGATTACAACGGTATGTGTATTTTTTTCCTAGGCCCTTCTGGTTAAGCGTTTGGAGCAGCAGAACTGCGCAAAATTTGTTGTGTTCTCAACCATTTCTTAGCTTCGAACTCCCATATCTCGCGAATGGATTGACCAAACCCAAATATTCCTGTTGCGTCTGGATGTAGAAACTCACCCGATTGCAACGGTATGTGTATTTATTCCCGCGGGCATTCTGGTTAAGCGTTTGGAGCAACAGCAGTGCGCAAAATTTTTTGTCTTCTCAATTATTTCTTAGCTTCAAGCTCCCATACCTCGCGAACGGATTGACCAAACCCAAAAATTACTATTGCATCTGAAAGTAGAAACTCTCCCGATTACAACGGTATGTGTATTTTGTCCCTAGGCCATTCTGGTCATGCGTTTGGAGAAGCAGAATTGCGAAAAATTTCTTGTCTTCTCAACAATTTCTTAGCTTCGAACTCCCATATCTCGCGAACGGATTGATCAAACCCAAAAATTCCTATTGCATCTGAAAGTAGAAACTCGCCCGATTACAACGGTATGTGTATTTTTTCCCTGGGCCATTCTGGTTAAGCGTTTGGAGCAGCAGAAATGCGCAAAATTTGTTGCCTTCCCAACCATTTCTTAGCTTCAAACTCCGATATATCGCGAACGGATTGACTAAAGCCAAAAATTCCTATTGCATCTGAAAGTAGAAACTCTCCCGATTACAACGGTATGTGTATTTTTTTCCTAGGCCCTTCTGGTTAAGCGTTTGGAGCAGCAGAACTGCGCAAAATTTGTTGTGTTCTCAACCATTTCTTAGCTTCGAACTCCCATATCTCGTGAATGGATTGACCAAACCCAAATATTCCTGTTGCGTCTGGATGTAGAAACTCACCCGATTGCAACGGTATGTGTATTTGTTGCCGCGGGCATTCTGGTTAAGCGTTTGGAGCAACAGCAGTGCGCAAGATTTTTTGTCTTCTCAACTATTTCTTAGCTTCAAGCTCCCATATCTCGCGAACGGATTGACCAAACCCAAAAATTCCTGTTGCGTCTGAAAGTAGAAACTCGCCCGATTACAAAGGTATGTGTATTTTTTCCCTAGTCCATTCTGGTTAAGCGTTTGGAGCAGCAGAATTGGGAAAAATTTGTTGTCTGCTCAACCATTTCTTAGCTTCAAACTCCCATATCTCGCGAACGGATTGACCAAACACAAAAATTCCTGTTGCGTCTGAAAGAAGAAACTCTCCCGATTACAAAGGTATGTGTATTTTTTCCCTAGGCAATTGTGGTTAAGCGTTTGGAGCAGCAGAATTGGGAAAAATTTGTTGTCTGCTCAACCATTTCTTAGCTTCAAACTCCCATATCTCGCGAACGGATTGACCAAACCCAAAAATTCCTCTTACATCTGAAAGTAGAAACTCGCCCGATTACAACGGTATGTGTATTTTTCCCCTAGGCCATTCTGGTTAAGCGTTTGGATCAGCAGAATTGGGAAAAATTTGTTGTCTGCTCGACCATTTCTTAGCTTCAAGCTCCCATATCTCGCGAATGGATTGACCAAACCCAAAAATTCCTGTTGCGTCTGAAAGTAGGAACTCGCCCGATAACAACGACATGTGTATTTTTTCCCTAGGTTATTCTGGTTAAGCGTTTGGAGCAGCAGAAATGCGCAAAATTTGTTGCCTTCCCAACCATTTCTTAGCTTCAAACTCCCATATATCGCGAGCGGATTGACTAAAGCCAAAAATTCCTATTGCATCTGAAAGTAGAAACTCTCCCGATTACAACGGTATGTGTATTTTTTTCCTAGGCCCTTCTGGTTAAGCGTTTGGAGCAGCAGAACTGCGCAAAATTTGTTGTGTTCTCAACCATTTCTTAGCTTCGAACTCCCATATCTCGCGAATGGATTGACCAAACCCAAATATTCCTGTTGCGTCTGGATGTAGAAACTCACCCGATTGCAACGGTATGTGTATTTATTCCCGCGGGCATTCTGGTTAAGCGTTTGGAGCAACAGCAGTGCGCAAAATTTTTTGTCTTCTCAATTATTTCTTAGCTTCAAGCTCCCATACCTCGCGAACGGATTGACCAAACCCAAAAATTACTATTGCATCTGAAAGTAGAAACTCTCCCGATTACAACGGTATGTGTATTTTGTCCCTAGGCCATTCTGGTCATGCGTTTGGAGAAGCAGAATTGCGAAAAATTTCTTGTCTTCTCAACAATTTCTTAGCTTCGAACTCCCATATCTCGCGAACGGATTGATCAAACCCAAAAATTCCTATTGCATCTGAAAGTAGAAACTCGCCCGATTACAACGGTATGTGTATTTTTTCCCTGGGCCATTCTGGTTAAGCGTTTGGAGCAGCAGAAATGCGCAAAATTTGTTGCCTTCCCAACCATTTCTTAGCTTCAAACTCCGATATATCGCGAACGGATTGACTAAAGCCAAAAATTCCTATTGCATCTGAAAGTAGAAACTCTCCCGATTACAACGGTATGTGTATTTTTTTCCTAGGCCCTTCTGGTTAAGCGTTTGGAGCAGCAGAACTGCGCAAAATTTGTTGTGTTCTCAACCATTTCTTAGCTTCGAACTCCCATATCTCGTGAATGGATTGACCAAACCCAAATATTCCTGTTGCGTCTGGATGTAGAAACTCACCCGATTGCAACGGTATGTGTATTTGTTGCCGCGGGCATTCTGGTTAAGCGTTTGGAGCAACAGCAGTGCGCAAAATTTTTTGTCTTCTCAACTATTTCTTAGCTTCAAGCTCCCATATCTCGCGAACGGATTGACCAAACCCAAAAATTCCTGTTGCGTCTGAAAGTAGAAACTCGCCCGATTACAAAGGTATGTGTATTTTTTCCCTAGTCCATTCTGGTTAAGCGTTTGGAGCAGCAGAATTGGGAAAAATTTGTTGTCTGCTCAACCATTTCTTAGCTTCAAACTCCCATATCTCGCGAACGGATTGACCAAACACAAAAATTCCTGTTGCGTCTGAAAGAAGAAACTCTCCCGATTACAAAGGTATGTGTATTTTTTCCCTAGGCAATTGTGGTTAAGCGTTTGGAGCAGCAGAATTGGGAAAAATTTGTTGTCTGCTCAACCATTTCTTAGCTTCAAACTCCCATATCTCGCGAACGGATTGACCAAACCCAAAAATTCCTCTTACATCTGAAAGTAGAAACTCGCCCGATTACAACGGTATGTGTATTTTTCCCCTAGGCCATTCTGGTTAAGCGTTTGGATCAGCAGAATTGGGAAAAATTTGTTGTCTGCTCGACCATTTCTTAGCTTCAAGCTCCCATATCTCGCGAATGGATTGACCAAACCCAAAAATTCCTGTTGCGTCTGAAAGTAGGAACTCGCCCGATAACAACGACATGTGTATTTTTTCCCTAGGTTATTCTGGTTAAGCGTTTGGAGCAGCAGAAATGCGCAAAATTTGTTGCCTTCCCAACCATTTCTTAGCTTCAAACTCCCATATATCGCGAACGGATTGACTAAAGCCAAAAATTCCTATTGCATCTGAAAGTAGAAACTCTCCCGATTACAACGGTATGTGTATTTTTTTCCTAGGCCCTTCTGGTTAAGCGTTTGGAGCAGCAGAACTGCGCAAAATTTGTTGTGTTCTCAACCATTTCTTAGCTTCGAACTCCCATATCTCGCGAATGGATTGACCAAACCCAAATATTCCTGTTGCGTCTGGATGTAGAAACTCACCCGATTGCAACGGTATGTGTATTTATTCCCGCGGGCATTCTGGTTAAGCGTTTGGAGCAACAGCAGTGCGCAAAATTTTTTGTCTTCTCAATTATTTCTTAGCTTCAAGCTCCCATACCTCGCGAACGGATTGACCAAACCCAAAAATTACTATTGCATCTGAAAGTAGAAACTCTCCCGATTACAACGGTATGTGTATTTTGTCCCTAGGCCTTTCTGGTCATGCGTTTGGAGAAGCAGAATTGCGAAAAATTTCTTGTCTTCTCAACTATTTCTTAGCTTCGAACTCCCATATCTCGCGAACGGATTGATCAAACCCAAAAATTCCTATTGCATCTGAAAGTAGAAACTCGCCCGATTACAACGGTATGTGTATTTTTTCCCTGGGCCATTCTGGTTAAGCGTTTGGAGCAGCAGAAATGCGCAAAATTTGTTGCCTTCCCAACCATTTCTTAGCTTCAAACTCCGATATATCGCGAACGGATTGACTAAAGCCAAAAATTCCTATTGCATCTGAAAGTAGAAACTCTCCCGATTACAACGGTATGTGTATTTTTTTCCTAGGCCCTTCTGGTTAAGCGTTTGGAGCAGCAGAACTGCGCAAAATTTGTTGTGTTCTCAACCATTTCTTAGCTTCGAACTCCCATATCTCGCGAATGGATTGACCAAACCCAAATATTCCTGTTGCGTCTGGATGTAGAAACTCACCCGATTGCAACGGTATGTGTATTTATTGCCGCGGGCATTCTGGTTAAGCGTTTGGAGCAACAGCAGTGCGCAAAATTTTTTGTCTTCTCAATTATTTCTTAGATTCAAGCTCCCATATCTCGCGAACGGATTGACCAAACCCAAAAATTACTATTGCATCTGAAAGTAGAAGCTCGCCCGATTACAACGGTATGTGTATTTCTTCCCTAGGCCATTCTGGTTAAGCGTTTGGAGCAGCAGAATTGCGAAAAATTTGTTGCCTTCTCATCCATTTCTTAGCTTCAAACTCCCATATCTCGCGAACGGATTGACCAAGCCCAAAAACTCCTGCTGCGTCTGAAAGTAGAAACTAGCCCGATTACAACGGTATTTGTATTTTGTCCCTAGGCCATTCTGGTTAAGCGTTTGGAGCAGCAGAATTGCGAGAAATTTGTTGCCTTCTCAACCATTTCTTAGCTTCAAACGCCCATATCTCGCGAACGGATAGACCAAACCCAAAAATTCCTGTTGCGTCTGAAAG
Organism: Ptiloglossa arizonensis; assembly: GCF_051014685.1. Taxonomy (NCBI): domain Eukaryota; kingdom Metazoa; phylum Arthropoda; class Insecta; order Hymenoptera; family Colletidae; genus Ptiloglossa; species Ptiloglossa arizonensis. Next base: position 250,284 of record NW_027478439.1, on the reverse strand, counting down.
TAGGAACTTGCCCGATTACAACGGCATGTGTATTTTTTCCCTAGGTCATTCCGGTTAAGCGTTTGGAGCAGCAGAAGTGCGCAAAATTTGTTGTCTTCTCAACCATTTCTTAACTTCAAACTCCCATATCTCGCGAACGGATTGACCAAACCCAAAAATTCCTGCTTCGTCTGAATGTAGAAACTCTCCCGATTACAACGGTATGTGTATTTTGTCCCTAGGCCATTTTGGTCAGACGTTTGGAGCAGCAGAAGTGCGAAAAATTTCTTGTCTTCTCAACCATTTCTTAGCTTCGAACTCCCATATATCGCGAACGGATTGAACAAAGCCAAAAATTCCTATTGCACCTGAAAGTAGAAACTCTCCCGATTACAAAGGTAGGCATATTTTTTCCCTGGGCCATTCTGGATATGCGTTTGGAGCAGCAGAAATGCGCAAAATTTGTTGCCTTCCCAACCATTTCTTAGCTTCAAACTCCGATATATCGCGAACGGATTGACCAAACCCAAAAATTCCTCTTACATCTGAAAGTAGAAACTCGCCCGATTACAACGGTATGTGTATTTTTACCCTAGGCCATTCTGGTTAAGCGTTTGGATCAGCAGAATTGGGAAAAATTTGTTGTCTGCTCGACCATTTCTTAGCTTCAAGCTCCCATATCTCGCGAATGGATTGACCAAACCCAAATATTCCTGTTGCGTCTGAAAGTAGGAACTCGCCCGATAACAACGATATGTGTATTTTTTCCCTAGGTTATTCTGGTTAAGCGTTTGGAGCAACAGAAGTGCGCAAAATTTGTTGTCTCCTCAACCATTTCTTAGCTTCAAACTCCCATATCTCGCGAACGGATTGACCAAACACAAAAATTCCTGTTGCGTCTGAAAGAAGAAACTCTCCCGATTACAAAGGTATGTGTATTTTTTCCCTAGGCAATTGTGGTTAAGCGTTTGGAGCAGCAGAATTGGGAAAAATTTGTTGTCGGCTCAACCATTTCTTAGCTTCAAACTCACATATCTCGTGAACGGATTGACCAAACCCAAAAATACCTGCTGCGTCTGAAAGTAGAAACTCTCCCGATTACATCGGTATGTGTATTTTTTCCCTAGGCCATTCTGGATAAGCGTTAGTCGCAGCAGAAGTGCGAAAAGTTTGTGGTCTTCTCAACCATTTCTTAGCTTCAAACTCCCATATCCCGCGAAAGGATTGACCAAACACAAAAATTCCTATTGCATCTGAAAGTAGAAACTCGCCCGATTACAACGGTATGTGTATTTTTTCCCTAGTCCATTCTGGTTTAGCGTTTGGAGCAGCAGAATGGAGAAAAATTTGTTGTCTGCACAACCATTTCTTAGCTTCAAACTCCCATATCTCGCGAACGGATTGACCAAACCCAAAAATTCCTCTTACATCTGAAAGTAGAAACTCGCCCGCTTACAACGGTATGTGTATTTTTCCCCTAGGCCATTCTGGTTAAGCGTTTGGAGCAGCAGAATTGGGAAAAATTTGTTGTCTGCTCAACCATTTCTTAGCTTCAAGCTCCCATATCTCGCGAATGGTTTGACCAAACACAAAAATTCCTGTTGCGTCTGAAAGTAGGAACTCGCCCGATAACAACGATATGTGTATTTTTTCCCTAGTTTATTCTGGTTAAGCGTTTGGAGCAACAGAAGTGCGCAAAATTTGTTGTCTTCTCAACCATTTCTTAGCTTCAAACTCCCATATCTCGCGAACGGATTGACCAAACCCAAAAATTCCTGTTGCGTCTGAAAGTAGGAACTCGCCCGATAACAACGGTATGTGTATTTTTTCCCTAGGTTATTCTGGTTAAGCGTTTGGAGCAACAGAAGTGCGCAAAATTTGTTGTCTCCTCAACCATTTCTTAGCTTCAAACTCCCATATCTCGCGAACGGATTGACCAAACACAAAAATTCCTGTTGCGTCTGAAAGAAGAAACTCTCCCGATTACAAAGGTATGTGTATTTTTTCCCTAGGCAATTGTGGTTAAGCGTTTGGAGCAGCAGAATTGGGAAAAATTTGTTGTCGGCTCAACCATTTCTTAGCTTCAAACTCACATATCTCGTGAACGGATTGACCAAACCCAAAAATACCTGCTGCGTCTGAAAGTAGAAACTCTCCCGATTACATCGGTATGTGTATTTTTTCCCTAGGCCATTCTGGATAAGCGTTAGTCGCAGCAGAAGTGCGAAAAGTTTATGGTCTTCTCAACCATTTCTTAGCTTCAAACTCCCATATCCCGCGAAAGGATTGACCAAACACAAAAATTCCTATTGCATCTGAAAGTAGAAACTCGCCCGATTACAACGGTATGTGTATTTTTTCCCTAGTCCATTCTGGTTTAGCGTTTGGAGCAGCAGAATGGAGAAAAATTTGTTGTCTGCTCAACCATTTCTTAGCTTCAAACTCCCATATCTCGCGAACGGATTGACCAAACCCAAAAATTCCTCTTACATCTGAAAGTAGAAACTCGCCCGATTACAACGGTATGTGTATTTTTCCCCTAGGCCATTCTGGTTAAGCGTTTGGATCAGCAGAATTGGGAAAAATTTGTTGTCTGCTCGACCATTTCTTAGCTTCAAGCTCCCATATCTCGCGAATGGATTGACCAAACCCAAAAATTCCTGTTGCGTCTGAAAGTAGGAACTCTCCCGATTACAAAGGTATGTGTATTTTTTCCCTAGGCAATTGTGGTTAAGCGTTTGGAGCAGCAGAATTGGGAAAAATTTGTTGTCGGCTCAACCATTTCTTAGGTTCAAACTCCCATATCTCGCGAACGGATTGACCAACCCAAAAATTACTATTGCATCTGAAAATAGAAACGCGCCCGATTACAACGGTATGTGTATTTTTTCCCTAGGCCATTCTGGTTAAGCGTTTGGAGCAGCAGAATTGCGAAAAATTTGTTGCCTTCTCATCCATTTCTTAGCTTCAAACTCCCATATCTCGCGAACGGATTGACCAAGCCCAAAAATTCCTGCTGCGTCTGAAAGTAGAAACTCGGCCGATTACAACGGTATGTGTATTTTTTCCCTGGGCCATTCTGGTTAAGCGTTTGTAGCAGCAGAATTGGGAAAAATTTGTTGTCTGCTCAACCATTTCTTAGTTTCAAACTCCCATATCTCGCGAACGGTTTGACCAAGCCCAAAAATTCCTATTGCATCTGAAAGTAGAAGCTCGCCCGATTACAACGGTATGTGTATTTTTTCCCCAGGCCATTCTAGTCAAACGTTTGGAGCAGCAGAAGTGCGAAAAATTTGTTGTCTTCTCAAACATTTCTTAGCTTCAAACTCCCATATCCTGCGAAAGGATTGACCAAACACAAAATTTCCTATTGCACCGGAAAGTAGCAAGTCGCCCGATTACAACGGTATGTGTATTTTTTCCGTAGGCCATTCTGGTTAAGCGTTTGAAGCAGCAGAAGTGCGCAAAATTTGTTTGCTTCTCAACCATTTCTTAGATTCAAACTCCCATATCTCGCGAACGGATTGACCAAACCCAAAAATGACTACTGCATCTGAAAGTAGAAGCTCGCCCGATTACAACGGTATGTGTTTTTTTTCCCTAGGCCATACTGGTTAAGCGTTTGGAGCAGCAGAAGTGCGAAAAATTTGTTGCCTTCTCAACCATTTCTTAGATTCAAACTCCCATATCTCGCGAACGGATTGACCAAACCCAAAAATTCCTGTTGCGTATGAAAGTAGAAACTCGCCCGATTACAAAGGTATGTGTATTTTTTCCCTAGGCCATTCTGGTTAAGCGTTTGGAGCAGCAGAAGTGCGCAAAATTTGTTTGCTTCTCAACCATTTCTTAGATTCAAACTCCCATATCTCGCGAACGGATTGACCAAACCCAAAAATTCCTATTGCATCTGAAAGTAGAAACTCGCCCGATTACAACGGTATGTGTATTTTCTCCCCAGGCCATTCTAGTCAAACGTTTGGAGCAGCAGAAGTGCGCAAAATTTGTTGTCTTCTCAACCATTTCTTAGATTCAAACTCCCATATCTCGCGAACGGATTGACCAACCCTAAAATTACTATTGCATCTGAAAGTAGAAACGCGCCCGATTACAACGGTATGTGTATTTTTTCCCTAGGCCATTATGGTTAAGCGTTTGGAGCAGCAGAAATGCACAAAATTTGTTGCCTTCCCAACCATTTCTTAGCTTCGAACTCCCATATCTCGCGAACGGATTGACCAAACCCAAAAATTCCTGTTGCGTCTGAAAGTAGAAACTCTCCCGATTACAAATGTATGTTTTTTTTTTCCCTAGGCCATTGTGGTTAAGTGTTTGGAGAAGCAGAAGTGGGAAAAATTTGTTGTCTGCTCAACCATTTCTTAGCTTCAAACTCCCATATCTCCGAATGGATTGACCAAACCCAAAAATTCCTGTTGCGTCTGAAAGTAGGAACTCGACCGATTACAAAGGTGTGTGTATTTTTTCCCTAGGTCATTCTGGTTAAGCGTTTGGAACAACAGATGTGCGCAAAATTTGTTGTCTTCTCAACCATTTCTTTGTTTCAAACTCCCATATCTCGTGAACGGATTGACCAAATCCAAAAATACCTGCTGCGTCTGAAAGTAGAAGCTCTCCCGACTACAACGGTATGTGTATTTTTTCCCTAGGCCATTCTGGATAAGCGTTTGTAGCAGCAGAAGTGCAAAAAATTTGTTGTCTTCTCAACCATTTCTTAGCTTCAAACTCCCATATCCCGCGAAAGGATTGACCAAACACAAAAATTCCTATTGCATCTGAAAGTAGAAAGTCGCTCGATTACAACAGTATGTGTATTTTTTCCATAGGCCACTCTGGTTAAGCGTTTGGAGCAGCAGAAGTGCGCAAAACTTGTTGTCTTCACAACCATTTCTTAGATTCAAACTCCCATATCTCGCGAACGGATTGACCAAACCCAAAAATTACTATTGCATCTGAAAGTAGATACTCGCCCGATTACAACCGTATGTGTATTTTTTTCCTAGGCCATTCTGGTTAAGCGTTTGGAGCAGCAGAATTGGGAAATATTTGTTGTCTGCTCAACCATTTCTTAGCTTCAAACTCCCATATTTCGCGAATGGATTGACCAAACCCAAAAATTCCCGTTGCGTCCGAAAGTAGGAACTCGCCCGATTACAACGGTATGTGTATTTTTTCCCTAGGTCATTCTGGCTAAGCTTTTGGAGCAACAGAAGTGCGCAAAATTTGTTGTCTTCTCAACCATTTCTTAGCTTCAAACTTCCATATCTCGCGAACGGCTTGACCAAACCCAAAAATGCCTGTTGCGTCTGAAAGTAGAAACTCTCCCGATTACAAAGGTGTGTGTATTTTTTCCCTAGGCCATTGTGGTTAAGCGTTTGGAGCAGCAGAAGTGGGAAAAATTTGTTGTCTGCTCAACCATTTCTGAGCTTCAAACTCCCATATCTCGTGAACGGATTGACCAAACCCAAAAATACCTGCTGCGTCTGAAAGTAGAAACTCTCCCGATTACAAGGGTATGTGTATTTTTTCCCTATACCATCCTGGTTAAGCGTTTGGAGCAGCAGAAGTGCGAAAAATTTGTTGTCTTCTCAAACATTTCTTAGTTTCAAACTCCCATATCTCGCGAACGGATTGACCAAACCCAAAAATTACTATTGCATCTGAAAGTCGAAACTCGCCCGATTAGAACGGTATGTGTATTTTTTCCCTAGGCCATTCTGGATAAGCGTTTGTAGCAGCAGAAGTGCGAAAAATTTGTTGTCTGCTCCACCATTTCTTAGCTTCAAACGCCCATATCTCGCGAACGATTTGACCAAGCCCAAAAATTCCTCTTGAATCTGAAAGTAGATACTCGCCCGATTACAGCGGTATGTGTATTTTTTCCCTAGGCCATTCTGGTTAAGCGTTTGGAGCAGCAGAATTGGGAAAAATTTGTTGTCTGCTCAACCATTTCTTAGCTTCAAACTCCCATATCTCGCGAACGGATTGACCAAACCCAAAAATTCCTCTTGCATCTGAAAGTAGTAACTCGCCCGATTACAACGGTATGTGTATTTTTCCCCTAGGCCATTCTGGTTAAGCGTTTGGATCAGCAGAAGTGGGAAAAATTTGTTGTCTGCTCAACCATTTCTTAGCTTCAAACTTCCATATCTTGCGAACGGCTTGACCAAACCCAAAAATTCCTGTTGCGTCTGAAAGTAGAAACTCTCCCGATTACAAAGGTATGTGTATTTTTTCCCTAGGCCATTGTGGTTAAGCGTTTGGAGCAGCAGATGGGCGCAAAATTTGTTTGCTTCTCAACCATTTCTTAGATTCAAACTCCCATATCTCGCGAACGGATTGACCAAACCCAAAATTACTATTGCATCTGAAAGTAGAAGCTCGCCCGATTACAACGGCATGTGTTTTTTTTCCCTAGGCCATTCTGGTTAAGCGTTTGGAGCAGCAGAAGTGCGAAAAATTTGTTGCCTTCTCAACCATTTCTTAGATTCAAACTCCCATATCTCGCGAACGGATTGACCAAACCCAAAAATTCCTGTTGCGTATGAAAGTAGAAACTCGCCCGATTACAAAGGTATGTGTATTTTTTCCCTAGGCCATTCTGGTTAAGCGTTTGGAGCAGCAGAAGTGCGCAAAATTTGTTTGCTTCTCAACCATTTCTTAGATTCAAACTCCCATATCTCGCGAACGGATTGACCAAACCCAAAAGTTCCTGTTGCGTTTGAAAGTAGAAACTCGCCCGATTGCAACGGTATGTGTATTTTCTCCCCAGGCCATTCTAGTCAAACGTTTGGAGCAGCAGAAGTGCGCAAAATTTGTTGTCTTCTCAACCATTTCTTAGATTCAAACTCCCATATCTCGCGAACGGATTGACCAAACCCAAAAATTACTATTGCATCTGAAAGTAGGAACGCGCCCGATTACAACGGTATGTGTATTTTTTCCCTAGGCCATTCTGGTTAAGCGTTTGGAGCAGCAGAAATGCACAAAATTTGTTGCCTTCCCAACCATTTCTTAGCTTCGAACTCCCATATCTCGCGAACGGATTGACCAAACCCAAAAATTCCTGTTGCGTCTGAAAGTAGAAACTCTCCCGATTACAAATGTATGTGTATTTTTTCACTAGGCCATTGTGGTTAAGTGTTTGGAGCAGCAGAAGTGGGAAAAATTTGTTGTCTGCTCAACCATTTCTTAGCTTCAAACTCCCATATCTCCGAATGGATTGACCAAACCCAAAAACTCCTGTTGCGTCTGAAACTAGGAACTCGCCCGATTACAAAGGTTTGTGTATTTTTTCCCTAGGACATTCTGGTTAAGCGTTTGGAACAACAGATGTGCGCAAAATTTGTTGTCTTCTCAACCATTTCTTTGCTTCAAACTCCCATATCTCGTGAACGGATTGACCAAATCCAAAAATACCTGCTGCGTCTGAAAGTAGAAGCTCTCCCGACTACAACGGTATGTGTATTTTTTCCCTAGGCCATTCTGGATAAGCGTTTGTAGCAGCAGAAGTGCAAAATATTTGTTGTCTTCTCAACCATTTCTTAGCTTCAAACTCCCATATCCCGCGAAAGGATTGACCAAACACAAAAATTCCTATTGCATCTGAAAGTAGAAAGTCGCTCGATTACAACCGTATGTGTATTTTTTCCGTAGGCCACTCTGGTTAAGCGTTTGGAGCAGCAGAAGTGCGCAAAATTTGTTGTCTTCTCAACCATTTCTTAGATTCAAACTCCCATATCTCGAGAACGGATTGACCAAACCCAAAAATTACTATTGCATCTGAAAGTAGATACTCGCCCGATTACAACCGTATGTGTATTTTTTTCCTAGGCCATTCTGGTTAAGCGTTTGGAGCAGCAGAATTGGGAAATATTTGTTGTCTGCTCAACCATTTCTTAGCTTCAAACTTCCATATCTTGCGAACGGCTTGACCAAACCCAAAAATTCCTGTTGCGTCTGAAAGTAGAAACTCTCCCGATTACAAAGGTACGTGTATTTTTTCCCTAGGCCATTGTGGTTAAGCGTTTGGAGCAGCAGAAGGGCGCAAAATTTGTTGTCTTCTCAACCATTTCTTAGCTTCAAACTCCCATATCTCGCGAACGGATTGACCAAACCCAAAAGTTCCTGTTGCGTCTGAAAGTAGAAACTCTCCCGATTACAAAGGTATGTGTATTTTTTCCCTGGGCCATTGTGGTTAAGCGTTTGGAGCAGCAGAAGTGCGCAAAATTTGTTGTCTGCTCAACCATTTCTTAGCTTCAAACTCCCATATCTCGCGAATGGATTGTCCAAACCCAAAAGTTCCTGTTGCGTCTGAAAGTAGAAACTCTCCCGATTACAAAGGTATGTGCATTTTTTTCCCTAGGCCATTGTGGTTAAGCGTTTGGAGCAGCAGAAGTGGGAAAAATTTGTTGTCTGCTCAACCATTTCTTAGCTTCAAACCCCCATATCTCGCGAAGGGATTGACCAAGCCCAAAAATTCCTGCTGCGTCTGAAAGTAGAAACTAGCCCGATTACAACGGTATTTGTATTTTGTCCCTAGGCCATTCTGGTTAAGCGTTTGGAGCAGCAGAATTGGGAAATATTTGTTGTCTGCTCAACCATTTCTTAGCTTCAATCTCCCATATCTTGCGAACGGCTTGACCAAACCCAAAAATTCCTGTTGCGTCTGAAAGTAGAAACTCTCCCGATTACAAAGGTACGTGTATTTTTTCCCTAGGCCATTGTGGTTAAGCGTTTGGAGCAGCAGAAGGGCGCAAAATTTGTTGTCTTCTCAACCATTTCTTAGCTTCAAACTCCCATATCTCGCGAACGGATTGACCAAACCCAAAAGTTCCTGTTGCGTCTGAAAGTAGAAACTCTCCCGATTACAAAGGTATGTGTATTTTTTCCCTGGGCCATTGTGGTTAAGCGTTTGGAGCAGCAGAAGTGGGAAAAATTTGTTGTCTGCTCAACCATTTCTGAGCTTCAAACTCCCATATCTCGTTAACGGATTGACCAAACCCAAAAATACCTGCTGCGTCTGAAAGTAGAAACTCTCCCGATTACAAGGGTATGTGTATTTTTTCCCTATACCATCCTGGTTAAGCGTTTGGAGCAGCAGAAGTGCGAAAAATTTGTTGTCTTCTCAAACATTTCTTAGTTTCAAACTCCCATATCTCGCGAACGGATTGACCAAACCCAAAAATTACTATTGCATCTGAAAGTCGAAACTCGCCCGATTAGAACGGTATGTGTATTTTTTCCCTAGGCCATTCTGGATAAGCGTTTGTAGCAGCAGAAGTGCGAAAAATTTGTTGTCTGCTCCACCATTTCTTAGCTTCAAACGCCCATATCTCGCGAACGATTTGACCAAGCCCAAAAATTCCTCTTGAATCTGAAAGTAGATACTCGCCGATTACAGCGGTATGTGTATTTTTTCCCTAGGCCATTCTGGTTAAGCGTTTGGAGCAGCAGAATTGGGAAAAATTTGTTGTCTGCTCAACCATTTCTTAGCTTCAAACTCCCATATCTCGCGAACGGATTGACCAAACCCAAAAATTCCTCTTGCATCTGAAAGTAGTAACTCGCCCGATTACAACGGTATGTGTATTTTTCCCCTAGGCCATTCTGGTTAAGCGTTTGGATCAGCAGAAGTGGGAAAAATTTGTTGTCTGCTCAACCATTTCTTAGCTTCAAACTTCCATATCTTGCGAACGGCTTGACCAAACCCAAAAATTCCTGTTGCGTCTGAAAGTAGAAACTCTCCCGATTACAAAGGTATGTGTATTTTTTCCCTAGGCCATTGTGGTTAAGCGTTTGGAGCAGCAGATGGGCGCAAAATTTGTTTGCTTCTCAACCATTTCTTAGATTCAAACTCCCATATCTCGCGAACGGATTGACCAAACCCAAAAATTACTATTGCATCTGAAAGTAGAAGCTCGCCCGATTACAACGGCATGTGTTTTTTTTCCCTAGGCCATTCTGGTTAAGCGTTTGGAGCAGCAGAAGTGCGAAAAATTTGTTGCCTTCTCAACCATTTCTTAGATTCAAACTCCCATATCTCGCGAACGGATTGACCAAACCCAAAAATTCCTGTTGCGTATGAAAGTAGGAACTCGCCCGATTACAAAGGTATGTGTATTTTTTCCCTAGGCCATTCTGGTTAAGCGTTTGGAGCAGCAGAAGTGCGCAAAATTTGTTTGCTTCTCAACCATTTCTTAGATTCAAACTCCCATATCTCGCGAACGGATTGACCAAACCCAAAAGTTCCTGTTGCGTTTGAAAGTAGAAACTCGCCCGATTGCAACGGTATGTGTATTTTCTCCCCAGGCCATTCTAGTCAAACGTTTGGAGCAGCAGAAGTGCGCAAAATTTGTTGTCTTCTCAACCATTTCTTAGATTCAAACTCCCATATCTCGCGAACGGATTGACCAAACCCAAAAATTACTATTGCATCTGAAAGTAAGAACGCGCCCGATTACAACGGTATGTGTATTTTTTCCCTAGGCCATTCTGGTTAAGCGTTTGGAGCAGCAGAAATGCACAAAATTTGTTGCCTTCCCAACCATTTCTTAGCTTCGAACTCCCATATCTCGCGAACGGATTGACCAAACCCAAAAATTCCTGTTGCGTCTGAAAGTAGAAACTCTCCCGATTACAAATGTATGTGTATTTTTTCACTAGGCCATTGTGGTTAAGTGTTTGGAGCAGCAGAAGTGGGAAAAATTTGTTGTCTGCTCAACCATTTCTTAGCTTCAAACTCCCATATCTCCGAATGGATTGACCAAACCCAAAAACTCCTGTTGCGTCTGAAACTAGGAACTCGCCCGATTACAAAGGTTTGTGTATTTTTTCCCTAGGACATTCTGGTTAAGCGTTTGGAACAACAGATGTGCGCAAAATTTGTTGTCTTCTCAACCATTTCTTTGCTTCAAACTCCCATATCTCGTGAACGGATTGACCAAATCCAAAAATACCTGCTGCGTCTGAAAGTAGAAGCTCTCCCGACTACAACGGTATGTGTATTTTTTCCCTAGGCCATTCTGGATAAGCGTTTGTAGCAGCAGAAGTGCAAAATATTTGTTGTCTTCTCAACCATTTCTTAGCTTCAAACTCCCATATCCCGCGAAAGGATTGACCAAACACAAAAATTCCTATTGCATCTGAAAGTAGAAAGTCGCTCGATTACAACCGTATGTGTATTTTTTCCGTAGGCCACTCTGGTTAAGCGTTTGGAGCAGCAGAAGTGCGCAAAATTTGTTGTCTTCTCAACCATTTCTTAGATTCAAACTCCCATATCTCGAGAACGGATTGACCAAACCCAAAAATTACTATTGCATCTGAAAGTAGATACTCGCCCGATTACAACCGTATGTGTATTTTTTTCCTAGGCCATTCTGGTTAAGCGTTTGGAGCAGCAGAATTGGGAAATATTTGTTGTCTGCTCAACCATTTCTTAGCTTCAAACTTCCATATCTTGCGAACGGCTTGACCAAACCCAAAAATTCCTGTTGCGTCTGAAAGTAGAAACTCTCCCGATTACAAAGGTACGTGTATTTTTTCCCTAGGCCATTGTGGTTAAGCGTTTGGAGCAGCAGAAGGGCGCAAAATTTGTTGTCTTCTCAACCATTTCTTAGCTTCAAACTCCCATATCTCGCGAACGGATTGACCAAACCCAAAAGTTCCTGTTGCGTCTGAAAGTAGAAACTCTCCCGATTACAAAGGTATGTGTATTTTTTCCCTGGGCCATTGTGGTTAAGCGTTTGGAGCAGCAGAAGTGCGCAAAATTTGTTGTCTGCTCAACCATTTCTTAGCTTCAAACTCCCATATCTCGCGAATGGATTGTCCAAACCCAAAAGTTCCTGTTGCGTCTGAAAGTAGAAACTCTCCCGATTACAAAGGTATGTGCATTTTTTTCCCTAGGCCATTGTGGTTAAGCGTTTGGAGCAGCAGAAGTGGGAAAAATTTGTTGTCTGCTCAACCATTTCTTAGCTTCAAACCCCATATCTCGCGAAGGGATTGACCAAGCCCAAAAATTCCTGCTGCGTCTGAAAGTAGAAACTAGCCCGATTACAACGGTATTTGTATTTTGTCCCTAGGCCATTCTGGTTAAGCGTTTGGAGCAGCAGAATTGGGAAATATTTGTTGTCTGCTCAACCATTTCTTAGCTTCAATCTCCCATATCTTGCGAACGGCTTGACCAAACCCAAAAATTCCTGTTGCGTCTGAAAGTAGAAACTCTCCCGATTACAAAGGTACGTGTATTTTTTCCCTAGGCCATTGTGGTTAAGCGTTTGGAGCAGCAGAAGGGCGCAAAATTTGTTGTCTTCTCAACCATTTCTTAGCTTCAAACTCCCATATCTCGCGAACGGATTGACCAAACCCAAAAGTTCCTGTTGCGTCTGAAAGTAGAAACTCTCCCGATTACAAAGGTATGTGTATTTTTTCCCTGGGCCATTGTGGTTAAGCGTTTGGAGCAGCAGAAGTGCGCAAAATTTGTTGTCTGCTCAACCATTTCTTAGCTTCAAACTCCCATATCTCGCGAATGGATTGTCCAAACCCAAAAGTTCCTGTTGCGTCTGAAAGTAGAAACTCTCCCGATTACAAAGGTATGTGCATTTTTTTCCCTAGGCCATTGTGGTTAAGCGTTTGGAGCAGCAGAAGTGGGAAAAATTTGTTGTCTGCTCAACCATTTCTTAGCTTCAAACCCCCATATCTCGCGAAGGGATTGACCAAGCCCAAAAATTCCTGCTGCGTCTGAAAGTAGAAACTAGCCCGATTACAACGGTATTTGTATTTTGTCCCTAGGCCATTCTGGTTAAGCGTTTGGAGCAGCAGAAATGCGCAAAATTTGTTGCCTTCCCAACCATTTCTTAGCTTCAATCTCCCATATATCGCGAACGGATCGAACAAAGCCAAAAATTCCTATTGAATCTGAAAGTAGAAACTCGCCCGATTACAACGGTAGGTATATTTTTTCCCTAGGCCATTCTGGATAAGCGTTTGGAGCAGCAGATATGCGCAAAATTTGTTGCCTTCCCAACCATTTCTTAGCTTCAAACTCCCATATATCGCGAACGGACTGACCAAACCCACATATTCCTGCTGCGTCTGAAAGTAGAAACTCGCCCGATTACAAAGGCTGGTGTATTTTTTTTCTCTAGGCCATTCTGGTTAAGCGTTCGGAGCAGCAGAAGTGCGGAAAATTTGTTGTCTTCTCAACCATTTCTTAGCTTCGAACTCCCAAATCTCGCGAACGGATTGAACAAAGCCAAAAATTCCTATTGCATCTGAGAGTAGAAACTCGCCCGATTACAACGGTAGGTGTATTTTTTCCCTATGCCATTCTGGATAAGCGTTTGGGCAGCAGAAATGCGCAAAATTTGTTGCCTTCCCAACCATTTCTTAGCTTCAATCTCCCATATATCGCGAACGGATCGAACAAAGCCAAAAATTCCTATTGCATCTGAAAGTAGAAACTCGCCCGATTACAACGGTAGGTAAATTTTTTTCCTAGGCCATTCTGGATAAGCGTTTGGAGCAGCAGAAATGCGCAAAATTTGTTGCCTTCCCAACCATTTCTTAGCTTCAATTTCCCATATATCGCGAACGGATTGAACAATGCCAAAAATTCCTATTGCACCTGAAAGTAGGAAGTCGCCCGATTACAACGGTATGTGTATTTTTTCCGTAGGCCATTCTGGTTAAGCGTTTGGAGCAGCAGAATTGCGAAAAATTTGTTGTCTTCTCAACCATTTCTTAGCTTCAAACACCCATATCTCGCGAACGGATTGACCAAACCCCAAAAATTCCTCTTGCGTCTGAATGTAGAGACTCTCCCGATTACAAAGGTATGTGTATTTTTTCCCTAGGCCATTGTGGTTAAGCGTTTGGAGCAGCAGAAGTGCGAAAAATTACTTGTCTTCTCAACCATTTCTTAGCTTCGAACTCCCATATCTCGCGAACGGATTGACCAAACCCAAAAATTCCTATTGCATCTGAAAGTAGCAACTCGCCCGATTACAACGGTATGTGTATTTTTTCCCGCGGCCATTCTGGTTAAGCGTTTGGAGCAGTAGAAGTGCGCAAAATTTGTTGTCTCCTCAACCATTTCTTAGCTTCAAACTCCCATATCTCGCGAACGGATTGACCAAACCCAAAAATTCCTGTTGCGTCTGAAAGTAGAAACTCGTACGATTACAACGGTATGTGTATTTTTTCCCTAGGCCATTCTGGTTAAGCGTTTGGAGCAGCAGAAGTGCGAAAAATTTGTTGCCTTCTCAACCATTTCTTAGCTTCAAACTCCCATATCTCGCGACCGGATTGACCAAACCGAGATATTCCCCTTGCATCTGAAAGTAGATACTCGACCGATTACAACGGTATGTGTATTTATTCCCGCGGCCATTCTGGTTAAGCGTTTGGAGCAGCAGAAGTGCGCAAAATTTGTTGCCTTCCCAACCATTTCTTAGCTTCAAACTCCCATATATCGCGAACGGATTGACCAAAGCCAAAAATTCCTATTGCATCTGAAAGTAGAAACTCGCCCGATTACAACGGTATGTGTATTTTTTCCGTTGGCCACTCTGGTTAAGCGTTTGGAGCAGCAGAAGTGCGCAAAATTTGTTGTCTTCTCAACCATTTCTTAGATTCAAACTCCCATATCTCGCGAACGGATTGACCAAACCCAAAAATTACTATTGCATCTGAAAGTAGATACTCGCCCGATTACAACCGTATGTGTATTTTTTTCCTAGGCCATTCTGGTTAAGCGTTTGGAGCAGCAGAATTGGAAAATATTTGTTGTCTGCTCAACCATTTCTTAGATTCAAACTCCCATATTTCGCGAATGGATTGACCAAACCCAAAAATTCCTGTTGCGTCCGAAAGTAGGAACTCGCCCGATTACAACGGTATGTGTATTTTTTCCCTAGGCCATTCTGGTTAAGCGTTTGGAGCAGCAGAATTGGGAAAAATTTGTTGTCTGCTCAACCATTTCTTAGCTTCAAACTCCCATATCTCGCGAACGGATTGACCAAACACAAAAATTCCTCTTGCATCTGAAAGTAGTAACTCGCCCGATTACAACGGTATGTGTATTTTTCCCCTAGGCCATTCTGGTTAAGCGTTTGGATCAGCAGAAGTGGGAAAAATTTGTTGTCTGCTCAACCATTTCTTAGCTTCAAACTTCCATATCTTGCGAACGGCTTGACCAAACCCAAAAATTCCTGTTGCGTCTGAAAGTAGAAACTCTCCCGATTACAAAGGTATGTGTATTTTTTCCCTAGGCCATTGTGGTTAAGCGTTTGGAGCAGCAGAAGGGCGCAAAATTTGTTGTCTTCTCAACCATTTCTTAGCTTCAAACTCCCATATCTCGCGGACGGATTGACCAAACCCAAAAGTTCCTGTTGCGTCTGAAAGTAGAAACTCTCCCGATTACAAAGGTATGTGCATTTTTTTCCCTAGGCCACTGTGGTTAAGCGTTTGGAGCAGCAGAAGTGGGAAAAATTTGTTGTCTGCTCAACCATTTCTTAGCTTCAAATTCCCATATCTAGCGAACGGCTTGACCAAACCCAAAAATTCCTGTTGCGTCTGAAAGTAGAAACTCTCCCGATTACAAAGGTATGTGCATTTTTTTCCCTAGGCCATTGTGGTTAAGCGTTTGGAGCAGCAGAAGTGGGAAAAATTTGTTGTCTGCTCAACCATTTCTTAGCTTCAAACCCCCATATCTCGCGAAGGGATTGACCAAGCCCAAAAATTCCTGCTGCGTCCGAAAGTAGAAACTAGCCCGATTACAACGGTATTTGTATTTTGTCCCTAGGCCATTCTGGTTAAGCGTTTGGAGCAGCAGAAATGCGCAAAATTTGTTGCCTTCCCAACCATTTCTTAGCTTCAATCTCCCATATATCGCGAACGGATCGAACAAAGCCAAAAATTCCTATTGAATCTGAAAGTAGAAACTCGCCCGATTACAACGGTAGGTATATTTTTTCCCTAGGCCATTCTGGATAAGCCTTTGGAGCAGCAGGTATGCGCAAAATTTGTTGCCTTCCCAACCATTTCTTAGCTTCAAACTCCCATATATCGCGAACGGACTGACCAAACCCACATATTCCTGCTGCGTCTGAAAGTAGAAACTCGCCCGATTACAAAGGCTGGTGTATTTTTTTTCTCTAGGCCATTCTGGTTAAGCGTTTGGAGCAGCAGAAGTGCGGAAAATTTGTTGTCTTCTCAACCATTTCTTAGCTTCGAACTCCCAAATCTCGCGAACGGATTGAACAAAGCCAAAAATTCCTATTGCATCTGAGAGTAGAAACTCGCCCGATTACAACGGTAGGTGTATTTTTTCCCTATGCCATTCTGGATAAGCGTTTGGGCAGCAGAAATGCGCAAAATTTGTTGCCTTCCCAACCATTTCTTAGCTTCAATCTCCCATATATCGCGAACGGATCGAACAAAGCCAAAAATTCCTATTGCATATGAAAGTAGAAACTCGCCCGATTACAACGGTAGGTAAATTTTTTTCCTAGGCAATTCTGGATAAGCGTTTGGAGCAGCAGAAATGCGCAAAATTTGTTGCCTTCCCAACCATTTCTTAGCTTCAATCTCCCATATATCGCGAACGGATTGAACAATGCCAAAAATTCCTATTGCACCTGAAAGCAGGAAGTCGCCCGATTACAACGGTATGTGTATTTTTTCCGTAGGACATTCTGGTTAAGCGTTTGGAGCAGCAGAATTGCGAAAAATTTGTTGTCTTCTCAACCATTTCTTAGCTTCAAACACCCATATCTCGCGAACGGATTGACCAAACCCCAAAAATTCCTCTTGCGTCTGAATGTAGAGAATCTACCGATTACAAAGGTATGTGTATTTTTTCCCTAGGCCATTGTGGTTAAGCGTTTGGAGCAGCAGAAGTGCGAAAAATTACTTGTCTTCTCAACCATTTCTTAGCTTCGAACTCCCATATCTCGCGAACGGATTGACCAAACCCAAAAATTCCTATTGCATCTGAAAGTAGCAACTCGCCCGATTACAACGGTATGTGTATTTTTTCCCGCGGCCATTCTGGTTAAGCGTTTGGAGCAGTAGAAGTGCGCAAAATTTGTTGTCTCCTCAACCGTTTCTTAGCTTCAAACCCCCATATCTCGCGAACGGATTGACCAAAGCCAAAAATTCCTGTTGCGTCTGAAAGTAGAAACTCGTACGATTACAACGGTATGTGTATTTTTTCCCTAGGCCATTCTGGTTAAGCGTTTGGAGCAGCAGAAGTGCGAAAAATTTGTTGCCTTCTCAACCATTTCTTAGCTTCAAACTCCCATATCTCGCGACCGGATTGACCAAACCGAGATATTCCCCTTGCATCTGAAAGTAGATACTCGACCGATTACAACAGTATGTGTATTTATTCCCGCGGCCATTCTGGTTAAGCGTTTGGAGCAGCAGAAGTGCGCAAAATTTGTTGCCTTCCCAACCATTTCTTAGCTTCAAACTCCCATATATCGCGAACGGATTGACCAAACCCAAAAATACCTGCTGCGTTTGAAAGTAGAAACTCTCCCGATGACAACGGTATGTGTATTTTTTCCCTGGGCCATTCTGGTTAAGCGTTTGTAGCAGCAGAAGTGGGAAAAATTTGTTGTCTGCTCAACCATTTCTTAGTTTCAAACTCCCATATCTCGCGAACGGTTCGACCAAGCCCAAAAATTCCTATTGCATCTGAAAGTAGAAACTCGCCCGATTACAACGGTATGTGTATTTTTTCCCCAGGCCATTCTAGTCAAACGTTTGGAGCAGCAGAAGTGCGAAAAATTTGTTGTCTTCTCAAACATTTCTTAGCTTCAAACTCCCATATCTCGCGAACGGATTGACCAAACCCAAAAATTCCCCTTGCATCTGAAAGTAGATACTCGACCGATTACAACGGTATGTGTATTTATTCCCGCGGCCATTCTGGTTAAGCGTTTGGAGCAGCAGAAGTGCGAAAAATTTGTTGTCTGCTCAACCATTTCTTAGCTTCAAACTCCCATATCTCGCGAACGGATTGACCAAACCCAATAATTCCCCTTGCATCTGAAAGTAGATACTCGACCGATTACAACGCTATGTGTATTTATTCCCGCGGCCATTCTGGTTAAGCGTTTGGAGCAGCAGAAGTGGGAAAAACTTGTTGTCTGCTCAACCATTTCTTAGCTTCAAACTCCCATATCTCGTGAACGGATTGACCAAACCCAAAAATACCTGCTGCGTCTGAAAGTAGAAACTCTCCCGATTACAACGGTATGTGTATTTTTTCCCTATACCATTCTGGATAAGCGTTTGTAGCAGCAGAAGTGCGAAAAATTTGTTGTCTTCTCAACCATTTCTTAGCTTCAAACTCCCATATCCCGCGAAAGGGTTGACCAAACACAAAAATTCCTATTGCATCTCAAAGTAGAAAGTCGCCCGATTACAACGGTATGTGTATTTTTTCCGTAAGCCACTCTGGTTAAGCGTTTGGAGCAGCAGAAGTGGGAAAAATTTGTTGTCTTCTCAACCATTTCTTAGATTCAAACTCCCATATCTCGCGAACGGGTTGAACAAACCCAAAGATACTATTGCATCTGAAAGTAGAAACGCGCCCGATTACAAAGGTATGTGTATTTTTTCCCTAGGCCAATCTGGTTAAGCGTTTGGAGCAGCAGAAATGCGCAAAATTTGTTGCCTTCCCAACCATTTCTTAGCTTCAAACTCCCATATCTCGCGAACGGATTGACCAAACCCAAAAATACCTGCTGCGTCTGAAAGTAGAAACTCTCCCGATGACAACGGTATGTGTATTTTTTCCCAGGGCCATTCTGGTTAAGCGTTTGTAGCAGCAGAAGTGGGAAAAATTTGTTGTCTGCTCAACCATTTCTTAGTTTCAAACTCCCATATCTCGCGAACGGTTTGACCAAGCCCAAAAATTCCTGCTGCGTCTGAAAGTAGAAACTCGCCCGATTACAACGGTATATGTATTTTTTCCCTAGACCATTCTGGTTAAGCGTTTGCAGCAGCAGATGTACGAAAAATTTGTTGTCTGCTCAACCATTTCTTAGCTTCAAACTCCCATATCTCGCGAACGTATTGACCAAACCCAAATATTCCTGTTGCGTCTGAATGTAGAAAGTCTGCCGATTGCAACGGTATGTGTATTTATTCCCGCGGCCATTCTGGTTAAGCGTTTGGAGCAGCAGAAGTGCGCAAAATTTGTTGTCTTCTCAACTATTTCTTAGCTTCAAGCTCCCATATCTCGCGAACGGATTGACCAAACCCAAAAATTCCTGTTGCGTCTGAAAGTAGAAACTCGCCCGATTACAAAGGTGTGTGTATTTTTTCCCTAGGCCATTCTGGTTAAGCGTTTGGAGCAGCAGAAGTGCGAAAAATTTGTTGCCTTCTCACCCATTTCTTAGCTTCAAACTTCCATATCTCGCGAACGGTTTGACCAAGCCCAAAAATTCCTGCTGCGTCTGAAAGTAGAAACTCGCCCGATTGCAACGGTATGTGTATTTTTTCCCTAGGCCAATCTGGTTAAGCGTTTGGAGCAGCAGAATGGAGAAAAATTTGTTGTCTGCTCAACCATTTCTTAGCTTCAAACTCCCATATCTCGCGAACGGATTGACCAAACCCAAAAATTCCTCTTGCATCTGAAAGTAGAAACTCGCCCGATTACAACGGTATGTGTATTTTTTCCCTAGGCAATTGTGGTTAAGCGTTTGGAGCAGCAGAATTGGGAAAAATTTGTTGTCTGCTCAACCATTTCTTAGCTTCAAACTCCCATATCTAGCGAACGGCTTGACCAAACCCAAAAATTCCTGTTGCGTCTGAAAGTAGAAACTCTCCCGATTACAAAGGTATGTGCATTTTTTTCCCTAGGCCATTGTGGTTAAGCGTTTGGAGCAGCAGAAGTGGGAAAAATTTGTTGTCTGCTCAACCATTTCTTAGCTTCAAACCCCCATATCTCGCGAAGGGATTGACCAAGCCCAAAAATTCCTGCTGCGTCCGAAAGTAGAAACTAGCCCGATTACAACGGTATTTGTATTTTGTCCCTAGGCCATTCTGGTTAAGCGTTTGGAGCAGCAGAAATGCGCAAAATTTGTTGCCTTCCCAACCATTTCTTAGCTTCAATCTCCCATATATCGCGAACGGATCGAACAAAGCCAAAAATTCCTATTGAATCTGAAAGTAGAAACTCGCCCGATTACAACGGTAGGTATATTTTTTCCCTAGGCCATTCTGGATAAGCGTTTGGAGCAGCAGGTATGCGCAAAATTTGTTGCCTTCCCAACCATTTCTTAGCTTCAAACTCCCATATATCGCGAACGGACTGACCAAACCCACATATTCCTGCTGCGTCTGAAAGTAGAAACTCGCCCGATTACAAAGGCTGGTGTATTTTTTTTCTCTAGGCCATTCTGGTTAAGCGTTTGGAGCAGCAGAAGTGCGGAAAATTTGTTGTCTTCTCAACCATTTCTTAGCTTCGAACTCCCAAATCTCGCGAACGGATTGAACAAAGCCAAAAATTCCTATTGCATCTGAGAGTAGAAACTCGCCCGATTACAACGGTAGGTGTATTTTTTCCCTATGCCATTCTGGATAAGCGTTTGGGCAGCAGAAATGCGCAAAATTTGTTGCCTTCCCAACCATTTCTTAGCTTCAATCTCCCATATATCGCGAACGGATCGAACAAAGCCAAAAATTCCTATTGCATATGAAAGTAGAAACTCGCCCGATTACAACGGTAGGTAAATTTTTTTCCTAGGCAATTCTGGATAAGCGTTTGGAGCAGCAGAAATGCGCAAAATTTGTTGCCTTCCCAACCATTTCTTAGCTTCAATCTCCCATATATCGCGAACGGATTGAACAATGCCAAAAATTCCTATTGCACCTGAAAGTAGGAAGTCGCCCGATTACAACGGTATGTGTATTTTTTCCGTAGGACATTCTGGTTAAGCGTTTGGAGCAGCAGAATTGCGAAAAATTTGTTGTCTTCTCAACCATTTCTTAGCTTCAAACACCCATATCTCGCGAACGGATTGACCAAACCCCAAAAATTCCTCTTGCGTCTGAATGTAGAGAATCTACCGATTACAAAGGTATGTGTATTTTTTCCCTAGGCCATTGTGGTTAAGCGTTTGGAGCAGCAGAAGTGCGAAAAATTACTTGTCTTCTCAACCATTTCTTAGCTTCGAACTCCCATATCTCGCGAACGGATTGACCAAACCCAAAAATTCCTATTGCATCTGAAAGTAGCAACTCGCCCGATTACAACGGTATGTGTATTTTTTCCCGCGGCCATTCTGGTTAAGCGTTTGGAGCAGTAGAAGTGCGCAAAATTTGTTGTCTCCTCAACCGTTTCTTAGCTTCAAACTCCCATATCTCGCGAACGGATTGACCAAAGCCAAAAATTCCTGTTGCGTCTGAAAGTAGAAACTCGTACGATTACAACGGTATGTGTATTTTTTCCCTAGGCCATTCTGGTTAAGCGTTTGGAGCAGCAGAAGTGCGAAAAATTTGTTGCCTTCTCAACCATTTCTTAGCTTCAAACTCCCATATCTCGCGACCGGATTGACCAAACCGAGATATTCCCCTTGCATCTGAAAGTAGATACTCGACCGATTACAACAGTATGTGTATTTATTCCCGCGGCCATTCTGGTTAAGCGTTTGGAGCAGCAGAAGTGCGCAAAATTTGTTGCCTTCCCAACCATTTCTTAGCTTCAAACTCCCATATATCGCGAACGGATTGACCAAACCCAAAAATACCTGCTGCGTTTGAAAGTAGAAACTCTCCCGATGACAACGGTATGTGTATTTTTTCCCTGGGCCATTCTGGTTAAGCGTTTGTAGCAGCAGAAGTGGGAAAAATTTGTTGTCTGCTCAACCATTTCTTAGTTTCAAACTCCCATATCTCGCGAACGGTTCGACCAAGCCCAAAAATTCCTATTGCATCTGAAAGTAGAAACTCGCCCGATTACAACGGTATGTGTATTTTTTCCCCAGGCCATTCTAGTCAAACGTTTGGAGCAGCAGAAGTGCGAAAAATTTGTTGTCTTCTCAAACATTTCTTAGCTTCAAACTCCCATATCTCGCGAACGGATTGACCAAACCCAAAAATTCCCCTTGCATCTGAAAGTAGATACTCGACCGATTACAACGGTATGTGTATTTATTCCCGCGGCCATTCTGGTTAAGCGTTTGGAGCAGCAGAAGTGCGAAAAATTTGTTGTCTGCTCAACCATTTCTTAGCTTCAAACTCCCATATCTCGCGAACGGATTGACCAAACCCAATAATTCCCCTTGCATCTGAAAGTAGATACTCGACCGATTACAACGCTATGTGTATTTATTCCCGCGGCCATTCTGGTTAAGCGTTTGGAGCAGCAGAAGTGGGAAAAACTTGTTGTCTGCTCAACCATTTCTTAGCTTCAAACTCCCATATCTCGTGAACGGATTGACCAAACCCAAAAATACCTGCTGCGTCTGAAAGTAGAAACTCTCCCGATTACAACGGTATGTGTATTTTTTCCCTATACCATTCTGGATAAGCGTTTGTAGCAGCAGAAGTGCGAAAAATTTGTTGTCTTCTCAACCATTTCTTAGCTTCAAACTCCCATATCCCGCGAAAGGGTTGACCAAACACAAAAATTCCTATTGCATCTCAAAGTAGAAAGTCGCCCGATTACAACGGTATGTGTATTTTTTCCCTAGGCCAATCTGGTTAAGCGTTTGGAGCAGCAGAATGGAGAAAAATTTGTTGTCTGCTCAACCATTTCTTAGCTTCAAACTCCCATATCTCGCGAACGGATTGACCAAACCCAAAAATTCCTCTTGCATCTGAAAGTAGAAACTCGCCCGATTACAACGGTATGTGTATTTTTTCCCTAGGCAATTGTGGTTAAGCGTTTGGAGCAGCAGAATTGGGAAAAATTTGTTGTCTGCTCAACCATTTCTTAGCTTCAAACTCCCATATCTCGCGAACGTATTGACCAAACCCAAATATTCCTGTTGCGTCTGAATGTAGAAAGTCTGCCGATTGCAACGGTATGTGTATTTATTCCCGCGGCCATTCTGGTTAAGCGTTTGGAGCAGCAGAAGTGCGCAAAATTTGTTGTCTTCTCAACTATTTCTTAGCTTCAAGCTCCCATATCTCGCGAACGGATTGACCAAACCCAAAAATTCCTGTTGCGTCTGAAAGTAGAAACTCGCCCGATTACAAAGGTGTGTGTATTTTTTCCCTAGGCCATTCTGGTTAAGCGTTTGGAGCAGCAGAAGTGCGAAAAATTTGTTGCCTTCTCACCCATTTCTTAGCTTCAAACTCCCATATCTCGCGAACGGTTTGACCAAGCCCAAAAATTCCTGCTGCGTCTGAAAGTAGAAACTCGCCCGATTGCAACGGTATGTGTATTTTTTCCCTAGGCCAATCTGGTTAAGCGTTTGGAGCAGCAGAATGGAGAAAAATTTGTTGTCTGCTCAACCATTTCTTAGTTTCAAACTCCCATATCTCGCGAACGGTTTGACCAAGCCCAAAAATTCCTGCTGCGTCTGAAAGTAGAAACTCGCCCGATTACAACGGTATATGTATTTTTTCCCTAGACCATTCTGGTTAAGCGTTTGCAGCAGCAGATGTACGAAAAATTTGTTGTCTGCTCAACCATTTCTTAGCTTCAAACTCCCATATCTCGTGAACGGATTGACCAAACCCAAAAATACCTGCTGCGTCTGAAAGTAGAAACTCGCCCGATGACAACGGTATGTGTATTTTTTCCCAGGGCCATTCTGGTTAAGCGTTTGTAGCAACAGAAGTGGGAAAAATTTGTTGTCTGATCAACCATTTCTTAGTTTCAAACTCCCATATCTCGCGAACGGTTTGACCAAGCCCAAAAATTCCTGCTGCGTCTGAAAGTAGAAACTCGCCCGATTACAACGGTATGTGTATTTTTTCCCTAGACCATTCTGGTTAAGCGTTTGCAGCAGCAGATGTACGAAAAATTTGTTGTCTGCTCAACCATTTCTTAGCTTCAAACTCCCATATCTCGCGAACGGTTTGACCAAGCCCAAAAATTCCTGCTGCGTCTGAAAGTAGAAACTCGCCCGATTACAACGGTATGTGTATTTTTTCCCTAGGCCATTCTGGTTAAGCGTTTGCAGCAGCAGATGTACGAAAAATTTGTTGTCTGCTCAACCATTTCTTAGCTTCAAACTCCCATTTCTCGCGAACGGATTGACCAAGCCCAAAAATTCCTCCTGCGTCTGAAAGTAGAAACTAGCCCGATTACAACGGTATGTGTATTTTTCCCTAGGCCATTCTGGTTAAGCGTTTGGATCACGAAAATTGGGAAAAATTTGTTGTCTGCTCAACCATTACTTAGCTTCAAACTCCCATATCTCGCGAATGGATTGACCAAACCCAAAAATTCCTGTTGCGTCTGAAAGTAGAAACTCTCCCGATTACAAAGTTATGTGTATTTTTTCCCTAGGCAATTGTGGTTAAGCGTTTGGAGCAGCAGAAGTGGGAAAAATTTGTTGTCTGCTCAACCATTTCTTAGTTTCAAACTCCCATATCTCGCGAACGGTTTGACCAAGCCCAAAAATTCCTGCTGCGTCTGAAAGTAGAAACTCGCCCGATTACAACGGTATGTGTATTTCTTCCGTAGGCCACTCTGGTTAAGCGTTTGGAGCAGCAGAAGTGCGCAAAATTTGTTGTCTTCTCAACCATTTCTTAGGTTCAAACTCCCATATCTCGCGAACGGATTGAACAAACCCAAAGATTACTATTGCATCTGAAAGTAGAAACTCGCCCGATTACAACGGTATGTGTATTTTTTCCCTAGACCATTCTGGTTAAGCGTTTGCAGCAGCAGATGTACGAAAAATTTGTTGTCTGCTCAACCATTTCTTAGCTTCAAACTCCCATATCTCGCGTACTGATTGACCAAGACCAAAAATTCCTGTTGCGTCTGAATGTAGAAACTCTCCCGATTACAACGGTATGTGTATTTTGTCCCTAGGCCATTCTGGTCATGTGTTTGGAGCAGCAGAAGTGCGAAAAATTTCTTGTCTTCTCAACCATTTGTTACATTCGAACTCCCATATCTCGCGAACGTATTGACCAAACCCAAATATTCCTGTTGCGTCTGAATGTAGAAAGTCTGCCGATTGCAACGGTATGTGTATTTATTCCCGCGGCCATTCTGGTTAAGCGTTTGGAGCAGCAGAAGTGCGCAAAATTTGTTGTCTGCTCAACCATTTCTTAGCTTCAAACTCCCATATCTCGCGAACGGATTGACCAAGCCCAAAAATTCCTGCTGCGTCTGAAAGTAGAAACTAGCCCGATTACAACGGTATTTGTATTTTTTCCCTAGGCCATTCTGGTTAAGCCTTTGGAGCCACAGAATTGCGAGAAATTTGTTGCCTTCTCAACCATTTCTTAGCTTCAAACGCCCATATCTCGCGAACGGATTGACCAAGCCCAAAAATTTCTGTTGCGTCTGAAAGAAGAAACTCCCGATTACAAAGGTATGTGTATTTTTTCCCTAGGCCATTCTGGTTAAGCGTTTGGAGCAGCAGAATGGGGAAAAATTTGTTGTCTGCTCAACCATTTCGTAGCTTCAAACTCCCATATCTCGCGAACGGATTGACCAAACCCAAAAATTCCTCTTGCATCTGATAGTAGAAACTCGCTCGAATACAACGGTATGTGTATTTTTCCCTAGGCCATTCTGGTTAAGCGTTTGGAGCAGCAGAAATGCGCAAAATTTGTTGCCTTCCCAACCATTTCTTAGCTTCAAACTCCCATATCTCGCGAACGGATTGACCAAACCCAAAAATACCTGCTGCGTCTGAAAGTAGAAACTATCCCGATGACAACGGTATGTGTATTTTTTCCCAGGGCCATTCTGTTTAAGCGTTTGTAGCAGCAGAAGTGGGAAAAATTTGTTGTCTGCTCAACCATTTCTTAGCTTCAAACTCCCATATCTCGCGAACGGATTGACCAAACCCAAAAATTCCTCTAGCATCTGAAAGTAGAAACTCGCTCGATTACAACGGTATGTGTATTTTTCCCTAGGCCATTCTGGTTAAGCGTTTGGATCACGAGAATTGGGAAAAATTTGTTGCCTTCTCAACCATTTCTTAACTTCAAACTCCCATATCTCGCGAAAGGATTGTCCAAACCCAAAAGTTCCTGTTGCGTCTGAAAGTAGAAACTCTCCCGATTACAAAGGTATGTGCATTTGTTTCCCTAGGCCATTGTGGTTAAGCGTTTGGAGCAGCAGAAGTGGGAAATATTTGTTGTCTGCTCAAACATTTCTTAGCTTCAAACTCCCATATCTCGCGAACGGCTTGACCGAACCCAAAAATTCCTGTTGCGTCTGAAAGTAGAAACTCTTCCGATTACAAAGGTATTTTTTTTTTCCCCCTAGGCCATTGTGGTTAAGCGTTTGGATCAGCAGAAGTGGGAAAAATTTGTTGTCTGATCAAGCATTTCTTAGATTCAAACTCCCATATCTCGCGAACGGATTGACCAAACCCAAAAATACGTGCTGCGTCTGAAAGTAGAAACTCTCCCGATGACAACGGTATGTGTTTTTTTTCCCAGGGCCATTCTGGTTAAGCGTTTGTAGCAGCAGAAGTGGGAAAAATTTGTTGTCTGCTCAACCATTTCTTAGTTTCAAACTCCCATATCTCGCGAACGGTTTGACCAAGCCCAAAAATTCCTGCTGCGTCTGAAAGTAGAAACTCGCCCGATTACAACGGTATGTGTATTTTTTCCCTAGACCATTCTGGTTAAGCGTTTGCAGCAGTAGATGTACGAAAAATTTGTTGTCTGCTCAACCATTTCTTAGCTTCAAACTCCCATATCTCGCGAACGTATTGTCCAAACCCAAATATTCCTGTTGCGTCTGAATGTAGAAATTCTGCCGATTGCAACGGTATGTGTATTTATTCCCGCGGCCATTCTGGTTAATCGTTTGGAGCAGCAGAAGTGCGCAAAATTTGTTGCCTTCTTACCCATTTCTTAGCTTCAAACTCCCATATCTCGCGTACGGTTTGACCAAGCCCAAAAATTCCTGCTGCGTCTGAAAGTAGAAACTCGCCCGATTACAACGGTATGTGTATTTTTTCCCTAGGCCATTCTGGTTAAGCGTTTGGAGCAGCAGAATTGCGAAAAATTTGTTGCCTTCTCATCCATTTCTTAGCTTCAAACTCCCATATCTCGCGAACGGATTGACCAAGCCCAAAAATTCCTGCTGCGTCTGAAAGTAGAAACTAGCCCGATTACAACGGTATTTGTATTTTTTCCCTAGGCCACTCTGGTTAAGCGTTTGGAGCAGCAGAATTGCGAGAAATTTGTTGCCTTCTCAACCATTTCTTAGCTTCAAACGCCCATATCTCGCGAACGGATTGACCAAGCCCAAAAATTCCTGTTGCGTCTGAAAGTAGAACCTCTCCCGATGACAACGGTATGTGTATTTTTTCCCAGGGCCTTTCTGGTTAAGCGTTCGTAGCAGCAGAAGTGGGAAAAATTTGTTGTCTGCTCAACCATTTCTTAGTTTCAAACTCCCATATCTCGCGTACTGATTGACCAAGACCAAAAATTCCTGTTGCGTCTGAATGTAGAAACTCTCCCGATTACAACGGTATGTGTATTTTGTCCCTAGGCCATTCTGGTCATGCGTTTGGAGCAGCAGAAGTGCGAAGGATTTCTTGTCTTCTCAACCATTTCTTAGCTTCGAACTCCCATATCTCGCGAACGTATTGACCAAACCCAAATATTCCTGTTGCGTCTGAATGTAGAAAGTCTGCCGATTGCAACGGTATGTGTATTTATTCCCGCGGCCATTCTGGTTAAGCGTTTGGAGCAGCAGAAGTGCGCAAAATTTGTTGCCTTCTTACCCATTTCTTAGCTTCAAACTCCCATATCCCGCGAAAGGATGGACCAAACACAAAAATTCCTATTGCATCTGAAAGTAGAAAGTCGCTCGATTACAACCGTATGTGTATTTTTTCCGTAGGCCACTCTGGTTAAGCGTTTGGAGCAGCAGAAGTGGGAAAAATTTGTTGTCTGCTCAACCATTTCTTAGCTTCAAACTTCCATATCTCGCGAATGGATTGACCATACCCAAAAGTTCCTCTTGCATCTGATATTAGAAACTCGACCGATTACAACGGCATTTGTATTTTTTCCCTAGACCATTCTGGTTAAGCGTTTGCAGCAGCAGATGTACGAAAAATTTGTAGTGTGCTCAACCATTTCTTAGCTTCAAACTCCCATATCCCGCGAAAGGATGGACCAAACACAAAAATTCCTATTGCATCTGAAAGTAGAAACTCTCCCGATTACAAGGGTATGTGTATTTTTTCACTAGGCCATTGTGGTTAAGCGTTTGGAGCAGCAGAAGTGGGACAAATTTGTTGTCTGCTCAACCATTTCTTAGCTTCAAACTCCCATATCTCGTGAACGGATTGACCAAACCCAAAAATACCTGCTGCGTCTGAAAGTAGAAACTCTCCCGATTACAAAGGTATGTGTATTTTTTCCCTAGGCCATTCTGGATAAGAGTTTGTAGCAGCAGAATTGCGAAAAATTTGTTGTCTTCTCAACCATTTCTTAGCTTCAATCTCCCATATCCCGCGAAAGGATTGACCGAACACAAAAATTCCTATTGCATCTGAAATCAGAAAGTCGCCCGATTACAACGTATGTGTATTTTTTCCGTAGGCCACTCTGGTTTAGCGTTTGGAGCAGCAGAATTGGGAAAAATTTGTTGTCTGCTCACCCATTTCTTAGTTTGAAACTCCCATATCTCGCGAACGGATTGACCAAGCCCAAAAATTCCTGTTGCGCCTGAAAGTAGGAACTCGCCCGATTACAAAGGTATGTGTATTTTTTCCCTAGGTCATCCTGGTTAAGCGTTTGGAGCAGCAGAAGTGCGAAAAATTTGTTGTCTTCCCAACCATTTCTTAGCTTCAAACTCCCATATCTCGCGAACGGAATGAGCAAACCCAAAAGTTCCTGTTGCGTCTGAAAGTAGAAACTCTCCCGATTACAAAGGTATGTGTATTTTTTCCCTAGACCATTGTGGTTAAGCGTTTGGAGCAGCAGAAGTGCGAAAAATTTGTTGTCTGCTCAACCATTTCTTAGCTTCAAACTCCCATATCTCGCGAATGGATAGACCAAACCCAAAAATTCCTGTTGCGTCTGAAAGTAGGAACTCGCCCGATTACAACGGCATGTGTATTTTTTCCCTAGGTCATTCCCGTTAAGCGTTTGGAGCAGCAGAAGTGCGCAAAATTTGTTGCCTTCTCAACCATTTCTTAACTTCAAACTCCCATATCTCGCGAAAGGATTGTCCAAACCCAAAAGTTCCTGTTGCGTCTGAAAGTAGAAACTCTCCCGATTACAAAGGTATGTGCATTTGTTTCCCTAGGCCATTGTGGTTAAGCGTTTGGAGCAGCAGAAGTGGGAAAAATTTGTTGTCTGCTCAAACATTTCTTAGCTTCAAACTCCCATATCTCGCGAACGGCTTGACCGAACCCAAAAATTCCTGTTGCGTCTGAAAGTAGAAACTCTTCCGATTACAAAGGTATTTTTTTTTTCCCCCTAGGCCATTGTGGTTAAGCGTTTGGATCAGCAGAAGTGGGAAAAATTTGTTGTCTGCTCAACCATTTCTTAGATTCAAACTCCCATATCTCGCGAACGGATTGACCAAACCCAAAAATTACTATTGCATCTGAAAGTCGAAACTCTCCCTATTACAAAGGTGTGTGTATTTTTTCCCTAGGCCATTGTGGTTAAGCGTTTGGAGCAGCGGAAGTGGGAGAAATTTGTTGTCTGCTCAACCATTTCTTAGCTTCAAACTCCCATATCTCGTGAACGGATTGACCAAACCCAAAAATACCTGCTGCGTCTGAAAGTAGAAACTCTCCCGATTACAAGGGTATGTGTATTTTTTCACTAGGCCATTCTGGATAAGCGTTTGTAGCAGCAGAAGTGCGAAAAATTTGTTGTCTGCTCCACCATTTCTTAGCTTCGAACTCCCATATCTCGCGAACGTATTGACCAAACCCAAATATTCCTGTTGCGTCTGAATGTAGAAAGTCTGCCGATTGCAACGGTATGTGTATTTATTCCCGCGGCCATTCTGGTTAAGCGTTTGGAGCAGCAGAAGTGCGCAAAATTTGTTGCCTTCTTACCCATTTCTTAGCTTCAAACTCCCATATCCCGCGAAAGGATGGACCAAACACAAAAATTCCTATTGCATCTGAAAGTAGAAAGTCGCTCGATTACAACCGTATGTGTATTTTTTCCGTAGGCCACTCTGGTTAAGCGTTTGGAGCAGCAGAAGTGGGAAAAATTTGTTGTCTGCTCAACCATTTCTTAGCTTCAAACTTCCATATCTCGCGAATGGATTGACCATACCCAAAAGTTCCTCTTGCATCTGATATTAGAAACTCGACCGATTACAACGGCATTTGTATTTTTTCCCTAGACCATTCTGGTTAAGCGTTTGCAGCAGCAGATGTACGAAAAATTTGTAGTGTGCTCAACCATTTCTTAGCTTCAAACTCCCATATCCCGCGAAAGGATGGACCAAACACAAAAATTCCTATTGCATCTGAAAGTAGAAAGTCGCTCGATTACAACCGTATGTGTATTTTTTCCGTAGGCCACTCTGGTTAAGCGTTTGGAGCAGCAGAAGTGGGAAAAATTTGTTGTCTTCTCAACCATTTCTTAGCTTCGAACTCCCATATCTCGCGAACGGAATGACCATACCCAAATATTCCTGTTGCGTCTGAATGTAGAAAGTCAGCCGATTGCAACGGTATGTGTATTTATTCCCGCGGCCATTGTGGTTAAGCGTTTGGAGCAGCAGAAGTGGGACAAATTTGTTGTCTGCTCAACCATTTCTTAGCTTCAAACTCCCATATCTCGTGAACGGATTGACCAAACCCAAAAATACCTGCTGCGTCTGAAAGTAGAAACTCTCCCGATTACAAAGGTATGTGTATTTTTTCCCTAGGCCATTCTGGATAAGAGTTTGTAGCAGCAGAATTGCGAAAAATTTGTTGTCTTCTCAACCATTTCTTAGCTTCAATCTCCCATATCCCGCGAAAGGATTGACCGAACACAAAAATTCCTATTGCATCTGAAATCAGAAAGTCGCCCGATTACAACGTATGTGTATTTTTTCCGTAGGCCACTCTGGTTTAGCGTTTGGAGCAGCAGAATTGGGAAAAATTTGTTGTCTGCTCACCCATTTCTTAGTTTGAAACTCCCATATCTCGCGAACGGATTGACCAAGCCCAAAAATTCCTGTTGCGCCTGAAAGTAGGAACTCGCCCGATTACAACGGTATGTGTATTTTTTCCCTAGGTCATCCTGGTTAAGCGTTTGGAGCAGCAGAAGTGCGAAAAATTTGTTGTCTTTTCAAACATTTCTTGGCTTCAAACTCCCATATCCCGCGAACGGATTGACCAAACCCAAATATTACTATTGCATCTGAAATTCGAAACTCGCCCGATTACAACGGTATGTGTATTTTTTCCCTAGGCCATTCTGGATAAGCGTTTGTAGCAGCAGAAGTGCGAAAAATTTGATGTCTGCTCCACCATTTCTTAGCTTCAAACGCCTATATCTCGCGAACGATTTGACCAAGCCCAAAAATTCCTCTTGAATCTGAAAGTAGATACTCGCCCGATTACAGCGGTATGTGTATTTTTTCCCTAGGCCATTCTGGTTAAGCGTTTGGAGCAGCAGAATTGGGAAAAATTTGTTGTCTGCTCAACCATTTCTTAGATTCAAACTTCCATATCTCGCGAACGGCTTGACCAAACCCAAAAATTCCTGTTGCGTCTGAAAGTAGAAACTCTCCCGATTACAAAGGTATGTGTATTTTTTCCCTAGGCCATTGTGGTTAAGCGTTTGGAGCAGCAGAAGTGCGCAAAATTTGTTGTCTTCTCAACCATTTCTTAGCTTCAAACTCCCATATCTCGCGAATGGATAGACCAAACCCAAAAATTCCTGTTGCGTCTGAAAGTAGGAACTCGCCCGATTACAACGGCATGTGTATTTTTTCCCTAGGTCATTCCCGTTAAGCGTTTGGAGCAGCAGAAGTGCGCAAAATTTGTTGCCTTCTCAACCATTTCTTAACTTCAAACTCCCATATCTCGCGAAAGGATTGTCCAAACCCAAAAGTTCCTGTTGCGTCTGAAAGTAGAAACTCTCCCGATTACAAAGGTATGTGCATTTGTTTCCCTAGGCCATTGTGGTTAAGCGTTTGGAGCAGCAGAAGTGGGAAAAATTTGTTGTCTGCTCAAACATTTCTTAGCTTCAAACTCCCATATCTCGCGAACGGCTTGACCGAACCCAAAAATTCCTGTTGCGTCTGAAAGTAGAAACTCTTCCGATTACAAAGGTATTTTTTTTTTCCCCCTAGGCCATTGTGGTTAAGCGTTTGGATCAGCAGAAGTGGGAAAAATTTGTTGTCTGCTCAACCATTTCTTAGATTCAAACTCCCATATCTCGCGAACGGATTGACCAAACCCAAAAATTACTATTGCATCTGAAAGTCGAAACTCTCCCTATTACAAAGGTGTGTGTATTTTTTCCCTAGGCCATTGTGGTTAAGCGTTTGGAGCAGCAGAAGTGGGAGAAATTTGTTGTCTGCTCAACCATTTCTTAGCTTCAAACTCCCATATCTCGTGAACGGATTGACCAAACCCAAAAATACCTGCTGCGTCTGAAAGTAGAAACTCTCCCGATTACAAGGGTATGTGTATTTTTTCACTAGGCCATTCTGGATAAGCGTTTGTAGCAGCAGAAGTGCGAAAAATTTGTTGTCTGCTCCACCATTTCTTAGCTTCGAACTCCCATATCTCGCGAACGTATTGACCAAACCCAAATATTCCTGTTGCGTCTGAATGTAGAAAGTCTGCCGATTGCAACGGTATGTGTATTTATTCCCGCGGCCATTCTGGTTAAGCGTTTGGAGCAGCAGAAGTGCGCAAAATTTGTTGCCTTCTTACCCATTTCTTAGCTTCAAACTCCCATATCCCGCGAAAGGATGGACCAAACACAAAAATTCCTATTGCATCTGAAAGTAGAAAGTCGCTCGATTACAACCGTATGTGTATTTTTTCCGTAGGCCACTCTGGTTAAGCGTTTGGAGCAGCAGAAGTGGGAAAAATTTGTTGTCTGCTCAACCATTTCTTAGCTTCAAACTTCCATATCTCGCGAATGGATTGACCATACCCAAAAGTTCCTCTTGCATCTGATATTAGAAACTCGACCGATCACAACGGCATTTGTATTTTTTCCCTAGACCATTCTGGTTAAGCGTTTGCAGCAGCAGATGTACGAAAAATTTGTAGTGTGCTCAACCATTTCTTAGCTTCAAACTCCCATATCCCGCGAAAGGATGGACCAAACACAAAAATTCCTATTGCATCTGAAAGTAGAAAGTCGCTCGATTACAACCGTATGTGTATTTTTTCCGTAGGCCACTCTGGTTAAGCGTTTGGAGCAGCAGAAGTGGGAAAAATTTGTTGTCTTCTCAACCATTTCTTAGCTTCGAACTCCCATATCTCGCGAACGGAATGACCATACCCAAATATTCCTGTTGCGTCTGAATGTAGAAAGTCAGCCGATTGCAACGGTATGTGTATTTATTCCCGCGGCCATTGTGGTTAAGCGTTTGGAGCAGCAGAAGTGGGACAAATTTGTTGTCTGCTCAACCATTT
Organism: Ptiloglossa arizonensis; assembly: GCF_051014685.1. Taxonomy (NCBI): domain Eukaryota; kingdom Metazoa; phylum Arthropoda; class Insecta; order Hymenoptera; family Colletidae; genus Ptiloglossa; species Ptiloglossa arizonensis. The sequence continues at coordinate 216,547 of NW_027478439.1, read as the reverse complement.
CTTAGCTTCAAACTCCCATATCTCGTGAACGGATTGACCAAACCCAAAAATACCTGCTGCGTCTGAAAGTAGAAACTCTCCCGATTACAAAGGTATGTGTATTTTTTCCCTAGGCCATTCTGGATAAGAGTTTGTAGCAGCAGAATTGCGAAAAATTTGTTGTCTTCTCAACCATTTCTTAGCTTCAATCTCCCATATCCCGCGAAAGGATTGACCGAACACAAAAATTCCTATTGCATCTGAAATCAGAAAGTCGCCCGATTACAACGTATGTGTATTTTTTCCGTAGGCCACTCTGGTTTAGCGTTTGGAGCAGCAGAATTGGGAAAAATTTGTTGTCTGCTCACCCATTTCTTAGTTTGAAACTCCCATATCTCGCGAACGGATTGACCAAGCCCAAAAATTCCTGTTGCGCCTGAAAGTAGGAACTCGCCCGATTACAACGGTATGTGTATTTTTTCCCTAGGTCATCCTGGTTAAGCGTTTGGAGCAGCAGAAGTGCGAAAAATTTGTTGTCTTTTCAAACATTTCTTGGCTTCAAACTCCCATATCCCGCGAACGGATTGACCAAACCCAAATATTACTATTGCATCTGAAATTCGAAACTCGCCCGATTACAACGGTATGTGTATTTTTTCCCTAGGCCATTCTGGATAAGCGTTTGTAGCAGCAGAAGTGCGAAAAATTTGATGTCTGCTCCACCATTTCTTAGCTTCAAACGCCTATATCTCGCGAACGATTTGACCAAGCCCAAAAATTCCTCTTGAATCTGAAAGTAGATACTCGCCCGATTACAGCGGTATGTGTATTTTTTCCCTAGGCCATTCTGGTTAAGCGTTTGGAGCAGCAGAATTGGGAAAAATTTGTTGTCTGCTCAACCATTTCTTAGATTCAAACTTCCATATCTCGCGAACGGCTTGACCAAACCCAAAAATTCCTGTTGCGTCTGAAAGTAGAAACTCTCCCGATTACAAAGGTATGTGTATTTTTTCCCTAGGCCATTGTGGTTAAGCGTTTGGAGCAGCAGAAGTGCGCAAAATTTGTTGTCTTCTCAACCATTTCTTAGCTTCAAACTCCCATATCTCGCGAACGGAATGAGCAAACCCAAAAGTTCCTGTTGCGTCTGAAAGTAGAAACTCTCCCGATTACAAAGGTATGTGTTTTTTTTCCCTAGACCATTGTGGTTAAGCGTTTGGAGCAGCAGAAGTGCGAAATATTTGTTGTCTGCTCAACCATTTCTTAGCTTCAAACTCCCATATCTCGCGAATGGATAGACCAAACCCAAAAATTCCTGTTGCGTCTGAAAGTAGGAACTCGCCCGATTACAACGGCATGTGTATTTTTTCCCTAGGTCATTCCCGTTAAGCGTTTGGAGCAGCAGAAGTGCGCAAAATTTGTTGCCTTCTCAACCATTTCTTAACTTCAAACTCCCATATCTCGCGAAAGGATTGTCCAAACCCAAAAGTTCCTGTTGCGTCTGAAAGTAGAAACTCTCCCGATTACAAAGGTATGTGCATTTGTTTCCCTAGGCCATTGTGGTTAAGCGTTTGGAGCAGCAGAAGTGGGAAATATTTGTTGTCTGCTCAAACATTTCTTAGCTTCAAACTCCCATATCTCGCGAACGGCTTGACCGAACCCAAAAATTCCTGTTGCGTCTGAAAGTAGAAACTCTTCCGATTACAAAGGTATTTTTTTTTTCCCCCTAGGCCATTGTGGTTAAGCGTTTGGATCAGCAGAAGTGGGAAAAATTTGTTGTCTGATCAACCATTTCTTAGGTTCAAACTCCCATATCTCGCGAACGGATTGACCAAACCCAAAAATTACTATTGCATCTGAAAGTCGAAACTCTCCCGATTACAAAGGTGTGTGTATTTTTTCCCTAGGCCATTGTGGTTAAGCGTTTGGAGCAGCAGAAGTGGGAGAAATTTGTTGTCTGCTCAACCATTTCTTAGCTTCAAACTCCCATATCTCGTGAACGGATTGACCAAACCCAAAAATACCTGCTGCGTCTGAAAGTAGAAACTCTCCCGATTACAAGGGTATGTGTATTTTTTCACTAGGCCATTCTGGATAAGCGTTTGTAGCAGCAGAAGTGCGAAAAATTTGTTGTCTGCTCCACCATTTCTTAGCTTCGAACTCCCATATCTCGCGAACGTATTGACCAAACCCAAATATTCCTGTTGCGTCTGAATGTAGAAAGTCTGCCGATTGCAACGGTATGTGTATTTATTCCCGCGGCCATTCTGGTTAAGCGTTTGGAGCAGCAGAAGTGCGCAAAATTTGTTGCCTTCTTACCCATTTCTTAGCTTCAAACTCCCATATCCCGCGAAAGGATGGACCAAACACAAAAATTCCTATTGCATCTGAAAGTAGAAAGTCGCTCGATTACAACCGTATGTGTATTTTTTCCGTAGGCCACTCTGGTTAAGCGTTTGGAGCAGCAGAAGTGGGAAAAATTTGTTGTCTGCTCAACCATTTCTTAGCTTCAAACTTCCATATCTCGCGAATGGATTGACCATACCCAAAAGTTCCTCTTGCATCTGATATTAGAAACTCGACCGATTACAACGGCATTTGTATTTTTTCCCTAGACCATTCTGGTTAAGCGTTTGCAGCAGCAGATGTACGAAAAATTTGTAGTGTGCTCAACCATTTCTTAGCTTCAAACTCCCATATCCCGCGAAAGGATGGACCAAACACAAAAATTCCTATTGCATCTGAAAGTAGAAAGTCGCTCGATTACAACCGTATGTGTATTTTTTCCGTAGGCCACTCTGGTTAAGCGTTTGGAGCAGCAGAAGTGGGAAAAATTTGTTGTCTTCTCAACCATTTCTTAGCTTCGAACTCCCATATCTCGCGAACGGAATGACCATACCCAAATATTCCTGTTGCGTCTGAATGTAGAAAGTCAGCCGATTGCAACGGTATGTGTATTTATTCCCGCGGCCATTGTGGTTAAGCGTTTGGAGCAGCAGAAGTGGGACAAATTTGTTGTCTGCTCAACCATTTCTTAGCTTCAAACTCCCATATCTCGTGAACGGATTGACCAAACCCAAAAATACCTGCTGCGTCTGAAAGTAGAAACTCTCCCGATTACAAAGGTATGTGTATTTTTTCCCTAGGCCATTCTGGATAAGAGTTTGTAGCAGCAGAATTGCGAAAAATTTGTTGTCTTCTCAACCATTTCTTAGCTTCAATCTCCCATATCCCGCGAAAGGATTGACCGAACACAAAAATTCCTATTGCATCTGAAATCAGAAAGTCGCCCGATTACAACGTATGTGTATTTTTTCCGTAGGCCACTCTGGTTTAGCGTTTGGAGCAACAGAATTGGGAAAAATTTGTTGTCTGCTCACCCATTTCTTAGTTTGAAACTCCCATATCTCGCGAACGGATTGACCAAGCCCAAAAATTCCTGTTGCGCCTGAAAGTAGGAACTCGCTCGATTACAACGGTATGTGTATTTTTTCCCTAGGTCATCCTGGTTAAGCGTTTGGAGCAGCAGAAGTGCGAAAAATTTGTTGTCTTTTCAAACATTTCTTGGCTTCAAACTCCCATATCCCGCGAACGGATTGACCAAACCCAAATATTACTATTGCATCTGAAATTCGAAACTCGCCCGATTACAACGGTATGTGTATTTTTTCCCTAGGCCATTCTGGATAAGCGTTTGTAGCAGCAGAAGTGCGAAAAATTTGATGTCTGCTCCACCATTTCTTAGCTTCAAACGTCTATATCTCGCGAACGATTTGACCAAGCCCAAAAATTCCTCTTGAATCTGAAAGTAGATACTCGCCCGATTACAGCGGTATGTGTATTTTTTCCCTAGGCCATTCTGGTTAAGCGTTCGTAGCAGCAGAAGTGGGAAAAATTTGTTGTCTGCTCAACCATTTCTTAGTTTCAAACTCCCAAATCTCGCGTACTGATTGACCAAGACCAAAAATTCCTGTTGCGTCTGAATGTAGAAACTCTCCCGAATACAACGGTATGTGTATTTTGTCCTTAGGCCATTCTGGTCATGCGTTTGGAGCAGCAGAAGTGCGAAAAATTTCTTGTCCTCTCTACCATTTCTTAGCTTCGAACTCCCATATCTCGCGAACGGAATGACCAAACCCAAATATTCCTGTTGCGTCTGAATGTAGAAAGTCAGCCGATTGCAACGGTATGTGTATTTATTCCCGCGGCCATTGTGGTTAAGCGTTTGGAGCAGCAGAAGTGGGACAAATTTGTTGTCTGCTCAACCATTTCTTAGCTTCAAACTCCCATATCTCGTGAACGGATTGACCAAACCCAAAAATACCTGCTTCGCCTGAAAGTAGGAACTCGCTCGATTACAACGGTATGTGTATTTTTTCCCTAGGTCATCCTGGTTAAGCGTTTGCAGCAGCAGAAGTGCGAAAAATTTGTTGTCTTCTCAACCATTTCTTAGCTTCAAACTCCCATATCCCGCGAAAGGATTGACCGAACACAAAAATACCTGCTGCGTCTGAAAGTAGAAACTCTCCCGATTACAAAGGTATGTGTATTTTTTCCCTAGGCCATTCTGGATAAGAGTTTGTAGCAGCAGAATTGCGAAAAATTTGTTGTCTTCTCAACCATTTCTTAGCTTCAATCTCCCATATCCCGCGAATGGATTGACCGAACACAAAAATTCCTATTGCATCTGAAAGCAGAAAGTCGCCCGATTACAACGTATGTGTATTTTTTCCGTAGGCCACTCTGGTTTAGCGTTTGGAGCAGCAGAATTGGGAAAAATTTGTTGTCTGCTCACCCATTTCTTAGTTTGAAACTCCCATATCTCGCGAACGGATTGACCAAGCCCAAAAATTCCTGTTGCGCCTGAAAGTAGGAACTCGCTCGATTACAACGGTATGTGTATTTTTTCCCTAGGTCATCCTGGTTAAGCGTTTGCAGCAGCAGAAGTGCGAAAAATTTGTTGTCTTCTCAACCATTTCTTAGCTTCAAACTCCCATATCCCGCGAAAGGATTGACCGAACACAAAAATTCCTATTGCATCTGAAAGCAGAAAGTCGCCCGATTACAAGGGTATGTGTATTTTTTCCGTAGGCCACTCTGGTTAAGCGTTTGGAGCAGCAGAAGTGCGAAAAATTTGTTGTCTTTTCAAACATTTCTTGGCTTCAAACTCCCATATCCCGCGAACGGATTGACCAAACCCAAATATTACTATTGCATCTGAAATTCGAAACTCGCCCGATTACAACGGTATGTGTATTTTTTCCCTAGGCCATTCTGGATAAGCGTTTGTAGCAGCAGAAGTGCGAAAAATTTGATGTCTGCTCCACCATTTCTTAGCTTCAAACGCCCATATCTCGCGAACGATTTGACCAAGCCCAAAAATTCCTCTTGAATCTGAAAGTAGATACTCGCCCGATTACAGCGGTATGTGTATTTTTTCCCTAGGCCATTCTGGTTAAGCGTTTGGAGCAGCAGAATTGGGAAAAATATGTTGTCTGCTCAACCATTTCTTAGATTCAAACTTCCATATCTCGCGAACGGCTTGACCAAACCCAAAAATTCCTGTTGCGTCTGAAAGTAGAAACTCTCCCGATTACAAAGGTATGTGTATTTTTTCCCTAGGCCATTGTGGTTAAGCGTTTGGAGCAGCAGAAGTGCGCAAAATTTGTTGTCTTCTCAACCATTTCTTAGCTTCAAACTCCCATATCTCGCGAACGGAATGAGCAAACCCAAAAGTTCCTGTTGCGTCTGAAAGTAGAAACTCTCCCGATTACAAAGGTATGTGCATTTTTTTCCCTAGGCCATTGTGGTTAAGCGTTTGGAGCAGCAGAAGTGGGAAAATTTGTTGTCTGCTCAACCATTTCTTAGCTTAAAATTCCCATATCTCGCGAATAGCTTGACCAAACCCAAAAGTTCCTGTTGCGTCTGAAAGTAGAAACTCTCCCGATTACAAAGGTATGTATATTTTTTCCCTAGACCATTGTGGTTAAGCGTTTGGAGCAGCAGAAGTGCGAAAAATTAGTTGTCTGCTCAACCATTTCTTAGCTTCAAACTCCCATATCTCGCGAATGGATAGACCAAACCCAAAAATTCCTGTTGCGTCTGAAAGTAGGAACTCGCCCGATTACAACGGCATGTGTATTTTTTCCCTAGGTCATTCCCGTTAAGCGTTTGGAGCAGCAGAAGTGCGCAAAATTTGTTGCTTTCTCAACCATTTCTTAACTTCAAACTCCCATATCTCGCGAAAGGATTGTCCAAACCCAAAAGTTCCTGTTGCGTCTGAAAGTAGAAACTCTCCCGATTACAAAGGTATGTGCATTTGTTTCCCTAGGCCATTGTGGTTAAGCGTTTGGAGCAGCAGAAGTGGGAAAAATTTGTTGTCTGCTCAAACATTTCTTAGATTCAAACTCCCATATCTCGCGAACGGATTGACCAAACCCAAAAATTACTATTGCATCTGAAAGTCGAAACTCTCCCGATTACAAAGGTGTGTGTATTTTTTCCCTAGGCCATTGTGGTTAAGCGTTTGGAGCAGCAGAAGTGGGAGAAATTTGTTGTCTGCTCAACCATTTCTTAGCTTCAAACTCCCATATCTCGTGAACGGATTGACCAAACCCAAAAATACCTGCTGCGTCTGAAAGCAGAAACTCTCCCGATTACAAGGGTATGTGTATTTTTTCACTAGGCCATTCTGGATAAGCGTTTGTAGCAGCAGAAGTGCGAAAAATTTGTTGTCTGCTCCACCATTTCTTAGCTTCAAACGCCCATATCTCGCGAACGATTTGACCAAGCCCAAAAATTCCTCTTGAATCTGAAAGTAGATACTCGCCCGATTACAGCGGCATGTGTATTTTTTCCCTAGGCCATTCTGGTTAAGCGTTTGGAGCACCAGAATTGGGAAAAATTTGTTGTCTGCTCAACCATTTCTTAGCTTCAAACTTCCATATCTCGCGAACGGCTTGACCAAACCCAAAAATTCCTGTTGCGTCTGAAAGTAGAAACTCTCCCGATTACAAAGGTATGTGTATTTTTTCCCTAGGCCATTGTGGTTAAGCGTTTGGAGCAGCAGAAGTGCGCAAAATTTGTTGTCTTCTCAACCATTTCTTAGCTTCAAACTCCCATATCTCGCGAACGGAATGACCAAACCCAAAAGTTCCTGTTGCGTCTGAAAGTAGAAACTCTCCCGATTACAAAGGTATGTGCATTTTTTTCCCTAGGCCATTGTGGTTAAGCGTTTGGAGCAGCAGAAGTGGGAAAATTTGTTGTCTGCTCAACCATTTCTTAGCTTCAAACTCCCATATCTCGCGAACGGATTGACAAAACCCAAAAATTACTATTGCATCGGAAAGTAGATACTCGCTCGATTACAACGGTATGTATATTTTTTCCCTAGGGCATTGTGGTTAAGCGTTTGGAGCAGCAGAAGTGGGAAAAATTTGTTGTCTACTCAACCATTTCTTAGCTTCAAACTCCCATACCCCCGAAAGGATTGACCAAAAACAAAAATTTCTATTGCATCTGAAAGTAGAAAGTCGCCCGATTACAACGGTATGTGTATTTTTTCCCTAGGCCATTCTGGTTAAGCGTTTGGAGCAGCAGAATTGCGAGAAATTTGTAGCCTTCTCAACCATTTCTTAGATTCAAACTCCCATATCTCGCGAACGGATTGACCAAACCCAAAAATTACTATTGCATCTGAAAGTCGAAACTCTCCCGATTACAAAGGTGTGTGTATTTTTTCCCTAGGCCATTGTGGTTAAGCGTTTGGAGCAGCAGAAGTGGGAGAAATTTGTTGTCTGCTCAACCATTTCTTAGCTTCAAACTCCCATATCTCGTGAACGGATTGACCAAACCCAAAAATACCTGCTGCGTCTGAAAGTAGAAACTCTCCCGATTACAAGGGTATGTGTATTTTTTCCCTATACCATCCTGGTTAAGCGTTTGGAGCAGCAGAAGTGCGAAAAATTTGTTGTCTTTTCAAACATTTCTTGGCTTCAAACTCCCATATCTCGCGAACGGATTGACCAAACCCAAAAATTACTATTGCATCTGAAAGTCGAAACTCGCCCGATTACAGCGGTATGTGTATTTTTTCCCTAGGCCATTCTGGATAAGCGTTTGTAGCAGCAGAAGTGCGAAAAATTTGTTGTCTGCTCCACCATTTCTTAGCTTCAAACGCCCATATCTCGCGAAAGATTTGACCAAGCCCAAAAATTCCTCTTGAATCTGAAAGTAGATACTCGCCCGATTACAGCGGTATGTGTATTTTTTCCCTAGGGCATTGTGGTTAAGCGTTTGGAGCAGCAGAAGTGGGAAAAATTTGTTGTCTACTCAACCATTTCTTAGCTTCAAACTCCCATACCCCCGAAAGGATTGACCAAAAACAAAAATTTCTATTGCATCTGAAAGTAGAAAGTCGCCCGATTACAACGGTATGTGTATTTTTTCCCTAGGCCATTCTGGTTAAGCGTTTGGAGCAGCAGAATTGCGAGAAATTTGTAGCCTTCTCAACCATTTCTTAGATTCAAACTCCCATATCTCGCGAACGGATTGACCAAACCCAAAAATTACTATTGCATCTGAAAGTCGAAACTCTCCCGATTACAAAGGTGTGTGTATTTTTTCCCTAGGCCATTGTGGTTAAGCGTTTGGAGCAGCAGAAGTGCGAAAAATTTGTTGTCTGCTCCACCATTTCTTAGCTTCAAACGCCCATATCTCGCGAAAGATTTGACCAAGCCCAAAAATTCCTCTTGAATCTGAAAGTAGATACTCGCCCGATTACAGCGGTATGTGTATTTTTTCCCTAGGCCATTCTGGTTAAGCGTTTGGAGCAGCAGATTTGGGAAAAATTTGTTGTCTGCTCAACCATTTCTTAGCTTCAAACTTCCATATCTCGCGAACGGCTTGACCAAACCCAAAAATTCCTGTTGCGTCTGAAAGTAGAAACTCTCCCGATTACAAAGGTATGTGTATTTTTTCCCTAGGCCATTGTGGTTAAGCGTTTGGAGCAGCAGAAGTGCGCAAAATTTGTTGTCTTCTCAACCATTTCTTAGCTTCAAACTCCCATATCTCGCGAACGGAATGACCAAACCCAAAAGTTCCTGTTGCGTCTGAAAGTAGAAACTCTCCCGATTACAAAGGTATGTGCATTTTTTTCCCTAGGCCATTGTGGTTAAGCGTTTGGAGCAGCAGAAGTGGGAAAATTTGTTGTCTGCTCAACCATTTCTTAGCTTCAAACTCCCATATCTCGCGAACGGCTTGACCAAACCCAAAAATTCCTGTTGCGTCTGAAAGTAGAAACTCTCCCGATTACAAAGGTATGTGCATTTGTTTCCCTAGACCATTGTGGTTAAGCGTTTGGAGCAGCAGAAGTGCGAAAAATTTGTTGTCTGCTCAACCATTTCTTAGCTTCAAACTCCCATATCTCGCGAATGGATAGACCAAACCCAAAAATTCCTGTTGCGTCTGAAAGTAGGAACTCGCCCGATTACAACGGCATGTGTATTTTTTCCCTAGGTCATTCCGGTTAAGCGTTTGGAGCAGCAGAAGTGCGCAAAATTTGTTGCCTTCTCAACCATTTCTTAACTTCAAACTCCCATATCTCGCGAAAGGATTGTCCAAACCCAAAAGTTCCTGTTGTGTCTGAAAGTAGAAACTCTCCCGATTACAAAGGTATGTGCATTTGTTTCCCTAGACCATTGTGGTTAAGCGTTTGGAGCAGCAGAAGTGCGAAAAATTTGTTGTCTGCTCAACCATTTCTTAGCTTCAAACTCCCATATCTCGCGTACGGATTGACCAAGCCCAAAAATTCCTGTTGCGTCTGAATGTAGAAACTCTCCCGAATACAACGGTATGTGTATTTTGTCCTTAGGCCATTCTGGTCATGCGTTTGGAGCAGCAGAAGTGCGAAAAATTTCTTGTCTTCTCTACCATTTCTTAGCTTCGAACTCCCATATCTCGCGAACGGAACGACCAAACCCAAATATTCCTGTTGCGTCTGAATGTAGAAAGTCAGCCGATTGCAACGGTATGTGTATTTATTCCCGCGGCCATTGTGGTTAAGCGTTTGGAGCAGCAGAAGTGGGACAAATTTGTTGTCTGCTCAACCATTTCTTAGCTTCAAACTCCCATATCTCGTGAACGGATTGACCAAACCCAAAAATACCTGCTGCGTCTGAAAGTAGAAACTCTCCCGATTACAAAGGTATGTGTATTTTTTCCCTAGGCCATTCTGGATAAGAGTTTGTAGCAGCAGAATTGCGAAAAATTTGTTGTCTTCTCAACCATTTCTTAGCTTCAAACTCCCATATCCCGCGAAAGGATTGACCGAACACAAAAATTCCTATTGCATCTGAAAGCAGAAAGTCGCCCGATTACAAGGGTATGTGTATTTTTCCCGTAGGCCACTCTGGTTAAGCGTTTGGAGCAGCAGAAGTGCGAAAAATTTGTTGTCTTTTCAAACATTTCTTGGCTTCAAACTCCCATATCCCGCGAACGGATTGACCAAACCCAAAAATTACTATTGCATCTGAAATTCGAAACTCGCCCGATTACCACGGTATGTGTATTTTTTCCCTAGGCCATTCTGGTTAAGCGTTTGGAGCAGCAGAATTGGGAAAAATTTGTTGTCTGCTCAACCATTTCTTAGATTCAAACTTCCATATCTCGCGAACGGCTTGACCAAACCCAAAAATTCCTGTTGCGTCTGAAAGTAGAAACTCTCCCGATTACAAAGGTAAGTGTATTTTTTCCCTAGGCCATTGTGGTTAAGCGTTTGGAGCAGCAGAAGTGCGCAAAATTTGTTGTCTTCTCAACCATTTCTTAGCTTCAAACTCCCATATCTCGCGAACGGAATGACCAAACCCAAAAGTTCCTGTTGCGTCTGAAAGTAGAAACTCTCCCGATTACAAAGGTATTTGTATTTTTTCCCTAGACCATTGTGGTTAAGCGTTTGGAGCAGCAGAAGTGCGAAAAATTTGTTGTCTGCTCAACCATTTCTTAGCTTCAAACTCCCATATCTCGCGAATGGATAGACCAAACCCAAAAATTCCTGTTGCGTCTGAAAGTAGGAACTCGCCCGATTACAACGGCATGTGTATTTTTTCCCTAGGTCATTCCGGTTAAGCGTTTGGAGCAGCAGAAGTGCGCAAAATTTGTTGCCTTCTCAACCATTTCTTAACTTCAAACTCCCATATCTCGCGAAAGGATTGTCCAAACCCAAAAGTTCCTGTTGCGTCTGAAAGTAGAAACTCTCCCGATTACAAAGGTATCTGCATTTGTTTCCCTAGGCCATTGTGGTTAAGCGTTTGGAGCAGCAGAAGTGGGAAAAATTTGTTGTCTGCTCAACCATTTCTTAGCTTCAAACTCCCATATCTCGCGAACGGCTTGACCAAACCCAAAAATTCATGTTGCGTCTGAAAGTAGATACTCTTCCGATTACAAAGGTATTTTTTTTTTTCCCCTAGGCCATTGTGGTTAAGCGTTTGGATCAGCAGAAGTGGGAAAAATTTGTTGTCTGCTCAACCATTTCTTAGCTTCAAACTTCCATATCTCGCGAACGGCTTGACCAAACCCAAAAATTCCTGTTGCGTCTGAAAGTAGAAACTCTCCCGATTACAAAGGTATGTGTATTTTTTCCCTAGGCCATTGTGGTTAAGCGTTTGGAGCAGCAGAAGTGCGCAAAATTTGTTGTCTTCTCAACCATTTCTTAGCTTCAAACTCCCATATCTCGCGAACGGAATGACCAAACCCAAAAGTTCCAGTTGCGTCTGAAAGTAGAAACTCTCCCGATTACAAAGGTATGTGCATTTTTTTCCCTAGGCCATTGTGGTTAAGCGTTTGGAGCAGCAGAAGTGGGAAAATTTGTTGTCTGCTCAACCATTTCTTAGCTTCAAACTCCCATATCTCGCGAACGGCTTGACCAAACCCAAAAATTCCTGTTGCGTCTGAAAGTAGAAACTCTCCCGATTACAAAGGTATGTGTATTTTTTCCCTAGGCCATTGTGGTTAAGCGTTTGGAGCAGCAGAAGTGCGCAAAATTTGTTGTCTTCTCCACCATTTCTTAGCTTCAAACTCCCATATCTCGCGAACGGCATGACCAAACCCAAAAGTTCCTGTTGCGTCTGAAAGTAGAAACTCTCCCGATTACAAAGGTATGTGCATTTTTTTCCCTAGGCCATTGTGGTTAAGCGTTTGGAGCAGCAGAAGTGGGAAAAATTTGTTGTCTGCTCAACCATTTCTTAGCTTCAAACTCCCATATCTCGCGAACGGATTGACCAAACCCAAAAATTACTATTGCATCTGAAAGTAGATACTCGCCCGATTACAACGGTATGTGTATTTTTTCCCTAGGGCATTGTGGTTAAGCGTTTGGAGCAGCAGAAGTGGGAAAAATTTGTTGTCTACTCAACCATTTCTTAGCTTCAAACTCCCATATCTCGCGAACGGCTTGACCAAAGCCAAAAATTACTATTGCATCTGAAAGTAGATACTCGCCCGATTACAACGGTATGTGTATTTTTTCCCTAGGCCATTGTGGTTAAGCGTTTGGAGCAGCAGAATTGCGCAAAATTTGTTGTCTTCTCAACCATTTCTTAGCTTCAAACTCCCATATCTCGCGAACGGCATGACCAAACCCAAAAGTTCCTGTTGCGTCTGAAAGTAGAAACTCTCCCGATTACAAAGGTATGTGCATTTTTTTCCCTAGGCCATTCTGGTTAAGCGTTTGGAGCAGCAGAATTGCGAGAAATTTGTAGCCTTCTCAACCATTTCTTAGATTCAAACTCCCATATCTCGCGAACGGATTGACCAAACCCAAAAATTCCTGTTGCGTCTGAAAGTAGAAACTCTCCCGATTACAAGGGTATGTGTATTTTTTCCCTAGGCCATTGTGGTTAAGCGTTTGGAGCAGCAGAAGTGCGCAAAATTTGTTGTCTTCTCAACCATTTCTTAGCTTCAAACTCCCATATCTCGCGAACGGCATGACCAAACCCAAAAGTTCCTGTTGCGTCTGAAAGTAGAAACTCTCCCGATTACAAAGGTATGTGCATTTTTTTCCCTAGGCCATTGTGGTTAAGCGTTTGGGGCAGCAGAAGTGGGAAAAATTTGTTGTCTGCTCAACCATTTCTTAGCTTCAAACTCCCATATCTCGCGAACGGATTGACCAAACCCAAAAATTACTATTGCATCTGAAAGTAGATACTCGCCCGATTACAACGGTATGTGTATTTTTTCCCTAGACCATTGTGGTTAAGCGTTTGGAGCAGCAGAAGTGCGAAAAATTTGTTGTCTGCTCAACCATTTCTTAGCTTCAAACTCCCATATCTCGCGAATGGATAGACCAAACCCAAAAATTCCTGTTGCGTCTGAAAGTAGGAACTCGCCCGATTACAACGGCATGTGTATTTTTTCCCTAGGTCATTCCCGTTAAGCGTTTGGAGCAGCAGAAGTGCGCAAAATTTGTTGCCTTCTCAACCATTTCTTAACTTCAAACTCCCATATCTCGCGAAAGGATTGTCCAAACCCAAAAGTTCCTGTTGCGTCTGAAAGTAGAAACTCTCCCGATTACAAAGGTATGTGCATTTGTTTCCCTAGGCGATTGTGGTTAAGCGTTTGGAGCAGCAGAAGTGGGAAAAATTTGTTGTCTGCTCAAACATTTCTTAGCTTCAAACTCCCATATCTCGCGAACGGCTTGACCAAACCCAAAAATTCCTGTTGCGTCTGAAAGTAGAAACTCTTCCGATTACAAAGGTATTTTTTTTTTCCCCTAGGCCATTGTGGTTAAGCGTTTGGATCAGCAGAAGTGGGAAAAATTTGTTGTCTGCTCAACCATTTCTTAGATTCAAACTCCCATATCTCGCGAACGGATTGACCAAACCCAAAAATTACTATTGCATCTGAAAGTCGAAACTCTCCCGATTACAAAGGTGTGTGTATTTTTTCCCTAGGCCATTGTGGTTAAGCGTTTGGAGCAGCAGAAGTGGGAGAAATTTGTTGTCTGCTCAACCATTTCTTAGCTTCAAACTCCCATATCTCGTGAACGGATTGACCAAACCCAAAAATACCTGCTGCGTCTGAAAGTAGAAACTCTCCCGATTACAAGGGTATGTGTATTTTTTCACTAGGCCATTCTGGATAAGCGTTTGTAGCAGCAGAAGTGCGAAAAATTTGTTGTCTGCTCCACCATTTCTTAGCTTCAAACGCCCATATCTCGCGAACGATTTGACCAAGCCCAAAAATTCCTCTTGAATCTGAAAGTAGATACTCGCCCGATTACAGCGGTATGTGTATTTTTTCCCTAGGCCATTCTGGTTAAGCGTTTGGAGCAGCAGAATTGGGAAAAATTTGTTGTCTGCTCAACCATTTCTTAGCTTCAAACTTCCATATCTCGCGAACGGCTTGACCAAACCCAAAAATTCCTGTTGCGTCTGAAAGTAGAAACTCTCCCGATTACAAAGGTATGTGTATTTTTTCCCTAGGCCATTGTGGTTAAGCGTTTGGAGCAGCAGAAGTGCGCAAAATTTGTTGTCTTCTCAACCATTTCTTAGCTTCAAACTCCCATATCTCGCGAACGGCATGACCAAACCCAAAAGTTCCTGTTGCGTCTGAAAGTAGAAACTCTCCCGATTACAAAGGTATGTGCATTTTTTTGCCTAGGCCATTGTGGTTAAGCGTTTGGAGCAGCAGAAGTGGGAAAAATTTGTTGTCTGCTCAACCATTTCTTAGCTTCAAACTCCCATATCTCGCGAACGGATTGACCAAACCCAAAAATTACTATTGCATCTGAAAGTAGATACTCGCCCGATTACAACGGTATGTGTATTTTTTCCCTAGGGCATTGTGGTTAAGCGTTTGGAGCAGCAGAAGTGGGAAAAATTTGTTGTCTACTCAACCATTTCTTAGCTTCAAACTCCCATACCCCCGAAAGGATTGACCAAAAACAAAAATTTCTATTGCATCTGAAAGTAGAAAGTCGCCCGATTACAACGGTATGTGTATTTTTTCCCTAGGCCATTCTGGTTAAGCGTTTGGAGCAGCAGAATTGCGAGAAATTTGTAGCCTTCTCAACCATTTCTTAGATTCAAACTCCCATATCTCGCGAACGGATTGACCAAACCCAAAAATTACTATTGCATCTGAAAGTCGAAACTCTCCCGATTACAAAGGTGTGTGTATTTTTTCCCTAGGCCATTGTGGTTAAGCGTTTGGAGCAGCAGAATTGGGAGAAATTTGTTGTCTGCTCAAACATTTCTTAGCTTCAAACTCCCATATCTCGCGAACGGATTGACCAAACCCAAAAATTACTATTGCATCTGAAAGTAGATACTCGCCCGATTACAACGGTATGTGTATTTTTTCCCTAGGGCATTGTGGTTAAGCGTTTGGAGCAGCAGAAGTGGGAAAAATTTGTTGTCTACTCAACCATTTCTTAGCTTCAAACTCCCATACCCCCGAAAGGATTGACCAAAAACAAAAATTTCTATTGCATCTGAAAGTAGAAAGTCGCCCGATTACAAAGGTATGTGCATTTTTTTCCCTAGGCCATTGTGGTTAAGCGTTTGGGGCAGCAGAAGTGGGAAAAATTTGTTGTCTGCTCAACCATTTCTTAGCTTCAAACTCCCATATCTCGCGAACGGATTGACCAAACCCAAAAATTACTATTGCATCTGAAAGTAGATACTCGCCCGATTACAACGGTATGTGTATTTTTTCCCTAGGCCATTGTGGTTAAGCGTTTGGAGCAGCAGAATTGCGCAAAATTTGTTGTCTTCTCAACCATTTCTTAGCTTCAAACTCCCATATCTCGCGAACGGCATGACCAAACCCAAAAGTTCCTGTTGCGTCTGAAAGTAGAAACTCTCCCGATTACAAAGGTATGTGCATTTTTTTCCCTAGGCCATTCTGGTTAAGCGTTTGGAGCAGCAGAATTGCGAGAAATTTGTAGCCTTCTCAACCATTTCTTAGATTCAAACTCCCATATCTCGCGAACGGATTGACCAAACCCAAAAATTCCTGTTGCGTCTGAAAGTAGAAACTCTCCCGATTACAAAGGTATGTGTATTTTTTCCCTAGGCCATTGTGGTTAAGCGTTTGGAGCAGCAGAAGTGCGCAAAATTTGTTGTCTTCTCAACCATTTCTTAGCTTCAAACTCCCATATCTCGCGAACGGCATGACCAAACCCAAAAGTTCCTGTTGCGTCTGAAAGTAGAAACTCTCCCGATTACAAAGGTATGTGCATTTTTTTCCCTAGGCCATTGTGGTTAAGCGTTTGGGGCAGCAGAAGTGGGAAAAATTTGTTGTCTGCTCAACCATTTCTTAGCTTCAAACTCCCATATCTCGCGAACGGATTGACCAAACCCAAAAATTACTATTGCATCTGAAAGTAGATACTCGCCCGATTACAACGGTATGTGTATTTTTTCCCTAGACCATTGTGGTTAAGCGTTTGGAGCAGCAGAAGTGCGAAAAATTTGTTGTCTGCTCAACCATTTCTTAGCTTCAAACTCCCATATCTCGCGAATGGATAGACCAAACCCAAAAATTCCTGTTGCGTCTGAAAGTAGGAACTCGCCCGATTACAACGGCATGTGTATTTTTTCCCTAGGTCATTCCCGTTAAGCGTTTGGAGCAGCAGAAGTGCGCAAAATTTGTTGCCTTCTCAACCATTTCTTAACTTCAAACTCCCATATCTCGCGAAAGGATTGTCCAAACCCAAAAGTTCCTGTTGCGTCTGACAGTAGAAACTCTCCCGATTACAAAGGTATGTGCATTTGTTTCCCTAGGCGATTGTGGTTAAGCGTTTGGAGCAGCAGAAGTGGGAAAAATTTGTTGTCTGCTCAAACATTTCTTAGCTTCAAACTCCCATATCTCGCGAACGGCTTGACCAAACCCAAAAATTCCTGTTGCGTCTGAAAGTAGAAACTCTTCCGATTACAAAGGTATTTTTTTTTTCCCCTAGGCCATTGTGGTTAAGCGTTTGGATCAGCAGAAGTGGGAAAAATTTGTTGTCTGCTCAACCATTTCTTAGATTCAAACTCCCATATCTCGCGAACGGATTGACCAAACCCAAAAATTACTATTGCATCTGAAAGTCGAAACTCTCCCGATTACAAAGGTGTGTGTATTTTTTCCCTAGGCCATTGTGGTTAAGCGTTTGGAGCAGCAGAAGTGGGAGAAATTTGTTGTCTGCTCAACCATTTCTTAGCTTCAAACTCCCATATCTCGTGAACGGATTGACCAAACCCAAAAATACCTGCTGCGTCTGAAAGTAGAAACTCTCCCGATTACAAGGGTATGTGTATTTTTTCACTAGGCCATTCTGGATAAGCGTTTGTAGCAGCAGAAGTGCGAAAAATTTGTTGTCTGCTCCACCATTTCTTAGCTTCAAACGCCCATATCTCGCGAACGATTTGACCAAGCCCAAAAATTCCTCTTGAATCTGAAAGTAGATACTCGCCCGATTACAGCGGTATGTGTATTTTTTCCCTAGGCCATTCTGGTTAAGCGTTTGGAGCAGCAGAATTGGGAAAAATTTGTTGTCTGCTCAACCATTTCTTAGCTTCAAACTTCCATATCTCGCGAACGGCTTGACCAAACCCAAAAATTCCTGTTGCGTCTGAAAGTAGAAACTCTCCCGATTACAAAGGTATGTGTATTTTTTCCCTAGGCCATTGTGGTTAAGCGTTTGGAGCAGCAGAAGTGCGCAAAATTTGTTGTCTTCTCAACCATTTCTTAGCTTCAAACTCCCATATCTCGCGAACGGCATGACCAAACCCAAAAGTTCCTGTTGCGTCTGAAAGTAGAAACTCTCCCGATTACAAAGGTATGTGCATTTTTTTCCCTAGGCCATTGTGGTTAAGCGTTTGGAGCAGCAGAAGTGGGAAAAATTTGTTGTCTGCTCAACCATTTCTTAGCTTCAAACTCCCATATCTCGCGAACGGATTGACCAAACCCAAAAATTACTATTGCATCTGAAAGTAGATACTCGCCCGATTACAACGGTATGTGTATTTTTTCCCTAGGGCATTGTGGTTAAGCGTTTGGAGCAGCAGAAGTGGGAAAAATTTGTTGTCTACTCAACCATTTCTTAGCTTCAAACTCCTATACCCCCGAAAGGATTGACCAAAAACAAAAATTTCTATTGCATCTGAAAGTAGAAAGTCGCCCGATTACAACGGTATGTGTATTTTTTCCCTAGGCCATTCTGGTTAAGCGTTTGGAGCAGCAGAATTGCGAGAAATTTGTAGCCTTCTCAACCATTTCTTAGATTCAAACTCCCATATCTCGCGAACGGATTGACCAAACCCAAAAATTACTATTGCATCTGAAAGTCGAAACTCTCCCGATTACAAAGGTGTGTGTATTTTTTCCCTAGGCCATTGTGGTTAAGCGTTTGGAGCAGCAGAATTGGGAGAAATTTGTTGTCTGCTCAACCATTTCTTAGCTTCAAACTCCCATATCTCGTGAACGAATTGACCAAACCCAAAAATACCTGCTGCGTCTGAAAGTAGAAACTCTCCCGATTACAAGGGTATGTGTATTTTTTCCCTATACCATCCTGGTTAAGCGTTTGGAGCAGCAGAAGTGCGAAAAATTTGTTGTCTGCTCAACCATTTCTTAGCTTCAAACTCCCATATCTCGCGAATGGATAGACCAAACCCAAAAATTCCTGTTGCGTCTGAAAGTAGGAACTCGCCCGATTACAACGGCATGTGTATTTTTTCCCTAGGTCATTCCGGTTAAGCGTTTGGAGCAGCAGAAGTGCGCAAAATTTGTTGCCTTCTCAACCATTTCTTAACTTCAAACTCCCATATCTCGCGAAAGGATTGTCCAAACCCAAAAGTTCCTGTTGCGTCTGAAAGTAGAAACTCTCCCGATTACAAAGGTATGTGCATTTGTTTCCCTAGGCCATTGTGGTTAAGCGTTTGGAGCAGCAGAAGTGGGAAAAATTTGTTGTCTGCTCAACCATTTCTTAGCTTCAAACTCCCATATCTCGCGAACGGCTTGACCAAACCCAAAAATTCCTGTTGCGTCTGAAAGTAGAAACTCTTCCGATTACAAAGGTATTTTTTTTTTTCCACTAGGCCATTGTGGTTAAGCGTTTGGATCAGCAGAAGTGGGAAAAATTTGTTGTCTGCTCAACCATTTCTTAGCTTCAAACTTCCATATCTCGCGAACGGCTTGACCAAACCCAAAAATTCCTGTTGCGTCTGAAAGTAGAAACTCTCCCGATTACAAAGGTATGTGTATTTTTTCCCTAGGCCATTGTGGTTAAGCGTTTGGAGCAGCAGAAGTGCGCAAAATTTGTTGTCTTCTCAACCATTTCTTAGCTTCAAACTCCCATATCTCGCGAAGGGAATGACCAAACCCAAAAGTTCCAGTTGCGTCTGAAAGTAGAAACTCTCCCGATTACAAAGGTATGTGCATTTTTTTCCCTAGGCCATTGTGGTTAAGCGTTTGGAGCAGCAGAAGTGGGAAAAATTTGTTGTCTGCTCAACCATTTCTTAGATTCAAACTCCCATATCTCGCGAACGGATTGACCAAACCCAAAAATTACTATTGCATCTGAAAGTCGAAACTCTCCCGATTACAAAGGTGTGTGTATTTTTTCCCTAGGCCATTGTGGTTAAGCGTTTGGAGCAGCAGAAGTGGGAGAAATTTGTTGTCTGCTCAACCATTTCTTAGCTTCAAACTCCCATATCTCGTGAACGGATTGACCAAACCCAAAAATACCTGCTGCGTCTGAAAGTAGAAACTCTCCCGATTACAAGGGTATGTGTATTTTTTCACTAGGCCATTCTGGATAAGCGTTTGTAGCAGCAGAAGTGCGAAAAATTTGTTGTCTGCTCCACCATTTCTTAGCTTCAAACGCCCATATCTCGCGAACGATTTGACCAAGCCCAAAAATTCCTCTTGAATCTGAAAGTAGATACTCGCCCGATTACAGCGGTATGTGTATTTTTTCCCTAGGCCATTCTGGTTAAGCGTTTGGAGCAGCAGAATTGGGAAAAATTTGTTGTCTGCTCAACCATTTCTTAGCTTCAAACTTCCATATCTCGCGAACGGCTTGACCAAACCCAAAAATTCCTGTTGCGTCTGAAAGTAGAAACTCTCCCGATTACAAAGGTATGTGTATTTTTTCCCTAGGCCATTGTGGTTAAGCGTTTGGAGCAGCAGAAGTGCGCAAAATTTGTTGTCTTCTCAACCATTTCTTAGCTTCAAACTCCCATATCTCGCGAACGGCATGACCAAACCCAAAAGTTCCTGTTGCGTCTGAAAGTAGAAACTCTCCCGATTACAAAGGTATGTGCATTTTTTTCCCTAGGCCATTGTGGTTAAGCGTTTGGAGCAGCAGAAGTGGGAAAAATTTGTTGTCTGCTCAACCATTTCTTAGCTTCAAACTCCCATATCTCGCGAACGGATTGACCAAACCCAAAAATTACTATTGCATCTGAAAGTAGATACTCGCCCGATTACAACGGTATGTGTATTTTTTCCCTAGGGCATTGTGGTTAAGCGTTTGGAGCAGCAGAAGTGGGAAAAATTTGTTGTCTACTCAACCATTTCTTAGCTTCAAACTCCCATACCCCCGAAAGGATTGACCAAAAACAAAAATTTCTATTGCATCTGAAAGTAGAAAGTCGCCCGATTACAACGGTATGTGTATTTTTTCCCTAGGCCATTCTGGTTAAGCGTTTGGAGCAGCAGAATTGCGAGAAATTTGTAGCCTTCTCAACCATTTCTTAGATTCAAACTCCCATATCTCGCGAACGGATTGACCAAACCCAAAAATTACTATTGCATCTGAAAGTCGAAACTCTCCCGATTACAAAGGTGTGTGTATTTTTTCCCTAGGCCATTGTGGTTAAGCGTTTGGAGCAGCAGAATTGGGAGAAATTTGTTGTCTGCTCAACCATTTCTTAGCTTCAAACTCCCATATCTCGTGAACGAATTGACCAAACCCAAAAATACCTGCTGCGTCTGAAAGTAGAAACTCTCCCGATTACAAGGGTATGTGTATTTTTTCCCTATACCATCCTGGTTAAGCGTTTGGAGCAGCAGAAGTGCGAAAAATTTGTTGTCTGCTCAACCATTTCTTAGCTTCAAACTCCCATATCTCGCGAATGGATAGACCAAACCCAAAAATTCCTGTTGCGTCTGAAAGTAGGAACTCGCCCGATTACAACGGCATGTGTATTTTTTCCCTAGGTCATTCCGGTTAAGCGTTTGGAGCAGCAGAAGTGCGCAAAATTTGTTGCCTTCTCAACCATTTCTTAACTTCAAACTCCCATATCTCGCGAAAGGATTGTCCAAACCCAAAAGTTCCTGTTGCGTCTGAAAGTAGAAACTCTCCCGATTACAAAGGTATGTGCATTTGTTTCCCTAGGCCATTGTGGTTAAGCGTTTGGAGCAGCAGAAGTGGGAAAAATTTGTTGTCTGCTCAACCATTTCTTAGCTTCAAACTCCCATATCTCGCGAACGGCTTGACCAAACCCAAAAATTCCTGTTGCGTCTGAAAGTAGAAACTCTTCCGATTACAAAGGTATTTTTTTTTTTCCACTAGGCCATTGTGGTTAAGCGTTTGGATCAGCAGAAGTGGGAAAAATTTGTTGTCTGCTCAACCATTTCTTAGCTTCAAACTTCCATATCTCGCGAACGGCTTGACCAAACCCAAAAATTCCTGTTGCGTCTGAAAGTAGAAACTCTCCCGATTACAAAGGTATGTGTATTTTTTCCCTAGGCCATTGTGGTTAAGCGTTTGGAGCAGCAGAAGTGCGCAAAATTTGTTGTCTTCTCAACCATTTCTTAGCTTCAAACTCCCATATCTCGCGAAGGGAATGACCAAACCCAAAAGTTCCAGTTGCGTCTGAAAGTAGAAACTCTCCCGATTACAAAGGTATGTGCATTTTTTTCCCTAGGCCATTGTGGTTAAGCGTTTGGAGCAGCAGAAGTGGGAAAATTTGTTGTCTGCTCAACCATTTCTTAGCTTCAAACTCCCATATCTCGCGAACGGCTTGACCAAACCCAAAAATTCCTGTTGCGTCTGAAAGTAGGAACTCGCCCGATTACAACGGCATGTGTATTTTTTCCCTAGGTCATTCCGGTTAAGCGTTTGGAGCAGCAGAAGTGCGCAAAATTTGTTGCCTTCTCAACCATTTCTTAACTTCAAACTCCCATATCTCGCGAAAGGATTGTCCAAACCCAAAAGTTCCTGTTGCGTCTGAAAGTAGAAACTCTCCCGATTACAAAGGTATGTGCATTTGTTTCCCTAGGCCATTGTGGTTAAGCGTTTGGAGCAGCAGAAGTGGGAAAAATTTGTTGTCTGCTCAACCATTTCTTAGCTTCAAACTCCCATATCTCGCGAACGGCTTGACCAAACCCAAAAATTCCTGTTGCGTCTGAAAGTAGAAACTCTTCCGATTACAAAGGTATTTTTTTTTTCCCCTAGGCCATTGTGGTTAAGCGTTTGGATCAGCAGAAGTGGGAAAAATTTGTTGTCTGCTCAACCATTTCTTAGCTTCAAACTTCCATATCTCGCGAACGGCTTGACCAAACCCAAAAATTCCTGTTGCGTCTGAAAGTAGAAACTCTCCCGATTACAAAGGTATGTGTATTTTTTCCCTAGGCCATTGTGGTTAAGCGTTTGGAGCAGCAGAAGTGCGCAAAATTTGTTGTCTTCTCAACCATTTCTTAGCTTCAAACTCCCATATCTCGCGAACGGAATGACCAAACCCAAAAGTTCCTGTTGCGTCTGAAAGTGGAAACTCTCCCGATTACAAAGGTATGTGCATTTTTTTCCCTAGGCCATTGTGGTTAAGCGTTTGGAGCAGCAGAAGTGGGAAAATTTGTTGTCTGCTCAACCATTTCTTAGCTTCAAACTCCCATATCTCGCGAACGGCTTGACCAAACCCAAAAATTCCTGTTGCGTCTGAAAGTAGAAACTCTCCCGATTACAAAGGTATGTGTATTTTTTCCCTAGACCATTGTGGTTAAGCGTTTGGAGCAGCAGAAGTGCGAAAAATTTGTTGTCTGCTCAACCATTTCTTAGCTTCAAACTCCCATATCTCGCGAACGGCATGACCAAACCCAAAAATTCCTGTTGCGTCTGAAAGTAGAAACTCTTCCGATTACAAAGGTATTTTTTTTTTTCCCCTAGGCCATTGTGGTTAAGCGTTTGGATCAGCAGAAGTGGGAAAAATTTGTTGTCTGCTCAACCATTTCTTAGCTTCAAACTTCCATATCTCGCGAACGGCTTGACCAAACCCAAAAATTCCTGTTGCGTCTGAAAGTAGAAACTCTCCCGATTACAAAGGTATGTGTATTTTTTCCCTAGGCCATTGTGGTTAAGAGTTTGGAGCAGCAGAAGTGCGCAAAATTTGTTGTCTTCTCAACCATTTCTTAGCTTCAAACTCCCATATCTCGCGAACGGAATGACCAAACCCAAAAGTTCCTGTTGCGTCTGAAAGTAGAAACTCTCCCGATTACAAAGGTATGTGTATTTTTTTCCTCTAGGCTATTCTGGTTAAGCGTTTGGAGCAGCAGAATTGCGAAAAATTTGTTGCCTTCTCATCCATTTCTTAGCTTCAAACTCCCATATCTCGCGACCGGATTGAACAAAGCCAAAAATTCCTGCTGCGTCTGAAAGTAGAAACTAGCCCGATTACAACGGTATTTGTATTTTGTCCCTAGGCCATTCTGGTTAAGCGTTTGGAGCAGCAGAAGTGCGCAAAATTTGTTGCCTTCCCAACCATTTCTTAGATTCAATCACCCATATATCGCGAACGGATCGAACAAAGCCAAAAATTCCTATTGCATCTGAAAGTAGAAACTCGCCCGATTACAACGGTAGGTATATTTTTTCCCTAGGCCATTCTGGATAAGCGTTTGGAGCAGCAGAAATGCGCAAAATTTGTTGCCTTCCCAACCATTTCTTAGCTTCAAACTCCCATATCTCGCGAACGGATTGACCAAACCCAAATATTTCTGCTGCGTCTGAAAGTAGAAACTCGCCCGATTACAAAGGCTGGTGTATTTTTTTCCTCTAGGCTATTCTGGTTAAGCGTTTGGAGCAGCAGAATTGCGAAAAATTTGTTGCCTTCTCATCCATTTCTTAGCTTCAAACTCCCATATCTCGCGACCGGATTGAACAAAGCCAAAAATTCCTATTGCATCTGGGAGTAGAAACTCGCCCGATTACAACGGTAGGTGTATTTTTTCCCTAGGCCATTCTGGATAAGCGTTTGGGCAGCAGAAATGCGCAAAATTTGTTGCCTTCCCAACCATTTCTTAGATTCAATCTCCCATATATCGCGAACGGATCGAACAAAGCCAAAAATTCCTATTGCATCTGAAAGTAGAAACTCGCCCGATTACAACGGTAGGTATATTTTTTCCCTAGGCCATTCTGGATAAGCGTTTGGAGCAGCAGAAGTGCGCAAAATTTGTTGCCTTCCCAACCATTTCTTAGCTTCAATCTCCCATATATCGCGAACGGATTGAACAATGCAAAAATTCCTATTGCACCTGAAAGTAGGAAGTCGCCCGATTACAACGGTATGTGTACTTTTTCCCTAGGTCATTCTGGTTAAGCGTTTGGAGCAGCAGAAGTGCGCAAAATTTGTTGTCTTCTCAACCATTTCTTAGCTTCAAACACCCATATCTCGCGAACGGATTGACCAAACCCCAAAAATTCCTCTTGCGTCTGAAAGTAGAGCCTCTCCCGATTACAACGGTATGTGTATTTTGTCCCTAGGCCATTCTGGTCATGCGTTTGGAGCAGCAGAAGTGCGAAAAATTACTTGTCTTCTCAACCATTTCTTAGCTTCGAACTCCCATATCTCGCGAACGGATTGACCAAACCCAAAAATTCCTATTGCATCTGAAAGTAGCAACTCGCCCGATTACAACGGTATGTGTATTTTTTCCCTAGGCCATTCTGGTTAAGCGTTTGGAGCAGCAGAAATACGCAAAATTTGTTGCCTTCCCAACCATTTCTTAGCTTCAAACTCCCATATCTCGCGAACGGATTTACCAAACCCAAAAATTCCTGTTGCGTCTGAAAGTAGAAACACGTACGATTACAACGGTATGTGTATTTTTTCCCTAGGCCATTCTGGTTAAGCGTTTGGAGCAGCAGAAGTGCGAAAAATTTGTAGCCTTCTCAACCATTTCTTAGCTTCAAACTCCCATATCTCGCGACCGGATTGACCAAACCGAAAAATTCCCCTTGCATCTGAAAGTAGATACTCGACCGATTACAACGGTGTGTGTATTCTTTTCCTAGGCCATCCTGGTTAAGCGTTTGGAGCAGTAGAAGTGCGCAAAATTTGTTGCCTTCCCAACCATTTCTTAGCTTCAAACTCCCATATATCGCGAACGGATTGACCAAAGCCAAAAATTCCTATTGCATCTGAAAGTAGAAACTCGCCCGATTACAACGGTATGTGTATTTTTTCCCAAGGCCATTCTAGTCAAACGTTTGGAGCAGCAGAAGTGCGAAAAATTTGTTGTCTTCTCAAACATTTCTTAGCTTCAAACTCCCATATCCCGCGAAAGGATTGACCAAACACAAAATTTCCTATTGCACCGAAAAGTAGGAAGTCGCCCGATTACAACGGTATGTGTATTTTTTCCGTAGGCCATTCTGGTTAAGCGTTTGGAGCAGCAGAATTGCGCAAAATTTGTAGCCTTATCAACCATTTCTTAGCTTCAAGCTCCCATATCTCACGAACGGATTGACCAAACCCAAAAATTCCTATTGGGTCTGAAAGTAGAAACTCGCCCGATTACAACGGTATGTGTATTTTTTGGAGCAGCAGAAGTGCGAAAAATTTTTTGTCTCCTCAACCATTTCCTAGCTTCAAACCACCATATCTCGCGAATGGATTGACCAAACCCAAAAATTCCGGCTGCTTCTGAAAGTAGAAACTCACCCGATTACAACGGTGTGTGTATTCTTTTCCTAGGCCATCCTGGTTAAGCGTTTGGAGCAGTAGAAGTGCGCAAAGTTTGTTGTCTCCTCAACCATTTCTTAGCTTCAAACTCCCATATCTCGCGAACGGATTGACCAAACCCAAAAATTCCTGTTGCGTCTGAAAGTAGAAACTCGTACGATTACAACGGTATGTGTATTTTGTCCCTAGGCCTTTCAGGTTAAGCGTTCGGAGCAGCAGAACTGCGAAAAATTTGTTGCCTTCTCAAGCATTTCTTAGCTTCGAACCACCATATCTCGCGAAGGGATTGACCAAGCCCAAAAATTCCTGCTGCGTCTGAAAGTAGAAACTAGCCCGATTACAACGGTATTTGTATTTTGTCCCTAGGCCATTCTGGTTAAGCGTTTGGAGCAGCAGAAATGCGCAAAATTTGTTGCCTTCCCAACCATTTCTTAGCTTCAATCTCCCATATATCGCGAACGGATCGAACAAAGCCAAAAATTCCTATTGTATCTGAAAGTAGAAACTCGCCCGATTACAACGGTATGTGTATTTTTTCCCTAGGCCATTCTGGTTAAGCGTTTGGAGCAGCAGAAGAGCGCAAAATTTGTTGCCTTCCCAACCATTTCTTAGCTTCAAACTCCCATATATCGCGAACGGATTGACCAAAGCCAAAAATTCCTATTGCATCTGAAAGTAGAAACTCGCCCGATTTCAACGGTATGTGTATTTTTTCCGTAGGCCATTCTGGTTAAGCGTTTGGAGCAGCAGAATTGCTCAAAATTTGTTGTCTTCTCAAACATTTCTTAGCTTCAAACTCCCATATCCCGCGAAAGGATTGACCAAACACAAAATTTCCTATTGCACCGAAAAGTAGGAAGTCGCCCGATTACAACGGTATGTGTATTTTTTCCGTAGGCCATTCTGGTTAAGCGTTTGGAGCAGCAGAATTGCGCAAAATTTGTAGCCTTATCAACCATTTCTTAGCTTCAAGCTCCCATATCTCACGAACGGATTGACCAAACCCAAAAATTCCTATTGGGTCTGAAAGTAGAAACTCGCCCGATTACAACGGTATGTGTATTTTTTGGAGCAGCAGAAGTGCGAAAAATTTTTTGTCTCCTCAACCATTTCCTAGCTTCAAACCACCATATCTCGCGAATGGATTGACCAAACCCAAAAATTCCGGCTGCTTCTGAAAGTAGAAACTCACCCGATTACAACGGTGTGTGTATTCTTTTCCTAGGCCATCCTGGTTAAGCGTTTGGAGCAGTAGAAGTGCGCAAAGTTTGTTGTCTCCTCAACCATTTCTTAGCTTCAAACTCCCATATCTCGCGAACGGATTGACCAAACCCAAAAATTCCTGTTGCGTCTGAAAGTAGAAACTCGTACGATTACAACGGTATGTGTATTTTGTCCCTAGGCCTTTCAGGTTAAGCGTTCGGAGCAGCAGAACTGCGAAAAATTTGTTGCCTTCTCAAGCATTTCTTAGCTTCGAACCACCATATCTCGCGAAGGGATTGACCAAGCCCAAAAATTCCTGCTGCGTCTGAAAGTAGAAACTAGCCCGATTACAACGGTATTTGTATTTTGTCCCTAGGCCATTCTGGTTAAGCGTTTGGAGCAGCAGAAATGCGCAAAATTTGTTGCCTTCCCAACCATTTCTTAGCTTCAATCTCCCATATATCGCGAACGGATCGAACAAAGCCAAAAATTCCTATTGTATCTGAAAGTAGAAACTCGCCCGATTACAACGGTATGTGTATTTTTTCCCTAGGCCATTCTGGTTAAGCGTTTGGAGCAGCAGAAGAGCGCAAAATTTGTTGCCTTCCCAACCATTTCTTAGCTTCAAACTCCCATATATCGCGAACGGATTGACCAAAGCCAAAAATTCCTATTGCATCTGAAAGTAGAAACTCGCCCGATTTCAACGGTATGTGTATTTTTTCCCGCGGCCATTCTGGTTAAGCGTTTGGAGCAGTAGAAGTGCGCAAAATTTGTTGTCTCCTCAAGCATTTCTTAGCTTCAAACTCCCATATCTCGCGAACGGATTGACCAAACCCAAAAATTCCTGTTGCGTCTGAAAGTAGAAACTCGTACGATTACAACGGCATGTGTATTTATTCCCGCGGCCATTCTGGTTAAGCGTTTGGAGCAGTACAAGTGCGCAAAATTTGTTGTCTCCTCAACCATTTCTTAGCTTCAAACTCCCATATCTCGCGAACGGATTGACCAAACCCAAAAATTCCTGTTGCGTCTGAAAGTAGAAACACGTACGATTACAACGGTATGTGTATTTTTTCCCTAGGCCATTCTGGTTAAGCGTTTGGAGCAGCAGAAGTGCGAAAAATTTGTAGCCTTCTCAACCATTTCTTAGCTTCAAACTCCCATATCTCGCGAACGGATTGACCAAACACAAAATTTCCTATTGCACCGGAAAGTAGGAAGTCGCCCAATTACAACGGTATGTGTATTTTTTCCGTAGGCCATTCTGGTTAAGCGTTTGGAGCAGCAGAAGTGCGCAAAATTTGTTTGCTTCTCAACCATTTCTTAGATTCAAACTCCCATATCTCGCGAACGGATTGACCAAACCCAAAAATTACTATTGCATCTGAAAGTAGAAGCTCGCCCGATTACAACGGTATGTGTTTTTTTTCCCTAGGCCATTCTGGTTAAGCGTTTGGAGCAGCAGAAGTGCGAAAAATTTGTTGCCTTCTCAACCATTTCTTAGCTTCAAACTCCCATATCTCGCGAACGGATTGACCAAACCCAAAAATTCCCCTTGCATCTGAAAGTAGATACTCGACCGATTACAACGGTATGTGTATTTATTCCCGCGGCCATTCTTGTTAAGCGTTTGGAGCAGCAGAAGTGCGAAAAATTTGTTGTCTGCTCAACCATTTCTTAGCTTCAAACTCCCATATCTCGCGAACGGATTGACCAAACCCAAAAATTCCTGTTGCGTCTGAAAGTAGAAACTCTCCCGATTACAACGGTATGTGTATTTTTTCCCTAGGCCATTCTGGTTAAGCGTTTGGAGCAGCAGAAATACGCAAAATTTGTTGCCTTCCCAACCATTTCTTAGCTTCAAACTCCCATATATCGCGAACGGATTGACCAAAGCCAAAAATTCCTATTGCATCTGAAAGTAGAAACTCGCCCGATTTCAACGGTATGTGTATTTTTTCCCGCGGCCATTCTGGTTAAGCGTTTGGAGCAGTAGAAGTGCGCAAAATTTGTTGTCTCCTCAACCATTTCTTAGCTTCAAACTCCCATATCTCGCGAACGGATTGACCAAACCCAAAAATTCCTGTTGCGTCTGAAAGTAGAAACACGTACGATTACAACGGTATGTGTATTTTTTCCCTAGGCCATTCTGGTTAAGCGTTTGGAGCAGCAGAAGTGCGAAAAATTTGTAGCCTTCTCAACCATTTCTTAGCTTCAAACTCCCATATCTCGCGACCGGATTGACCAAACCGAAAAATTCCCCTTGCATCTGAAAGTAGATACTCGGCCGATTACAACGGTATGTGTATTTATTCCCGCGGCCTATCTGGTTAAGCGTTTGGAGCAGTAGAAGTGCGCAAAATTTGTTGCCTTCCCAACCATTTCTTAGCTTCAAACTCCCATATATCGCGAACGGATTGACCAAAGCCAAAAATTCCTATTGCATCTGAAAGTAGAAACTCGCCCGATTACAACGGTATGTGTATTTTTTCCCTAGGCCATTCTGGTTAAGCGTTTGTAGCAGCAGAAGTGGGAAAAATTTGTTGTCTGCTCAACCATTTCTTAGTTTCAAACTCCCATATCTCGCGAACGTATTGACCAAACCCAAATATTCCTGTTGCGTCTGAATGTAGAAAGTCTGCCGATTGCAACGGTATGTGTATTTATTCCCGCGGCAATTCTGGTTAAGCGTTTGGAGCAGCAGAAGTGCGAAAAATTTGTTGCCTTCTCACCCATTTCTTACCTTCAAACTCCCATATCTCGCGAACGGATTGACCAAACCCAAAAATTCCTCTTGCATCTGAAAGTAGAAACTCGCCCGATTACAAGGGTATGTGTATTTTTTCCCTAGGCAATTGTGGTTAAGCGTTTGGAGCAGCAGAATTGGGAAAAATTTCTTGTCGGCTCAACCATTTCTTAGCTTCAAACTCCCATATCTCGTGAACGGATTTACCAAACCCAAAAATACCTGCTGCGTCTGAAAGTAGAAACTCTCCCGATTACAACGGTATGTGTATTTTTTCCCTAGGACATTCTGGATAAGCGTTTGTAGCAGCAGAAGTGTGAAAAATTTGTGGTCTTCTCAACCATGTCTTAGCTTCAAACTCCCATATCCCGCGAAAGGATTGACCAAACACAAAAGTTCCTATTGCATCTGAAAGTAGAAAGTCGCCCGATTACAACGGTATGTGTATTTTTCCCCTAGGCCATTCTGGTTAAGCGTTTGGATCAGCAGAATTGGGAAAAATTTGTTGTCTGCTCAACCATTTCTTAGCTTCAAACTCCCATATCTCGCGAATGGATTGACCAAACCCAAAAATTCCTCTTGCATCTGGAAGTAGAAACTCGCCCGATTACAAAGGTATGTGTATTTTTCCCCTAGACCACTCTGGTTAAGCGTTTGGATCAGCAGAATTGGGAAAAATTTGTTGTCTGTCCAACCATTTCTTAGCTTCAAACTCCCATATCCCGCGAAAGGATTGACCAAACACAAAAATTCCTATTGCATCTGAAAGTAGAAAGTCGCCCGATTACAACGGTATGTGTATTTTTCCCCTAGGCCATTCTGGTTAAGCGTTTGGATCAGCAGAATTGGGAAAAATTTGTTGTCTGCTCAACCATTTCTTAGCTTCAAACTCCCATATCTCGCGAATGGATTGACCAAACCCAAAAATTCCTGTTGCGTCTGAAAGTAGGAACTCGCCCGATAACAACGGTATGTGTATTTTTTCCCTAGGTCATTCTGGTTAAGCGTTTGGAGCAGCAGAAGTGCTCAAAATTTGTTTGCTTCTCAACCATTTCTTAGATTCAAACTCCCATATCTCGCGAACGGATTGACCAAACCCAAAAATACCTGCTGCTTCTGAAAGTAGAAACTCTCCCGATTACAACGGTATGTGTATTTTTTCCCTATACCATTCTGGATAAGCGTTTGTAGCAGCAGAAGTGCGAAAAATTTGTTGTCTTCTCAACCATTTCTTAGCTTCAAACTCCCATATCCCGCGAAAGGGTTGACCAAACACAAAAATTCCTATTGCATCTCAAAGTAGAAAGTCGCCCGATTACAACGGTATGTGTATTTTTTCCGTAAGCCAATCTGGTTAAGCGTTTGGAGCAGCAGAAGTGCGCAAAATTTGTTCTCTTCTCAACCCTTTCTTAGATTCAAACTCCCATATCTCGCGAACGGATTGAACAAACCCAAAGATTACTATTGCATCTGAAAGTAGAAACGCGCCCGATTACAACGGTATGTGTATTTTTTCCCTAGGCCATTCTGGTTAAGCGTTTGGAGCAGCAGAAATGCGCAAAATTTGTTGCCTTCCCAAACATTTCTTAGCTTCAAACTCCCATATCTCGCGGACGGATTGACCAAACCCAAAAATACCTGCTGCGTCTGAAAGTAGAAACTCTCCCGATGACAACTGTATGTGTATTTTTTCCCAGGGCCATTCTGGTTAAGCGTTTGTAGCAGCAGAAGTGGGAAAAATTTGTTGTCTGCTCAACCATTTCTTAGTTTCAAACTCCCATATCTCGCGAACGTATTGACCAAACCCAAATATTCCTGTTGCGTCTGAATGTAGAAAGTCTGCCGATTGCAACGGTATGTGTATTTATTCCCGCGGCCATTCTGGTTAAGCGTTTGGAGCAGCAGAAGTGCGCAAAATTTGTTGTCTTCTCAACCATTTCTTAGCTTCAAGCTCCCATATCTCGCGAACGGATTGACCAAACCCAAAAATTCCTGTTGCGTCTGAAAGTAGAAACTCGCCCGATTACAAAGGTATGTGTATTTTTTCCCTAGGCCATTCTGGTTAAGCGTTTGGAGCAGCAGAAGTGCGAAAAATTTGTTGCCTTCTCACCCATTTCTTAGCTTCAAACTCCCATATCTCGCGAACGGTTTGACCAAGCCCAAAAATTCCTGCTGCGTCTGAATGTAGAAATTCGCCCGATTGCAACGGTATGTGTATTTTTTCCCTAGGCCATTCTGGTTAAGCGTTTGGAGCAGCAGAATTGCGAAAAATTTGTTGCCTTCTCATCCATTTCTTAGCTTCAAACTCCCATATCTCGCGAACGGATTGACCAAGCCCAAAAATTCCTGCTGCGTCTGAAAGTAGAAACTAGCCCGATTACAACGGTATGTGTATTTTTTCCCTAGGCAATTGTGGTTACGCGTTTGGAGCAGCAGAATTGGGAAAAATTTGTTGTCGGCTCAACCATTTCTTAGCTTCAACCGCCCATATCTCGCGAACAGATTGACCAAACCCAAAAGTTCCTGTTGCCTCTGAAAGAAGAAACTCTCCCGATTACAAAGGTATGTGTATTTTTTCCCTAGTCCATTCTGGTTAAGCGTTTGGAGCAGCAGAATGGAGAAAAATTTGTTGTCTGCTCAACCATTTCTTAGCTTCAAACTCCCATATCTCGCGAACGGATTGACCAAACCCAAAAATTCCTCTTGCATCTGAAAGTAGAAACTCACCCGATTACAACGGTATGTGTATT
Organism: Ptiloglossa arizonensis; assembly: GCF_051014685.1. Taxonomy (NCBI): domain Eukaryota; kingdom Metazoa; phylum Arthropoda; class Insecta; order Hymenoptera; family Colletidae; genus Ptiloglossa; species Ptiloglossa arizonensis. The sequence continues at coordinate 183,917 of NW_027478439.1, read as the reverse complement.
TTTTCCCTAGGCAATTGTGGTTAAGCGTTTGGAGCAGCAGAATTGGGAAAAATTTGTTTTCGGCTCAACCATTTCTTAGCTTCAAACACACATATCTCGTGAACGGATTGAACAAACCGAAAAATACCTGCTGCGTCTGAAAGTAGAAACTCTCCCGATTACAACGGTATGTGTATTTTTTCCCTAGGAAATTCTGGATAAGCGTTTGTAGCAGCAGAAGTGCGAAAAATTTGTGGTCTTCTCAACCATTTCTTAGCTTCAAACTCCCATATCCCGCGAAAGGATTGACCAGAAACAAAAATTACTATTGCATCTGAAAGTAGAAAGTCGCCCGATTACAACGGTATGTGTATTTTTCCCCTAGGCCATTCTGGTTAAGCGTTTGGATCAGCAGAATTGGGAAAAATTTGTTGTTTGCTCAACCATTTCTTAGCTTCAAACTCCCATATCTCGCGAACGGATTGACCAAGCCCAAAAATTCCTGCTGCGTCTGAAAGTAGAAACTAGCCCGATTACAACGGTATTTGTATTTTTTCCCTAGGCCACTCTGGTTAAGCGTTTGGAGCAGCAGAATTGCGAGAAATTTGTTGCCTTCTCAACCATTTCTTAGCTTCAAACGCCCATATCTCGCGAACGGATTGACCAAGCCCAAAAATTCCTGTTGCGTCTGAAAGAAAAACTCTCCCGATTACAAAGGTATGTGTATTTTTTCCCTAGTCCATTCTGGTTAAGCGTTTGGAGCAGCAGAATGGAGAAAAATTTGTTGTCTGCTCAACCATTTCTTAGCTTCAAGCTCCCATATCTCGCGAACGGATTGACCAAACCCAAAAATTCCTCTTGCATCTGAAAGCAGAAACTCGCCCGATTACAACGGTATGTGTATTTCTTCCCTAGGCAATTGTGGTTAAGCGTTTGGAGCAGCAGAATTGGGAAAAATTTGTTTTCGGCTCAACCATTTCTTAGCTTCAAACACACATATCTCGTGAACGGATTGACCAAACCGAAAAATACCTGCTGCGTCTGAAAGTAGAAACTCTCCCGATTACAACGGTATGTGTATTTTTTCCCTAGGAAATTCTGGATAAGCGTTTGTAGCAGCAGAAGTGCGAAAAATTTGTGGTCTTCTCAACCATTTCTTAGCTTCAAACTCCCATATCCCGCGAAAGGATTGACCAGAAACAAAAATTACTATTGCATCTGAAAGTAGAAAGTCGCCCGATTACAACGGTATGTGTATTTTTCCCCTAGGCCATTCTGGTTAAGCGTTTGGATCAGCAGAATTGGGAAAAATTTGTTGTTTGCTCAACCATTTCTTAGCTTCAAACTCCCATATCTCGCGAACGGATTGACCAAGCCCAAAAATTCCTGCTGCGTCTGAAAGTAGAAACTAGCCCGATTACAACGGTATTTGTATTTTTTCCCTAGGCCACTCTGGTTAAGCGTTTGGAGCAGCAGAATTGCGAGAAATTTGTTGCCTTCTCAACCATTTCTTAGCTTCAAACGCCCATATCTCGCGAACGGATTGACCAAGCCCAAAAATTCCTGTTGCGTCTGAAAGAAAAACTCTCCCGATTACAAAGGTATGTGTATTTTTTCCCTAGTCCATTCTGGTTAAGCGTTTGGAGCAGCAGAATGGAGAAAAATTTGTTGTCTGCTCAACCATTTCTTAGCTTCAAGCTCCCATATCTCGCGAACGGATTGACCAAACCCAAAAATTCCTCTTGCATCTGAAAGCAGAAACTCGCCCGATTACAACGGTATGTGTATTTCTTCCCTAGGCAATTGTGGTTAAGCGTTTGGAGCAGCAGAATTGGGAAAAATTTGTTGTCGGCTCAACCATTTCTTAGCTTCAAACTCCCATATCACGTGAACGGATTTACCAAACCCAAAAATACCTGCTGCGTCTGAAAGTAGAAACTCTCCCGATTACAACGGTATGTGTATTTTTTCCCTAGGACATTCTGTTTAAGCGTTTGGAGCAACAGAAGTGCGCAAAATTTGTTGTCTTCGCAACCATTTCTTAGCTTCAATCTCCCATATCTCGCGAACGGATTGACCAAACCCAAAAATTCCTCTTGCATCTGAAAGTAGAAACTCGCCCGATTACAACGGTATGTGTATTTTTCCCCTAGGCCACTCTGGTTAAGCGTTTGGATCAGCAGAATTGGGAAAAATTTGTTGTCTGTCCAACCATTTCTTAGCTTCAAACTCCCATATCTCGCGAATGGATTGACCAAACCCAAAAATTCCTGTTGCGTCTGAAAGTAGGAACTCGCCCTATAACAACAGTATGTGTATTTTTCCCCTATACCATTCTGGATTAGCGTTTGTAGCAGCAGAAGTGCGAAAAATTTATTGTCTTCTCAACCATTTCTTAGCTTCAAACTCCCATATCCCGCGAAGGGGATGACCAAACACAAAAATTCCTGCTGCGTCTGAAAGTAGAAACACGCCCGATTACAACGGTATGTGCATTTTTTCCCTAGACCATTCTGGTTAAGCGTTTGCAGCAGCAGATGTACGAAAAATTTGTTGTCTGCTCAACCATTTCTTAGCTTCAAACTCCCATATCTCGCGAACGTATTGACCAAACCCAAATATTCCTGTTGCGTCTGAATGTAGAAAGTCTGCCGATGACAACGGTATGTGTATTTTTTCCCAGGGCCATTCTGGTTAAGCGTTTGTAGCAGCAGAAGTGGGAAAAATTTGTTGTCTGCTCAACCATTTCTTAGTTTCAAACTCCCATATCTCGCGAACGTATTGACCAAACCCAAATATTCCTGTTGCGTCTGAATGTAGAAAGTCTGCCGATTGCAACGGTATGTGTATTTATTCTCGCGGCCATTCTGGTTAAGCGTCTGGAGCAGCAGAAGTGCGCAAAATTTGTTGTCTTCTCAACTATTTCTTAACTTGAAGCTCCCATACCTCGCGAACGGATTGACCAAACCCAAAAATTCCTGTTGCGTCTGAAAGTAGAAACTCGCCCGATTACAAAGGTATGTGTATTTTTTCCCTAGGCCATTCTGGTTAAGCGTTTGGAGCAGCAGAAGTGCGAAAAATTTGTTGCCTTCTCATCCATTTCTTAGCATCAAACTCCCATATCTCGCGAACGGATTGACCAAGCCCAAAAATTCCTGCTGCGTCTGAAAGTAGAAACTAGCCCGATTACAACGGTATTTGTATTTTTTCCCTAGGCCACTCCTGTTAAGCGTTTGGAGCAGCAGAATTGCGAGAAATTTGTTGCCTTCTCAACCATTTCTTAGCTTCAAACGCCCATATCTCGCGAACGGATTGACCAAGCCCAAAAATTCCTGTTGCGTCTGAAAGAAGAAACTCTCCCGATTACAAAGGTATGTGTATTTTTTCCCTAGTCCATTCTGGTTAAGCGTTTGGAGCAGCAGAATTGGGAAAAATTTGTTGTCGGCTCAACCATTTCTTAGCTTCAAACTCCCATATCTCGTGAACGGATTTACCAAACCCAAAAATACCTGCTGCGTCTGAAAGTAGAAACTCTCCCGATTACAACGGTATGTGTATTTTTTCCCTAGGACATTCTGGATAAGCGTTTGTAGCAGCAGAAGTGTGAAAAATTTGTGGTCTTCTCAACCATGTCTTAGCTTCAAACTCCCATATCCCGCGAAAGGATTGACCAAACACAAAAATTCCTATTGCATCTGAAAGTAGAAAGTCGCCCGATTACAACGGTATGTGTATTTTTCCCCTAGGCCATTCTGGTTAAGCGTTTGGATCAGCAGAATTGGGAAAAATTTGTTGTCTGCTCAACCATTTCTTAGCTTCAAACTCCCATATCTCGCGAATGGATTGACCAAACCCAAAAATTCCTGTTGCGTCTGAAAGTAGGAACTCGCCCGATAACAACGGTATGTGTATTTTTTCCCTAGGTTATTCTGTTTAAGCGTTTGGAGCAACAGAAGTGCGCAAAATTTGTTGTCTTCGCAACCATTTCTTAGCTTCAAACTCCCATATCTCGCGAACGGATTGACTAAGCCCAAAAATTCCTCTTGCATCTGAAAGTAGAAACTCGCCCGATTACAACGGTATGTGTATTTTTCCCCTAGGCCACTCTGGTTAAGCATTTGGATCAGCAGAATTGGGAAAAATTTGTTGTCTGTCCAACCATTTCTTAGCTTCAAACTCCCATATCTCGCGAATGGATTGACCAAACCCAAAAATTCCTGTTGCGTCTGAAAGTAGGAACTCGCCCTATAACAACAGTATGTGTATTTTTCCCCTATACCATTCTGGATAAGCGTTTGTAGCAGCAGAAGTGCGAAAAATTTATTGTCTTCTCAACCATTTCTTAGCTTCAAACTCCCATATCCCGCGAAGGGGTTGACCAAACCCAAAAATTCCTGTTGCGTCTGAATGTAGAAAGTCTGCCGATTGCAACGGTATGTGTATTTATTCTCGCGGCCATTCTGGTTAAGCGTCTGGAGCAGCAGAAGTGCGCAAAATTTGTTGTCTTCTCAACTATTTCTTAACTTCAAGCTCCCATATCTCGCGAACGGATTGACCAAACCCAAAAATTCCTGTTGCGTCTGAAAGTAGAAACTCGCCCGATTACAAAGGTATGTGTATTTTTTCCCTAGGCCATTCTGGTTAAGCGTTTGGAGCAGCAGAAGTGCGAAAAATTTGTTGCCTTCTCATCCATTTCTTAGCATCAAACTCCCATATCTCGCGAACGGATTGACCAAGCCCAAAAATTCCTGCTGCGTCTGAAAGTAGAAACTAGCCCGATTACAACGGTATTTGTATTTTTTCCCTAGGCCACTCTTGTTAAGCGTTTGGAGCAGCAGAATTGCGAGAAATTTGTTGCCTTCTCAACCATTTCTTAGCTTCAAACGCCCATATCTCGCGAACGGATTGACCAAGCCCAAAAATTCCTGTTGCGTCTGAAAGAAGAAACTCTCCCGATTACAAAGGTATGTGTATTTTTTCCCTAGTCCATTCTGGTTAAGCGTTTGGAGCAGCTGAATGGAGAAAAATTTGTTGATTGCTCAACCATTTCTTAGCTTCAAACTCCCATATCTCGCGAACGGATTGACCAAACCCAAAAATTCCTCTTGCATCTGAAAGTAGAAACTCGCCCGATTACAAGGGTATGTGTATTTTTTCCCTAGGCAATTGTGGTTAAGCGTTTGGAGCAGCAGAATTGGGAAAAATTTGTTGTCGGCTCAACCATTTCTTAGCTTCAAACTCCCATATCTCGTGAACGGATTTACCAAACCCAAAAATACCTGCTGCGTCTGAAAGTAGAAACTCTCCCGATTACAACGGTATGTGTATTTTTTCCCTAGGACATTCTGGATAAGCGTTTGTAGCAGCAGAAGTGTGAAAAATTTGTGGTCTTCTCAACCATGTCTTAGCTTCAAACTCCCATATCCCGCGAAAGGATTGACCAAACACAAAAATTCCTATTGCATCTGGAAGTAGAAAGTCGCCCGATTACAACGGTATGTGTATTTTTCCCCTAGGCCATTCTGGTTAAGCGTTTGGATCAGCAGAATTGGGAAAAATTTGTTGTCTGCTCAACCATTTCTTAGCTTCAAACTCCCATATCTCGCGAATGGATTGACCAAACCCAAAAATTCCTGTTGCGTCTGAAAGTAGGAACTCGCCCGATAACAACGGTATGTGTATTTTTTCCCTAGGTTATTCTGTTTAAGCGTTTGGAGCAACAGAAGTGCGCAAAATTTGTTGTCTTCGCAACCATTTCGTAGCTTCAAACTCCCATATCTCGCGAACGGATTGACTAAGCCCAAAAATTCCCCTCGCATCTGAAAGTAGAAACTCGCCAGATTACAACGGTATGTGTATTTTTCCCCTAGGCCACTCTGGTTAAGCGTTTGGATCAGCAGAATTGGGAAAAATTTGTTGTCTGTCCAACCATTTCTTAGCTTCAAACTCCCATATCTCGCGAATGGATTGACCAAACCCAAAAATTCCTGCTGCGTCTGAAAGTAGGAACTCGCCCGATAACAACAGTACGTGTATTTTTTCCCTATACCATTCTGGATAAGCGTTTGTAGCAGCAGAAGTGCGAAAAATTTATTGTCTTCTCAACCATTTCTTAGCTTCAAACTCCCATATCCCGCGAAGGGGTTGACCAAACACAAAAATTCCTATTGCATCTCAAAGTAGAAAGTCGCCCGTTTACAACGGTATGTGTATTTTTTCCGTAAGCCACTCTGGTTAAGCGTTTGGAGCAGCAGAAGTGCGCAAAATTTGTTGTCTTCTCAACCATTTCTTAGATTCAAAGTCCCACATCTCGCGAACGGATTGAACAAACCCAAAGATTACTATTGCATCTGAAAGTAGAAACGCGCCCGATTACAACGGTATGTGTATTTTTTCCCTAGGCCATTCTGGTTAAGCGTTTGGAGCAGCAGAAATGCGCAAAATTTGTTGCCTTCCCAACCATTTCTTAGCTTCAAACTCCCATATCTCGCGAACGGATTGACCAAACCCAAAAATACCTGCTGCGTCTGAAAGTAGAAACTCTCCCGATGACAACGGTATGTGTATTTTTTCCCAGGGCCATTCTGGTTAAGCGTTTGTAGCAGCACAAGTGGGAAAAATTTGTTGTCCGCTCAACCATTTCTTAGCTTCAAACTCCCATATCTCGCGAACGTATTGACCAAACCCAAATATTCCTGTTGCGTCTGAAAGAAGAAACTCTCCCGATTACAAAGGTATGTGTATTTTTTCCCTAGTCCATTCTGGTTAAGCGTTTGGAGAAGCAGAATGGAGAAAAATTTGTTGTCTGCTCAACCATTTCTTAGCTTCAAACTCCCATATCTCGCGAACGGATTGACCAAACCCAAAAATTCCTCTTGCATCTGAAAGTAGAAACTCGCCCGATTACAACGGTATGTTTATTTTTCCCCTAGGCCATTCTGGTTAAGCGTTTGGATCAGCAGAATTGGGAAAAATTTGTTGTCTTCTCAAGCATTTCTTAGCTTCAAACTCCCATATCTCGCGAACGGATTGACCAAACACAAAAATTCCTGTTGCGTCTGAAAGTAGAAACTCTCCCGATTACAAAGGTATGTGTATTTTTTCCCTAGGCAATTGTGGTTAAGCGTTTGGAGCAGCAGAAGTGGGAAAAACTTGTTGTCTGCTCAACCATTTCTTAGCTTCAAACTCCCATATCTCGTGAACGGATTGACCAAACCCAAAAATACCTGCTGCGTCTGAAAGTAGAAACTCTCCCGATGACAACGGTATGTGTATTTTTTCCCAGGGCCATTCTGGTTAAGCGTTTGCAGCAGCAGATATACGAAAAATTTGTTGTCTGCTCAACCATTACTTAGCTTCAAACTCCCATATCTCGCGAACGTATTGACCAAACCCAAATATTCCTGCTGCGTCTGAATGCAGAAAGTCTGCCGATTGCAACGGTATGTGTATTTATTCCCGCGGACATTCTGGTTACGCGTTTGGAGCAGCAGAAGTGCGCAAAATTTGTTGTCTTCTCAACTATTTCTTAGCTTCAAGCTCCCATATCTCGCGAACGGTTTGACCAAACCCAATAATTCCTGTTGCGTCTGAAAGTAGAAACTCGCCCGATTACAAAGGTATGTGTATTTTTTCCCTAGGCCATTCTGGTTAAGCGTTTGGAGCAGCAGAAGTGCGAAAAATTTGTTGCCTTCTCACCCATTTCTTAGCTTCAAACTCCCATATCTCGCGAACGGTTTGACCAAGCCCAAAAATTCCTGCTGCGTCTGAAAGTAGAAACTCGCCCGATTGCAACGGTATGTGTATTTTTTCCCTAGGCCATTCAGGTTAAGCGTTTGGAGCAGCAGAATTGCGAAAAATTTGTTGCCTTCTCATCCATTTCTTAGCATCAAACTCCCATATCTCGCGAACGGATTGACCAAGCCCAAAAATTCCTGCTGCGTCTGAAAGTAGAAACTAGCCCGATTACAACGGTATTTGTATTTTTTCCCTAGGCCACTCTGGTTAAGCGTTTGGAGCAGCAGAATTGCGAGAAATTTGTTGCCTTCTCAACCATTTCTTAGCTTCAAACGCCCATATCTCGCGAACGGATTGACCAACCCCAAAAATTCCTGTTGCGTCTGAAAGATGAAACTCTCCCGATGACAACGGTATGTGTATTTTTTCCCAGGGCCATTCTGGTTAAGCGTTTGGAGCAGCAGAAGTGCGCAAAATTTGTTGTCTTCTCAACCATTTCTTAGATTCAAACTCCCACATCTCGCGAACGGATTGACCAAACCCAAAAATACCTGCTGCGTCTGAAAGTAGAAACTCTCCCGATGACAACGGTATGTGTATTTTTTCCCAGGGCCATTCTGGTTAAGCGTTTGTAGCAGCAGAAGTGGGAAAAATTTGTTGTCTGCTCAACCATTTCTTAGTTTCAAACTCCCATATCTCGCGAACGGTTTGACCAAGCCCAAAAATTCCTGCTGCGTCTGAAAGTAGAAACTCGCCCGATTACAACGGTATGTGTAATTTTTCCCTAGACCATTCTGGTTAAGCGTTTGGAGCCACAGAATTGCGAGAAATTTGTTGCCTTCTCAACCATTTCTTAGCTTCAAACTCCCATATCTCGCGAACGGATTGACCAAGCCCAAAAATTCCTGTTGCGTCTGAAAGAAGAAACTCCCGATTACAAAGGTATGTGTATTTTTTCCCTAAGCCATTCTGGTTAAGCGTTTGGAGCAGCAGAATGGGGAAAAATTTGTTGTCTGCTCAACCATTTCTTAGCTTCAAACTCCCATATCTCGCGAACGGATTGAACAAACCCAAAAATTCCTCTTGCATCTGAAAGTAGAAACTCGCTCGATTACAACGGTATGTTTATTTTTCCCTATGCCATTCTGGTTAAGCGTTTGGATCACGAGAATTGGGAAAAATTTGTTGTCTGCTCAACCATTTCTTAGCTTCAAACTCCCATATCTCGCGAATGGATTGACCAAACCCAAAAGTTCCTGTTGCGTCTGAAAGTACAAACTCTCCCGATTACAAAGGTATGTGTATTTTTTCCCTAGGCAATTGTGGTTAAGCGTTTGGAGCAGCAGAAGTGGGAAAAACTTGTTGTCTGCTCAAACATTTCTTAGCTTCAAACTCCCATATCTCGTGAACGGATTGACCAAACCCAAAAATACCTGCTGCGTCTGAAAGTAGAAACTCTCCCGATTACAACGGTATGTGTATTTTTTCCCTATACCATTCTGGATAAGCGTTTGTAGCAGCAGAATTGCGAAAAATTTGTTGTCTTCTGAACCATTTCTTAGCTTCAAACTCCCATATCCCGCGAAAGGGTTGACCAAACACAAAAATTCCTATTGCATCTCAAAGTAGAAAGTCGCCCGATTACAACGGTATGTGTATTTTTTCCGTAAGCCACTCTGGTTAAGCGTTTGGAGCAGCAGAAGTGCGCAAAATTTGTTGTCTTCTCAACCATTTCTTAGATTCAAACTCCCATATCTCGCGAACGGATTGAACAAACCCAAAGATTACTATTGCATCTGAAAGTAGAAACGCGCCCGATTACAACGGTATGTGTATTTTTTCCCTAGGCCATTCTGGATAAGCGTTTGGAGCAGCAGAAATGCGCAAAATTTGTTGCCTTCCCAACCATTTCTTAGCTTCAAACTCCCATATCTCGCGAACGGATTGACCAAACCCAAAAATACCTGCTGCGTCTGAAAGTAGAAACTATCCCGATGACAACGGTATGTGTATTTTTTCCCAGGGCCATTCTGGTTAAGCGTTTGTAGCAGCAGAAGTGGGAAAAATTTGTTGTCTGCTCAAACATTTCTTAGCTTCAAACTCCCATATCTCGCGTACTGATTGACCAAGACCAAAAATTCCTGTTGCGTCTGAATGTAGAAACTCTTCCGATTACAACGGTATGTGTATTTTGTCCCTAGGCCATTCTGGTCATGCGTTTGGAGCAGCAGAAGTGCGAAAAATTTGTTGCCTTCTCTCCCATTTCTTAGCTTCAAACTCCCATATCTCGCGAACGGTTTGACCAAGCCCAAAAATTCCTGCTGCGTCTGAAAGTAGAAACTCGCCCGATTACGACGGTATGTGTATTTTTTCCCTAGGCCATTCTTGTTAAGCGTTTGCAGCAGCAGATGTACGAAAAATTTGTTGCCTGCTCAACCATTTCTTAGCTTCAAACTCCCATATCTCGCGAACGGATTGACCAAGCCCAAAAATTCCTGCTGCGTCTGAAAGTAGAAACTAGCCCGATTACAACGGTATTTGTATTTTTTCCCTAGGCCATTCTGGTTAAGCGTTTGGAGCCACAGAATTGCGAGAAATTTGTTGCCTTCTCAACCATTTCTTAGCTTCAAACGCCCATATCTCGCGAACGGATTGACCAAGCTCAAAAATTCCTGTTGCGTCTGAAAGAAGAAACTCCCGATTACAAAGGTATGTGTATTTTTTCCCTAAGCCATTCTGGTTAAGCGTTTGGAGTAGCAGAATGGGGAAAAATTTGTTGTCTGCTCAACCATTTCTTAGCTTCAAACTCCCATATCTCGCGAACGGATTGACCAAACCCAAAAATTCCGCTTGCATCTGAAAGTAGAAACTCGCTCGATTACAACGGTATGTGTATTTTTCCCTATGCCATTCTGGTTAAGCGTTTGGATCACGAGAATTGGGAAAAATTTGTTGTCTGCTCAACCATTTCTTAGCTTCAAACTCCCATATCTCGCGAATGGATTGACCAAACCCAAAAGTTCCTGTTGCGTCTGAAAGTACAAACTCTCCCGATTACAAAGGTATGTGTATTTTTTCCCTAGGCAATTGTGGTTAAGCGTTTGGAGCAGCAGAAGTGGGAAAAACTTGTTGTCTGCTCAACCATTTCTTAGCTTCAAACTCCCATATCTCGTGAACGGATTGACCAAACCCAAAAATACCTGCTGCGTCTGAAAGTAGAAACTCTCCCGATTACAACGGTATGTGTATTTTTTCCCTATACCATTCTGGATAAGCGTTTGTAGCAGCAGAATTGCGAAAAATTTGTTGTCTTCTGAACCATTTCTTAGCTTCAAACTCCCATATCCCGCGAAAGGGTTGACCAAACACAAAAATTCCTATTGCATCTCAAAGTAGAAAGTCGCCCGATTACAACGGTATGTGTATTTTTTCCGTAAGCCACTCTGGTTAAGCGTTTGGAGCAGCAGAAGTGCGCAAAATTTGTTGTCTTCTCAACCATTTCTTAGATTCAAACTCCCATATCTCGCGAACGGATTGAACAAACCCAAAAATTACTATTGCATCTGAAAGTAGAAACGCGCCCGATTACAACGGTATGTGTATTTTTTCCCTAGGCCATTCTGGATAAGCGTTTGGAGCAGCAGAAATGCGCAAAATTTGTTGCCTTCCCAACCATTTCTTAGCTTCAAACTCCCATATCTCGCGAACGGATTGACCAAACCCAAAAATACCTGCTGCGTCTGAAAGTAGAAACTATCCCGATGACAACGGTATGTGTATTTTTTCCCAGGGCCATTCTGGTTAAGCGTTTGTAGCAGCAGAAGTGGGAAAAATTTGTTGTCTGCTCAAACATTTCTTAGCTTCAAACTCCCATATCTCGCGTACTGATTGACCAAGACCAAAAATTCCTGTTGCGTCTGAATGTAGAAACTCTTCCGATTACAACGGTATGTGTATTTTGTCCCTAGGCCATTCTGGTCATGCGTTTGGAGCAGCAGAAGTGCGAAAAATTAGTTGCCTTCTCTCCCATTTCTTAGCTTCAAACTCCCATATCTCGCGAACGGTTTGACCAAGCCCAAAAATTCCTGCTGCGTCTGAAAGTAGAAACTCGCCCGATTACAACGGTATGTGTATTTTTTCCCTAGGCCATTCTTGTTAAGCGTTTGCAGCAGCAGATGTACGAAAAATTTGTTGCCTGCTCAACCATTTCTTAGCTTCAAACTCCCATATCTCGCGAACGGATTGACCAAGCCCAAAAATTCCTGCTGCGTCTGAAAGTAGAAACTAGCCCGATTACAACGGTATTTGTATTTTTTCCCTAGGCCATTCTGGTTAAGCGTTTGGAGCCACAGAATTGCGAGAAATTTGTTGCCTTCTCAACCATTTCTTAGCTTCAAACGCCCATATCTCGCGAACGGATTGACCAAGCCCAAAAATTCCTGTTGCGTCTGAAAGAAGAAACTCCCGATTACAAAGGTATGTGTATTTTTTCCCTAAGCCATTCTGGTTAAGCGTTTGGAGCAGCAGAATGGGGAAAAATTTGTTGTCTGCTCAACCATTTCTTAGCTTCAAACTCCCATATCTCGCGAACGGATTGACCAAACCCAAAAATTCCGCTTGCATCTGAAAGTAGAAACTCGCTCGATTACAACGGTATGTGTATTTTTCCCTATGCCATTCTGGTTAAGCGTTTGGATCACGAGAATTGGGAAAAATTTGTTGTCTGCTCAACCATTTCTTAGCTTCAAACTCCCATATCTCGCGAATGGATTGACCAAACCCAAAAGTTCCTGTTGCGTCTGAAAGTACAAACTCTCCCGATTACAAAGGTATGTGTATTTTTTCCCTAGGCAATTGTGGTTAAGCGTTTGGAGCAGCAGAAGTGGGAAAAATTTGTTGTCTGCTCAACCATTTCTTAGCTTCAAACTCCCATATCTCGTGAACGGATTGACCAAACCCAAAAATACCTGCTGCGTCTGAAATTAGAAACTCTTCCGATTGCAACGGTATGTGTATTTTTTCCCTAGGCCATTCTGGATAAGCGTTCGTAGCAGCAGAAGTGCGAAAAATTTGTTGTCTTCTCAACCATTTCTTAGCTTCAAACTCCCATATCCCGCGAAAGGGTTGACCAAACACAAAAATTCCTATTGCATCTCAAAGTAGAAAGTCGCCCGATTACAACGGTATGTGTATTTTTTCCGTAGGCCACTCTGGTTAAGCGTTTGGAGCAGCAGAAATACGCAAAATTTGTTGCCTTCCCAACCATTTCTTTGCTTCGAACTTCCATATCTCGCGAACGGATTGACCAAACCCAAAAATTCCTGTTGCGTCTGAAAGTAGAAACTCTCCCGATTACAAATGTATGTGTATTTTTTCCATAGGCCATTGTGGTTGAGCGTTTGGAGCAGCAGAAGTGGGAAAAATTTGTTAACTGCTCAACTATTTCTTAGCTTCAAACTCCCATATCTCGCGAATGGATTGACCAAACCCAAAAATTCCTGTTGCGTCTGAAAGTAGGAACTCGCCCGATTACAAAGGTATGTGTATTTTTTCCCTAGGCCATTCTGGTTAAGCGTTTGGATCAGCAGAATTGGGAAAAATTTGTTGTCTGCTCAACCATTTCTTAGCTTCAAACTCCCATATCTCGCGAATGGATTGACCAAACCCAAAAATTCCTGTTGCGTCTGAAAGTAGGAACTCGCCCGATAACAACGGTATGTGTATTTTTTCCCTAGGTTATTCTGGTTAAGCGTTTGGAGCAACAGAAGTGCGCAAAATTTGTTGTCTTCGCAACCATTTCTTAGCTTCAAACTCCCATATCTCGCGAACGGTTTGACCAAACACAAAAATACCTGCTGCGTCTGAAAGTAGAAACTCTCCCGATGACAACGGTATGTGTATTTTTTCCCTATACCATTCTGAATAAGCGTTTGTAGCAGCAGAAGTGCGAAAAATTTGTTGTCTTCTCAACCATTTCCTAGCTTCAAACTCCCATATCCCGCGAAAGGATTGACCAAACACAGCAATTCCTCTTGCATCTGAAAGTAGAAACTCGCTCGATTACAACGGGATGTGTATTTTGTCCCTAGGCCGTTCTGGTCATGCGTTTGGAGCAGCAGAAGTGCGAAAAATTTCTTGTCTTCTCTACCATTTCTTAGCTTCGAACTCCCATATCTCGCGAACGGAATGACCAAACCCAAATATTCCTGTTGCGTCTGAATGTAGAAAGTCTGCCGATTGCAACGGTATGTGTATTTATTCCCGCGGCCATTGTGGTTAAGCGTTTGGAGCAGCAGAAGTGGGAAAAATTTGTTGCCTGCTCAACCATTTCTTGGCTTCAAACTCCCATATCTCGCGAATGGATTGACCAAACCCAAAAATTCCTGTTGCGTCAGAAAGTAGGAACTCGCCCGATTACAACGGTATGTGAATTTTTTTCCTAGGTCATACTGGTTAAGGGATTGGAGCAACAGAAGTGCGCAAAATTTGTTGTCTTCTCAACCATTTCTTAGCTTCAAACTCCCATATCCCGCGAAAGGGTTTACCAAACACAAAAATTCCTATTGCATCTCAAAGTAGAAAGTCGCCCGATTACAACGGTATGTGTATTTTTTCCGTAGGCCACTCTGGTTAAGCGTTTGGAGCAGCAGAAGTGCGCAAAATTTGTTGTCTTCACAACCATTTCTTAGATTCAAACTCCCATATCTCGCGAACGGATTGACCAAACCCAGAAATTACTATTCAATCTGAAAGTAGAAACGCGCCCGATTACAATGGTATGTGTATTTTTTCCCTAGGCCATTCTGGTTAAGCGTTTGGAGCAGCAGAAGTGCGCAAAACTTGTTGCCTTCCCAACCATTTCTTAGCTTCGAACTCCCATATCTCGCGAACGGATTGACCAAACCCAAAAATTCCTGTTGCGTCTGAAAGTAGAAACTCTCCCGATTACAAATGTATGTGTATTTTTTCCCTAGGCCATTGTGGTTAAGCGTTTGGAGCAGCAGAAGTGGGAAAAATTTGTTGTCTGCTCAACCATTTCTTAGCTTCAAACTCCCATATCTCGCGAATGGATTGACCAAACCCAAAAATTCCTGTTGCGTCGGAAAGTAGGAACTCGCCCGATTACAAAGGTGTGTGTATTTTTTCCCTAGGTCATTCTGGTTAAGCGTTTGGAGCAACAGATTTGCGCAAAATTTGTTGTCTTCTCAACCATTTCTTAGCTTCAAACTCCCATATCCCGCGAAAGGATTGACCAAACACAAAAATTCCTATTGCATCTGAAAGTAGAAAGTCGCTCGATTACAACCGTATGTGTATTTTTTCCGTGGGCCACTCTGGTTAAGCGTTTGGAGCAGCAGAAGTGCGGAAAATTTGTTGTCTTCTCAACCATTTCTTAGATTCAAACTCCCATATCTCGCGAACGGATTGAACAAACCCAAAAATTTCTATTGCATCTGAAAGTAGAAAGTCGCCCGATTACAACGGTATGTGTATTTTTTCCGTAGGCCACTCTGGTTAAGCGTTTGGAGCAGCAGAAATACGCAAAATTTGTTGCCTTCCCAACCATTTCTTTGCTTCGAACTTCCATATCTCGCGAACGGATTGACCAAACCCAAAAATTCCTCTTGCATCTGAAAGTACATACTCGCCCGATTACAACGGTATGGGTATTTTCTCCCTAGGGCATTCTAGTTAAGCGTTTGTAGCAGCAGAAGTGCGAAAAATTTGTTGTCTTCTCAACAGCTTCTTAGCTTCAAACTCCCATATCCCGCGAAAGGATTGACCAAACACAAAAATTCCTAATGCATCTGAAAGTAGAAAGTCGCCCGATAACAACGGTATGTGTATTTTTTCCCTAGACCATTCTGGTTAAGCGTTTGCAGCAGCAGATGTACGAAAAATTTGTTGTCTGCTCAACCATTTCTTAGCTTCAAACTCCCATATCTCGCGAACGGCTTGACCAAACCCAAAAATTCCTGCTGCGCCTGAAAGTAGAAACTCTCCCGATTACAACGGTATGTGTATTTTTTCCCTAGGCCATTCTGGACAAGCGTTTGTAGCAGCAGAATTGCGAAAAATTTGTTGTCTTCTCAACCATTTCTTACCTTCAAACTCCCATATCCCGCGAAAGGATTGACCAAACACAAAAATTCCTATTGCATCTGAAAGTAGAAAGTCGCTCGATTACAACCGTATGTGTATTTTTTCCGTGGGCCACTCTGGTTAAGCGTTTGGAGCAGCAGAATTGCGAGAAATTTGTAGCCTTCTCAACCATTTCTTAGCTTCAAACGCCCATATCTCGCGAACGGATTGACCAAGCCCAAAAATTCCTCTTGTATCTGAAAGTACATACTCGCCCGATTACAACGGTATGGGTATTTTGTCCCTAGGGCATTCTAGTTAAGCGTTTGTAGCAGCAGAAGTGCGAAAAATTTGTTGTCTCCTCAACCGCTTCTTAGCTTCAAACTCCCATATCCCGCGAAAGGATTGACCAAACACAAAAATTCCTAATGCATCTGAAAGTACAAAGTCGCCCGATTACAACGGTATGTGTATTTTTTCCCTAGACCATTCTGGTTAAGCGTTTGCAGCAGCAGATGTACGAAAAATTTGTTGTCTGCTCAACCATTTCTTAGCTTCAAACTCCCATATCTCGCGTACGGATTGACCAAGCCCAGAATTTTCTGTTGCGTCTGAATGTAGAAACTCTCCCGATTACAACGGTATGTGTATTTTGTCCCTAGGCCATTCTGGTCATGCGTTTGGAGCAGCAGAAGTGCGAACAATTTCTTGTCTTCTCAACCGTTTCTTAGCTTCGAACTCCCATATCTCGCGAACGGATTGACCAAACACAAATATTCCTGTTGCGTCTGAATGTAGAAAGTCTGCCGATTGCAACGGTACGTGTATTTATTCCCGCGGCCATTCTGGTTAAGCGTTTGGAGCAGCAGAAGTGCGCAAAATTTGTTGTGTTCTCAACCATTTCTTAGCTTCAAGCTACCATATCTCGCGAACGGATTGACCAAACACAAAAATTCCTGTTGCGTCTGAAAGTAGGAACTCGCCCGATTACAACGGTATGTGTATTTTTTCCCTAGGCCATTCTGGTTAAGCGTTTGGAGCAGCAGAATTGGGAAAAATTTGTTGTCTGCTCACCCATTTCTTAGCTTCAAACTCCCATATCTCGCGAACGGATTGACCAATCCCCAAAATTCCTGTTGCGTCTGAAAGTAGGAACTCGCCCGATTGCAACGGTATGTGTATTTTTTCCATAGGCCATTCTGGATAAGCGTTTGTAGCAGCAGAAGTGCGAAAAATTTGTTGTCTTCTCAACCATTTCTTAGCTTCAAACTCCCATATCCCGCGAAAGGGTTGACCAGACACAAAAATTCCCATTGCATCTCAAAGTAGAAAGTCGCCCGATTACAACGGTATGTGTATTTTTTCCGTAGGCCACTCTGGTTAAGCGTTTGGAGCAGCAGAAGTGCGCAAAATTTGTTGTCTTCTCAACCATTTCTTAGATTCAAACTCCCATATCTCGCGAACGGATTGACCAAACCCAAAAATTACTATTGCATCTGAAAGTAGAAACGCGCCCGATTACAACGGTATGTGTATTTTTTCCCTAGGCCATTCTGGTTAAGCGTTTGGAGCAGCAGAAGTGCGCAAAATTTGTTGTCTTCTCAACCATTTCTTAGATTCAAACTCCCATATCTCGCGAACGGATTGACCAAACCCAAAAATTACTATTGCATCTGAAAGTAGAAACGCGCCCGATTACAACGGTATGTGTATTTTTTCCCTAGGCCATTCTGGATAAGCGTTTGTAGCAGCAGAATTGCAAAAAATTTGTTGTCTCCTCAACCATTTCCTAGCTTCAAACTCCCATATCCCGCGAAAGGATTGACCAAACACAAAAATTCCTATTTCATCTGAAAGTAGAAAGTCGCCCGATTACAACGGTATGTGTATTTTTTCCCTAGGACATTCTGGATAAGCGTTTGGAGCAGCAGAATTGCGAAAAATTTGTAGCCTTCTCAACCATTTCTTAGCTTCAAACGCCCATATCTCGCGAAAGGATTGACCAAGCCCAAAAATTCCTCTTGCATCTGAAAGTAGATACTCGCCCGATTACACCGGTATGTGTATTTTTTCCCTAGATCATTCTGGATAAGCGTTTGGAGCAGCAGAAGTGCGGAAAATTTGTTGTCTTCTCAACCATTTCTTACCTTCAAACTCCCATATCCCGCGAAAGGATTGACCAAACACAAAAATTCCTATTGCATCTGAATGTAGAAAGTCGCCCGATTACAACGGTATGTGTATTTTTTCCCTAGGCCATTCTTGTTAAGCGTTTAGAGCAGCAGAATTGCGAGAAATTTGTAGCCTTCTCAACCATTTCTTAGCTTCAAACGCCCATATCTCGCGAACGGATTGACCAAGCCCAAAAATTCCTCTTGCATCTGAAAGTACATACTCGCCCGATTACAACGGTATGGGTATTTTCTCCCTAGGGCATTCTAGTTAAGCGTTTGTAGCAGCAGAAGTGCGAAAAATTTGTTGTCTTCTCAACCGCTTCTTAGCTTCAAACCCCCATATCCCGCGAAAGGATTGACCAAACACAAAAATTCCTAATGCATCTGAAAGTAGAAAGTCGCCCGATTACAACGGTATGTGTATTTTTTCCCTAGACCATTCTGGTTAAGCGTTTGGAGCAGCAGAAGTGGGAAAAATTTGTTGTCTGTTCAACCATTTCTTACCTTCAAACTCCCATATCTCGTGAACGGATTGACCAAACCCAAAAATACCTGCTGCGTCTGAAAGTAGAAACTCTCCCGATTACAAGGGGATGTGTATTTTTTCCCTATACCATCCTGGTTAAGCGTTTGGAGCAGCAGAAGTGCGAAAAATTTGTTGTCTGCTCAACCATTTCTTAGCTTCAACCTTCCATATCTCGCGAATGGATTGACCAAACCCAAAAATTCCTGTTGCGTCTGAAAGTAGGAACTCGCCCGATTAGAACGGTATGTGTATTTTTTCCCTAGGCCATTCTGGTTAAGCGTTTGGAGCAGCAGAATGGGGAAAAATTTGTTGTCTGCTCAACCATTTCTTAGCTTCAAACTCCCATATCTCGCGAACGGATTGACCAAACCCAAAAATTCCTCTTGCATCTGAAAGTAGAAACTCGCTCGATTACAACGGGATGTGTATTTTTCCCTAGGCCATTCTGGTTAAGCGTTTGGATCACGAGAATTGGGAAAAATTTGTTGTCTGCTCAACCATTTCTTAGCTTCAAACTCCTATATCTCGCGAACGGCTTGACCAAACCCAAAAATTCCTGTTGCGTCTGAAAGTAGAAACTCTCCCGTTTGCAACGGTATGTGTATTTTTTCCCTAGGCCATTCTGGATAAGCGTTTGTAGCAGCAGAATTGCAAAAAATTAGTTGTCTTCTCAACCATTTCCTAGCTTCAAACTCCCATATCCCGCGAAAGGATTGACCAAACACAAAAATTCCTATTTCATCTGAAAGTAGAAAGTCGCCCGATTACAACGGTATGTGTATTTTTTCCCTAGGCCATTCTGGATAAGCGTTTGGAGCAGCAGAATTGCGAAAAATTTGTAGCCTTCTCAACCATTTCTTAGCTTCAAACGCCCATATCTCGCGAAAGGATTGACCAAGCCCAAAAATTCCTCTTGCATCTGAAAGTAGATACTCGCCCGATTACAACGGTATGTGTATTTTTTCCCTAGATCATTCTGGATAAGCGTTTGTAGCAGCAGAAGTGCGAAAAATTTGTTGTCTTCTCAACCATTTCTTAGCTTCAAACTCCCATATCCCGCGAAAGGATTGACCAAACACAAAAATTCCTATTGCATCTGAAAGTAGAAAGTCGCCCGATTTCAACGGTATGTGTATTTTTTCCCTAGGCCATTCTGGTTAAGCGTTTGGAGCAGCAGAATTGCGAGAAATTTGTAGCCTTCTCAACCATTTCTTAGCTTCAAACGCCCATATCTCGCGAACGGATTGACCAAGCCCAAAAATTCCTCTTGCATCTGAAAGTAGATACTCGCCCGATTACAACGGTATGTGTATTTTTTTCCTAGGCCATTCTGGTTAAGCGTTTGTAGCAGCAGAAGTGCGAAAAATTTGTTGTCTTCTCAACCGTTTCTTAGCTTCAAACTCCCATATCCCGCGAAAGGATTGACCAAACACAAAAATTCCTAATGCATCTGTAAGTAGAAAGTCGCCCGATTACAACGGTATGTGTACTTTTTCCCTAGGCCATTCTGGTTAAGCGTTTGGATCAGCAGAATTGGGAAAAATTTGTTGTCTGCTCAACCATTTCTTAGTTTCAAACTCCCATATCTCGCGAACGGATTGACCGAACCCAAAAATTCCTGTTGCGTCTGAATGCAGAAACTCTCCCGAATACAACGGTATGTGTATTTTGTCCCTAGGCCATTCTGGTCATGCGTTTGGAGCAGCAGAAGTGCGAAAAATTTCTTGTCTTCTCTACCATTTCTTAGCTTCGAACTCCCATATCTCGCGAACGGAATGACCAAACCCAAATATTCCTGTTGCGTCTGAATGTAGAAAGTCTGCCGATTGCAACGGTATGTGTATTTATTCCCGCGGCCATTGTGGTTAAGCGTTTGGAGCAGCAGAAGTGGGAAAAATTTGTTGTCTGCTCAACCATTTCTTAGCTTCAAACTCCCATATCTCGCGAATGGAATGACCAAACCCAAAAATTCCTGTTGCGTCAGAAAGTAGGAACTCGCCCGATTACAACGGTATGTGAATTTTTTTCCTAGGTCATACTGGTTAAGGGATTGGAGCAACAGAAGTGCGCAAAATTTGTTGTCTTCATAACCATTTCTTAGATTCAAACTCCCATATCTCGCGAACGGATTGACCAAACCCAGAAATTACTATTCAATCTGAAAGTAGAAACGCGCCCGATTACAACGGTATGTGTATTTTTTCCCTAGGTCATTCTGGTTAAGCGTTTGGAGCAACAGATGTGCGCAAAATTTGTTGGCTTCTCAACCATTTCTTAGCTTCAAACTCCCATATCCCGCGAAAGGATTGACCAAACACAAAAATTCCTATTGCATCTGAAAGTAGAAAGTCGCTCGATTACCACCGTATGTGTATTTTTTCCGTGGGCCACTCTGGTTAAGCGTTTGGAGCAGCAGAATTGCGGAAAATTTGTTGACTTCTCAACCATTTCTTAGATTCAAACTCCCATATCTCGCGAACGGATTGAACAAACCCAAAAATTACTATTGCATCTGAAAGTAGATACTCGCCCGATTACAACAATATGTGTATTTTTTTCCTAGGCCATTCTGGTTAAGCGTTTGGAGCAGCAGAATTGGGAAAAATTTGTTGTCTGCTCAACCATTTCTTAGCTTCAAACTCCCATATCTCGCGAACGGCTTGACCAAACCCAAAAATTCCTGCTGCATCTGAAAGTACATACTCGCCCGATTACAACGGTATGGGTATTTTCTCCCTAGGGCATTCTAGTTAAGCGTTTGTAGCAGCAGAAGTGCGAAAAATTTGTTGTCTTCTCAACCGCTTCTTAGCTTCAAACTCCCATATCTCGCGTACGGATTGACCAAGCCCAAAATTGCCTGTTGCGTCTGAATGTAGAAACTCTCCCGATTACAACGGTATGTGTATTTTGTCCCTAGGCCATTCTGGTCATGCGTTTGGAGCAGCAGAAGTGCGAACAATTTCTTGTCTTCTCAACCGTTTCTTAGCTTCAAACTCCCATATCCCGCGAAAGGGTTGACCAAACACAAAAATTCCTATTGCATCTCAAAGTAGAAAGTCGCCCGATTACAACGGTATGTGTATTTTTTCCGTAGGCCACTCTGGTTAAGCGTTTGGAGCAGCAGAAGTGCGCAAAATTTGTTGTCTTCTCAACCATTTCTCAGATTCAAACTCCCATATCTCGCGAACGGATTGACCAAACCCAAAAATTGCTATTGCATCTGAAAGTAGAAACGCGCCCGATTACAACGGTATGTGTATTTTTTCCCTAGGCCATTCTGGTTAAGCGTTTGGAGCAGCAGAAGTGCGCAAAATTTGTTGTCTTCTCAACCATTTCATAATTTCAAACTCCCATATCTCGTGAACGGATTGACCAAACCCAAAAATTCCTGTTGCGTCTGAAAGTAGAAACTCTCCCGATTACAAAGGTATGTGTATTTTTTCCCTAGGCCATTCTGGATAAGCGTTTGTAGCAGCAGAAGTGCGAAAAATTTGTTGTCTTCTCAACCATTTCTTAGCTTCAAACTCCCATATCCCGCGAAAGGATTGACCAAACACAAAAATTCCTATTGCATCTCAAAGTAGAAAGTCGCCCGATTACAACGGTATGTGTATTTTTTCCCTAGGCCATTCTGGTTAAGCGTTTGGAGCAGCAGAAGTGCGCAAAATTTGTTGCCTTCCCAACCATTTCTTAGCTTCGAACTCCCATATCTCGCGAACGGATTGACCAAACCCAAAAATTCCTGTTGCGCCTGAAAGTAGGAACTCGCCCGATTACAAAGGTGTGTGTATTTTTTCCCTAGGTCATTCTGGTTAAGCGTTTGGAGCAACAGATGTGCGCAAAATTTGTTGTCTTCTCAACCATTTCTTAGCTTCAAACTCCCATATCCCGCGAAAGGATTGACCAAACACAAAAATTCCTATTGCATCTGAAAGTAGAAAGTCGCCCGATTACAACGGTATGTGTATTTTTTCCCTAGGCCATTCTGGATAAGCGTTTGGAGCAGCAGAATTGCGAAAAATTTGTAGCCTTCTCAACCATTTCTTAGCTTCAAACGCCCGTATCTCGCGAAAGGATTGACCAAGCCCAAAAATTCCTCTTGCATCTGAAAGTAGATACTCGCCCGATTACACCGGTATGTGTATTTTTTCCCTAGATCATTCTGGATAAGCGTTTGTAGCAGCAGAAGTGCGAAAAATTTGTTGTCTTCTCAACCATTTCTTAGCTTCAAACTCCCATATCCCGCGAAAGGATTGACAAAACACAAAAATTCCTATTGCATCTGAAAGTAGAAAGTCGCCCGATTTCAACGGTATGTGTATTTTGTCCCTAGGCCATTCTGGTCATGCGTTTGGAGCAGCAGAAGTGCGAAAAATTTCTTGTCTTCTCTACCATTTCTTAGCTTCGAACTCCCATATCTCGCGAACGGAATGACCAAACCCAAATATTCCTGTTGCGTCTGAATGTAGAAAGTCTGCCGATTGCAACGGTATGTGTATTTATTCCCGCGGCCATTGTGGTTAAGCGTTTGGAGCAGCAGAAGTGGGAAAAATTTGTTGTCTGCTCAACCATTTCTTAGCTTCAAACTCCCATATCTCGCGAATGTATTGACCAAACCCAAAAATTCCTGTTGCGTCAGAAAGTAGGAACTCGCCCGATTACAACGGTATGTGAATTTTTTTCCTAGGTCATACTGGTTAAGGGATTGGAGCAACAGAAGTGCGCAAAATTTGTTGTCTTCATAACCATTTCTTAGATTCAAACTCCCATATCTCGCGAACGGATTGACCAAACCCAGAAATTACTATTCAATCTGAAAGTAGAAACGCGCCCGATTACAACGGTATGTGTATTTTTTCCCTAGGTCATTCTGGTTAAGCGTTTGGAGCAACAGATGTGCGCAAAATTTGTTGTCTTCTCAACCATTTCTTAGCTTCAAACTCCCATATCCCGCGAAAGGATTGACCAAACACAAAAATTCCTATTGCATCTGAAAGTAGAAAGTCGCTCGATTACAACCGTATGTGTATTTTTTCCGTGGGCCACTCTGGTTAAGCGTTTGGAGCAGCAGAAGTGCGCAAAATTTGTTGTCTTCTCAACCATTTCTTAGCTTCAAACTCCCATATCCCGCGAAAGGATTGACCAAACACAAAAATTCCTATTGCATCTGAAAGTAGAAAGTCGCCCGATTACAACGGTATGTGTATTTTTTCCCTAGGCCATTCTTGTTAAACGTTTGGAGCAGCAGAATTGCGAGAAATTTGTAGCCTTCTCAACCATTTCTTAGCTTCAAACGCCCATATCTCGCGAACGGATTGACCAAGCCCAAAAATTCCTCTTGCATCTGAAAGTACATACTCGCCCGATTACAACGGTATGGGTATTTTCTCCCTAGGGCATTCTAGTTAAGCGTTTGTAGCAGCAGAAGTGCGAAAAATTTGTTGTCTTCTCAACCGCTTCTTAGCTTCAAACTCCCATATCTCGCGTACGGATTGACCAAGCCCAAAATTGCCTGTTGCGTCTGAATGTAGAAACTCTCCCGATTACAACGGTATGTGTATTTTGTCCCTAGGCCATTCTGGTCATGCGTTTGGAGCAGCAGAAGTGCGAACAATTTCTTGTCTTCTCAACCGTTTCTTAGCTTCAAACTCCCATATCCCGCGAAAGGGTTGACCAAACACAAAAATTCCTATTGCATCTCAAAGTAGAAAGTCGCCCGATTACAACGGTATGTGTATTTTTTCCGTAGGCCACTCTGGTTAAGCGTTTGGAGCAGCAGAAGTGCGCAAAATTTGTTGTCTTCTCAACCATTTCTCAGATTCAAACTCCCATATCTCGCGAACGGATTGACCAAACCCAAAAATTGCTATTGCATCTGAAAGTAGAAACGCGCCCGATTACAACGGTATGTGTATTTTTTCCCTAGGCCATTCTGGTTAAGCGTTTGGAGCAGCAGAAGTGCGCAAAATTTGTTGTCTTCTCAACCATTTCATAATTTCAAACTCCCATATCTCGTGAACGGATTGACCAAACCCAAAAATTCCTGTTGCGTCTGAAAGTAGAAACTCTCCCGATTACAAAGGTATGTGTATTTTTTCCCTAGGCCATTCTGGATAAGCGTTTGTAGCAGCAGAAGTGCGAAAAATTTGTTGTCTTCTCAACCATTTCTTAGCTTCAAACTCCCATATCCCGCGAAAGGATTGACCAAACACAAAAATTCCTATTGCATCTCAAAGTAGAAAGTCGCCCGATTACAACGGTATGTGTATTTTTTCCCTAGGCCATTCTGGTTAAGCGTTTGGAGCAGCAGAAGTGCGCAAAATTTGTTGCCTTCCCAACCATTTCTTAGCTTCGAACTCCCATATCTCGCGAACGGATTGACCAAACCCAAAAATTCCTGTTGCGCCTGAAAGTAGGAACTCGCCCGATTACAAAGGTGTGTGTATTTTTTCCCTAGGTCATTCTGGTTAAGCGTTTGGAGCAACAGATGTGCGCAAAATTTGTTGTCTTCTCAACCATTTCTTAGCTTCAAACTCCCATATCCCGCGAAAGGATTGACCAAACACAAAAATTCCTATTGCATCTGAAAGTAGAAAGTCGCCCGATTACAACGGTATGTGTATTTTTTCCCTAGGCCATTCTGGATAAGCGTTTGGAGCAGCAGAATTGCGAAAAATTTGTAGCCTTCTCAACCATTTCTTAGCTTCAAACGCCCGTATCTCGCGAAAGGATTGACCAAGCCCAAAAATTCCTCTTGCATCTGAAAGTAGATACTCGCCCGATTACACCGGTATGTGTATTTTTTCCCTAGATCATTCTGGATAAGCGTTTGTAGCAGCAGAAGTGCGAAAAATTTGTTGTCTTCTCAACCATTTCTTAGCTTCAAACTCCCATATCCCGCGAAAGGATTGACAAAACACAAAAATTCCTATTGCATCTGAAAGTAGAAAGTCGCCCGATTTCAACGGTATGTGTATTTTGTCCCTAGGCCATTCTGGTCATGCGTTTGGAGCAGCAGAAGTGCGAAAAATTTCTTGTCTTCTCTACCATTTCTTAGCTTCGAACTCCCATATCTCGCGAACGGAATGACCAAACCCAAATATTCCTGTTGCGTCTGAATGTAGAAAGTCTGCCGATTGCAACGGTATGTGTATTTATTCCCGCGGCCATTGTGGTTAAGCGTTTGGAGCAGCAGAAGTGGGAAAAATTTGTTGTCTGCTCAACCATTTCTTAGCTTCAAACTCCCATATCTCGCGAATGTATTGACCAAACCCAAAAATTCCTGTTGCGTCAGAAAGTAGGAACTCGCCCGATTACAACGGTATGTGAATTTTTTTCCTAGGTCATACTGGTTAAGGGATTGGAGCAACAGAAGTGCGCAAAATTTGTTGTCTTCATAACCATTTCTTAGATTCAAACTCCCATATCTCGCGAACGGATTGACCAAACCCAGAAATTACTATTCAATCTGAAAGTAGAAACGCGCCCGATTACAACGGTATGTGTATTTTTTCCCTAGGTCATTCTGGTTAAGCGTTTGGAGCAACAGATGTGCGCAAAATTTGTTGTCTTCTCAACCATTTCTTAGCTTCAAACTCCCATATCCCGCGAAAGGATTGACCAAACACAAAAATTCCTATTGCATCTGAAAGTAGAAAGTCGCTCGATTACAACCGTATGTGTATTTTTTCCGTGGGCCACTCTGGTTAAGCGTTTGGAGCAGCAGAAGTGCGGAAAATTTGTTGTCTTCTCAACCATTTCTTAGATTCAAACTCCCATATCTCGCGAACGGATTGAACAAACCCAAAAATTACTATTGCATCTGAAAGTAGATACTCGCCCGATTACAACCATATGTGTATTTTTTTCCTAGGCCATTCTGGTTAAGCGTTTGGAGCAGCAGAATTGGGAAAAATTTGTTGTCTGCTCAACCATTTCTTAGCTTCAAACTCCCATATCTCGCGAACGGCTTGACCAAACCCAAAAATTCCTGCTGCGCCTGAAAGTAGAAACTCTCCCGATTACAACGGTATGTGTATTTTTTCCCTAGGTCATTCTGGTTAAGCGTTTGGAGCAACAGATGTGCGCAAAATTTGTTGTCTTCTCAACCATTTCTTAGCTTCAAACTCCCATATCCCGCGAAAGGATTGACCAATCACAAAAATTCCTATTGCATCTGAAAGTAGAAAGTCGCTCGATTACAACCGTTTGTGTATTTTTTCCGTAGGCCACTCTGGTTAAGCGTTTGGAGCAGCAGAAGTGCGGAAAATTTGTTGTCTTCTCAACCATTTCTTACCTTCAAACTCCCATATCCCGCGAAAGGATTGACCAAACACAAAAATTCCTATTGCATCTGAATGTAGAAAGTCGCCCGATTACAACGGTATGTGTATTTTTTCCCTAGGCCATTCTTGTTAAGCGTCTGGAGCAGCAGAATTGCGAGAAATTTGTAGCCTTCTCAACCATTTCTTTGCTTCAAACGCCCATATCTCGCGAACGGATTGACCAAGCCCAAAAATTCCTCTTGCATCTGAAAGTACATACTCGCCCGATTACAACGGTATGGGTATTTTCTCCCTAGGGCATTCTAGTTAAGCGTTTGTAGCAGCAGAAGTGCGAAAAATTTGTTGTCTTCTCAACCGCTTCTTAGCTTCAAACTCCCATATCCCGCGAAAGGATTGACCAAACACAAAAATTCCTAATGCATCTGAAAGTAGAAAGTCGCCCGATTACAACGGTATGTGTATTTTTTCCCTAGACCATTCTGGTTAAGCGTTTGGAGCAGCAGAAGTGGGAAAAATTTGTTGTCTGTTCAACCATTTCTTACCTTCAAACTCCCATATCTCGTGAACGGATTGACCAAACCCAAAAATACCTGCTGCGTCTGAAAGTAGAAACTCTCCCGATTACAAGGGGATGTGTATTTTTTCCCTATACCATCCTGGTTAAGCGTTTGGAGCAGCAGAAGTGCGAAAAATTTGTTGTCTGCTCAACCATTTCTTAGCTTCAACCTTCCATATCTCGCGAATGGATTGACCAAACCCAAAAATTCCTGTTGCGTCTGAAAGTAGGAACTCGCCCGATTAGAACGGTATGTGTATTTTTTCCCTAGGCCATTCTGGTTAAGCGTTTGGAGCAGCAGAATGGGGAAAAATTTGTTGTCTGCTCAACCATTTCTTAGCTTCAAACTCCCATATCTCGCGAACGGATTGACCAAACCCAAAAATTCCTCTTGCATCTGAAAGTAGAAACTCGCTCGATTACAACGGGATGTGTATTTTTCCCTAGGCCATTCTGGTTAAGCGTTTGGATCACGAGAATTGGGAAAAATTTGTTGTCTGCTCAACCATTTCTTAGCTTCAAACTCCTATATCTCGCGAACGGCTTGAACAAACCCAAAAATTCCTGTTGCGTCTGAAAGTAGAAACTCTCCCGTTTGCAACGGTATGTGTATTTTTTCCCTAGGCCATTCTGGATAAGCGTTTGTAGCAGCAGAATTGCAAAAAATTTGTTGTCTTCTCAACCATTTCCTAGCTTCAAACTCCCATATCCCGCGAAAGGATTGACCAAACACAAAAATTCCTATTTCATCTGAAAGTAGAAAGTCGCCCGATTACAACGGTATGTGTATTTTTTCCCTAGGCCATTCTGGATAAGCGTTTGGAGCAGCAGAATTGCGAAAAATTTGTAGCCTTCTCAATCATTTCTTAGCTTCAAACGCCCATATCTCGCGAAAGGATTGACCAAGCCCAAAAATTCCTCTTGCATCTGAAAGTAGATACTCGCCCGATTACAACGGTATGTGTATTTTTTCCCTAGATCATTCTGGATAAGCGTTTGTAGCAGCAGAAGTGCGAAAAATTTGTTGTCTTCTCAACCATTTCTTAGCTTCAAACTCCCATATCCCGCGAAAGGATTGACCAAACACAAAAATTCCTATTGCATCTGAAAGTAGAAAGTCGCCCGATTTCAACGGTATGTGTATTTTTTCCCTAGGCCATTCTGGTTAAGCGTTTGGAGCAGCAGAATTGCGAGAAATTTGTAGCCTTCTCAACCATTTCTTAGCTTCAAACGCCCATATCTCGCGAACGGATTGACCAAGCCCAAAAATTCCTCTTGCATCTGAAAGTAGATACTCGCCCGATTACAACGGTATGTGTATTTTTTTCCTAGGCCATTCTGGTTAAGCGATTGTAGCAGCAGAAGTGCGAAAAATTTGTTGTCTTCTCAACCGTTTCTTAGCTTCAAACTCCCATATCCCGCGAAAGGATTGACCAAACACAAAAATTCCTAATGCATCTGTAAGTAGAAAGTCGCCCGATTACAACGGTATGTGTACTTTTTCCCTAGGCCATTCTGGTTAAGCGTTTGGATCAGCAGAATTGGGAAAAATTTGTTGTCTGCTCAACCATTTCTTAGTTTCAAACTCCCATATCTCGCGAACGGATTGACCAAACCCAAAAATTCCTGTTGCGTCTGAATGCAGAAACTCTCCCGAATACAACGGTATGTGTATTTTGTCCCTAGGCCATTCTGGTCATGCGTTTGGAGCAGCAGAAGTGCGAAAAATTTCTTGTCTTCTCTACCATTTCTTAGCTTCGAACTCCCATATCTCGCGAACGGAATGACCAAACCCAAATATTCCTGTTGCGTCTGAAAGTAGAAACTCGCTCGATTGCAACGGGATGTGTATTTTTCCCTAGGCCATTCTGGTTAAGCGTTTGGATCACGAAAATTGGGAAAAATTTGTTGTCTGCTCAACCATTTCTTAGCTTCAAACTCCTATATCTCGCGAACGGCTTGACCAAACCCAAAAATTCCTGTTGCGTCTGAAAGTAGAAACTCTCCCGTTTGCAACGGTATGTGTATTTTTTCCCTAGGCCATTCTGGATAAGCGTTAGTAGCAGCAGAATTGCAAAAAATTTGTTGTCTTCTCAACCATTTCCTAGCTTCAAACTCCCATATCCCGCGAAAGGATTGACCAAACACAAAAATTCCTATTGCATCTGAAAGTAGAAAGTCGCCCGATTTCAACGGTATGTGTATTTTTTCCCTAGGCCATTCTGGTTAAGCGTTTGGAGCAGCAGAATTGCGAGAAATTTGTAGCCTTCTCAACCATTTCTTAGCTTCAAACGCCCATATCTCGCGAACGGATTGACCAAGCCCAAAAATTCCTCTTGCATCTGAAAGTAGATACTCGCCCGATTACAACGGTATGTGTATTTTTTTCCTAGCCCATTCTGGTTAAGCGTTTGTAGCAGCAGAAGTGCGAAAAATTTGTTGTCTTCTCAACCGTTTCTTAGCTTCAAACTCCCATATCCCGCGAAAGGATTGACCAAACACAAAAATTCCTAATGCATCTGTAAGTAGAAAGTCGCCCGATTACAACGGTATGTGTACTTTTTCCCTAGGCCATTCTGGTTAAGCGTTTGGATCAGCAGAATTGGGAAAAATTTGTTGTCTGCTCAACCATTTCTTAGTTTCAAACTCCCATATCTCGCGAACGGATTGACCAAACCCAAAAATTCCTGTTGCGTCTGAATGCAGAAACTCTCCCGAATACAACGGTATGTGTATTTTGTCCCTTGGCCATTCTGGTCATGCGTTTGGAGCAGCAGAAGTGCGAAAAATTTCTTGTCTTCTCTACCATTTCTTAACTTCGAACTCCCATATCTCGCGAACGGCTTGACCAAACCCAAAAATTCCTGCTGCGCCTGAAAGTAGAAACTCTCCCGATTACAACGGTATGTGTATTTTTTCCCTAGGTCATTCTGGTTAAGCGTTTGGAGCAACAGATGTGCGCAAAATTTGTTGTCTTCTCAACCATTTCTTAGCTTCAAACTCCCATATCCCGCGAAAGGATTGACCAATCACAAAAATTCCTATTGCATCTGAAAGTAGAAAGTCGCTCGATTACAACCGTTTGTGTATTTTTTCCGTAGGCCACTCTGGTTAAGCGTTTGGAGCAGCAGAAGTGCGGAAAATTTGTTGTCTTCTCAACCATTTCTTACCTTCAAACTCCCATATCCCGCGAAAGGATTGACCAAACACAAAAATTCCTATTGCATCTGAATGTAGAAAGTCGCCCGATTACAACGGTATGTGTATTTTTTCCCTAGGCCATTCTTGTTAAGCGTCTGGAGCAGCAGAATTGCGAGAAATTTGTAGCCTTCTCAACCATTTCTTTGCTTCAAACGCCCATATCTCGCGAACGGATTGACCAAGCCCAAAAATTCCTCTTGCATCTGAAAGTACATACTCGCCCGATTACAACGGTATGGGTATTTTCTCCCTAGGGCATTCTAGTTAAGCGTTTGTAGCAGCAGAAGTGCGAAAAATTTGTTGTCTTCTCAACCGCTTCTTAGCTTCAAACTCCCATATCCCGCGAAAGGATTGACCAAACACAAAAATTCCTAATGCATCTGAAAGTAGAAAGTCGCCCGATTACAACGGTATGTGTATTTTTTCCCTAGACCATTCTGGTTAAGCGTTTGGAGCAGCAGAAGTGGGAAAAATTTGTTGTCTGTTCAACCATTTCTTACCTTCAAACTCCCATATCTCGTGAACGGATTGACCAAACCCAAAAATACCTGCTGCGTCTGAAAGTAGAAACTCTCCCGATTACAAGGGGATGTGTATTTTTTCCCTATACCATCCTGGTTAAGCGTTTGGAGCAGCAGAAGTGCGAAAAATTTGTTGTCTGCTCAACCATTTCTTAGCTTCAACCTTCCATATCTCGCGAATGGATTGACCAAACCCAAAAATTCCTGTTGCGTCTGAAAGTAGGAACTCGCCCGATTAGAACGGTATGTGTATTTTT
The DNA here is from genome assembly GCF_051014685.1 of Ptiloglossa arizonensis. Classification (NCBI taxonomy): domain Eukaryota; kingdom Metazoa; phylum Arthropoda; class Insecta; order Hymenoptera; family Colletidae; genus Ptiloglossa; species Ptiloglossa arizonensis. The sequence goes on along the minus strand of NW_027478439.1, from coordinate 152,599 downwards.
TCCCTAGGCCATTCTGGTTAAGCGTTTGGAGCAGCAGAATGGGGAAAAATTTGTTGTCTGCTCAACCATTTCTTAGCTTCAAACTCCCATATCTCGCGAACGGATTGACCAAACCCAAAAATTCCTCTTGCATCTGAAAGTAGAAACTCGCTCGATTACAACGGGATGTGTATTTTTCCCTAGGCCATTCTGGTTAAGCGTTTGGATCACGAGAATTGGGAAAAATTTGTTGTCTGCTCAACCATTTCTTAGCTTCAAACTCCTATATCTCGCGAACGGCTTGAACAAACCCAAAAATTCCTGTTGCGTCTGAAAGTAGAAACTCTCCCGTTTGCAACGGTATGTGTATTTTTTCCCTAGGCCATTCTGGATAAGCGTTTGTAGCAGCAGAATTGCAAAAAATTTGTTGTCTTCTCAACCATTTCCTAGCTTCAAACTCCCATATCCCGCGAAAGGATTGACCAAACACAAAAATTCCTATTTCATCTGAAAGTAGAAAGTCGCCCGGTTACAACGGTATGTGTATTTTTTCCCTAGGCCATTCTGGATAAGCGTTTGGAGCAGCAGAATTGCGAAAAATTTGTAGCCTTCTCAACCATTTCTTAGCTTCAAACGCCCATATCTCGCGAAAGGATTGACCAAGCCCAAAAATTCCTCTTGCATCTGAAAGTAGATACTCGCCCGATTACAACGGTATGTGTATTTTTTCCCTAGATCATTCTGGATAAGCGTTTGTAGCAGCAGAAGTGCGAAAAATTTGTTGTCTTCTCAACCATTTCTTAGCTTCAAACTCCCATATCCCGCGAAAGGATTGACCAAACACAAAAATTCCTATTGCATCTGAAAGTAGAAAGTCGCCCGATTTCAACGGTATGTGTATTTTTTCCCTAGGCCATTCTGGTTAAGCGTTTGGAGCAGCAGAATTGCGAGAAATTTGTAGCCTTCTCAACCATTTCTTAGCTTCAAACGCCCATATCTCGCGAACGGATTGACCAAGCCCAAAAATTCCTCTTGCATCTGAAAGTAGATACTCGCCCGATTACAACGGTATGTGTATTTTTTTCCTAGGCCATTCTGGTTAAGCGATTGTAGCAGCAGAAGTGCGAAAAATTTGTTGTCTTCTCAACCGTTTCTTAGCTTCAAACTCCCATATCCCGCGAAAGGATTGACCAAACACAAAAATTCCTAATGCATCTGTAAGTAGAAAGTCGCCCGATTACAACGGTATGTGTACTTTTTCCCTAGGCCATTCTGGTTAAGCGTTTGGATCAGCAGAATTGGGAAAAATTTGTTGTCTGCTCAACCATTTCTTAGTTTCAAACTCCCATATCTCGCGAACGGATTGACCAAACCCAAAAATTCCTGTTGCGTCTGAATGCAGAAACTCTCCCGAATACAACGGTATGTGTATTTTGTCCCTAGGCCATTCTGGTCATGCGTTTGGAGCAGCAGAAGTGCGAAAAATTTCTTGTCTTCTCTACCATTTCTTAGCTTCGAACTCCCATATCTCGCGAACGGAATGACCAAACCCAAATATTCCTGTTGCGTCTGAAAGTAGAAACTCGCTCGATTGCAACGGGATGTGTATTTTTCCCTAGGCCATTCTGGTTAAGCGTTTGGATCACGAAAATTGGGAAAAATTTGTTGTCTGCTCAACCATTTCTTAGCTTCAAACTCCTATATCTCGCGAACGGCTTGACCAAACCCAAAAATTCCTGTTGCGTCTGAAAGTAGAAACTCTCCCGTTTGCAACGGTATGTGTATTTTTTCCCTAGGCCATTCTGGATAAGCGTTTGTAGCAGCAGAATTGCAAAAAATTTGTTGTCTTCTCAACCATTTCCTAGCTTCAAACTCCCATATCCCGCGAAAGGATTGACCAAACACAAAAATTCCTATTGCATCTGAAAGTAGAAAGTCGCCCGATTTCAACGGTATGTGTATTTTTTCCCTAGGCCATTCTGGTTAAGCGTTTGGAGCAGCAGAATTGCGAGAAATTTGTAGCCTTCTCAACCATTTCTTAGCTTCAAACGCCCATATCTCGCGAACGGATTGACCAAGCCCAAAAATTCCTCTTGCATCTGAAAGTAGATACTCGCCCGATTACAACGGTATGTGTATTTTTTTCCTAGCCCATTCTGGTTAAGCGTTTGTAGCAGCAGAAGTGCGAAAAATTTGTTGTCTTCTCAACCGTTTCTTAGCTTCAAACTCCCATATCCCGCGAAAGGATTGACCAAACACAAAAATTCCTAATGCATCTGTAAGTAGAAAGTCGCCCGATTACAACGGTATGTGTACTTTTTCCCTAGGCCATTCTGGTTAAGCGTTTGGATCAGCAGAATTGGGAAAAATTTGTTGTCTGCTTAACCATTTCTTAGTTTCAAACTCCCATATCTCGCGAACGGATTGACCAAACCCAAAAATTCCTGTTGCGTCTGAATGCAGAAACTCTCCCGAATACAACGGTATGTGTATTTTGTCCCTAGGCCATTCTGGTCATGCGTTTGGAGCAGCAGAAGTGCGAAAAATTTCTTGTCTTCTCTACCATTTCTTAACTTCGAACTCCCATATCTCGCGAACGGAATGACCAAACCCAAATATTCCTGTTGCGTCTGAATGTAGAAAGTCTGCCGATTACAACCATATGTGTATTTTTTTCCTAGGCCATTCTGGTTAAGCGTTTGGAGCAGCAGAAGTGGGAAAAATTTGTTGTCTGCTCAACCATTTCTTAGCTACAAACTCCCATATCTCGCGAATGGATTGACCAAACCCAAAAATTCCTGTTGCGTCAGAAAGTAGGAACTCGGCCGATTACAACGGTATGTGAATTTTTTTCCTAGGTCATACTGGTTAAGGGATTGGAGCAACAGAAGTGCGCAAAATTTGTTGTCTTCATAACCATTTCTTAGATTCAAACTCCCATATCTCGCGAACGGATTGACCAAACCCAGAAATTACTATTCAATCTGAAAGTAGAAACGCGCCCGATTACAACGGTATGTGTATTTTTTCCCTAGGTCATTCTGGTTAAGCGTTTGGAGCAACAGATGTGCGCAAAATTTGTTGTCTTCTCAACCATTTCTTAGCTTCAAACTCCCATATCCCGCGAAAGGATTGACCAAACACAAAAATTCCTATTGCATCTGAAAGTAGAAAGTCGCTCGATTACCACCGTATGTGTATTTTTTCCGTGGGCCACTCTGGTTAAGCGTTTGGAGCAGCAGAAGTGCGGAAAATTTGTTGTCTTCTCAACCATTTCTTAGATTCAAACTCCCATATCTCGCGAACGGAATGAACAAACCCAAAAATTACTATTGCATCTGAAAGTAGATACTCGCCCGATTACAACCATATGTGTATTTTTTTCCTAGGCCATTCTGGTTAAGCGTTTGGAGCAGCAGAATTGGGAAAAATTTGTTGTCTGCTCAACCATTTCTTAGCTTCAAACTCCCATATCTCGCGAACGGCTTGACCAAACCCAAAAATTCCTGCTGCGCCTGAAAGTAGAAACTCTCCCGATTACAACGGTATGTGTATTTTTTCCCTAGGCCATTCTGGACAAGCGTTTGCAGCAGCAGAATTGCGAAAAATTTGTTGTCTTCTCAACCATTTCTTACCTTCAAACTCCCATATCCCGCGAAAGGATTGACCAAACACAAAAATTCCTATTGCATCTGAAAGTAGAAAGTCGCCCGATTACAACGGTATGTGTATTTTTTCCCTAGGCCATTCTTGTTAAGCGTTTGGAGCAGCAGAATTGCGAGAAATTTGTAGCCTTCTCAACCATTTCTTAGCTTCAAACGCCCATATCTCGCGAACGGATTGACCAAGCCCAAAAATTCCTCTTGCATCTGAAAGTACATACTCGCCCGATTACAACGGTATGGGTATTTTCTCCCTAGGGCATTCTAGTTAAGCGTTTGTAGCAGCAGAAGTGCGAAAAATTTGTTGTCTTCTCAACCGCTTCTTAGCTTCAAACTCCCATATCTCGCGTACGGATTGACCAAGCCCAAAATTGCCTGTTGCGTCTGAATGTAGAAACTCTCCCGATTACAACGGTATGTGTATTTTGTCCCTAGGCCATTCTGGTCATGCGTTTGGAGCAGCAGAAGTGCGAACAATTTCTTGTCTTCTCAACCGTTTCTTAGATTCGAACTCCCATATCTCGCGAACGGATTGACCAAACACAAATATTCCTGTTGCGTCTGAATGTAGAAAGTCCGCCGATTGCAACGGTATGTGTATTTATTCCCGCGGCCATTCTGGTTAAGCGTTTGGAGCAGCAGACGTGCGCAAAATTTGTTGTGTTCTCAACCATTTCTTAGCTTCAAGCTCCCATATCTCGCGAACTCATTGACCAAACACAAAAATTCCTGTTGCGTCTGAAAGTAGGAACTCGCCCGATTACAACGGTATGTGTATTTTTCCCCTAGGCCATTCTGGTTAAGCGTTTGGAGCAGCAGAATTGGGAAAAATTTGTTGTCTGCTCACCCATTTCTTAGCTTCAAACTCCCATATCTCGCGAACGGATTGACCAATCCCAAAAATTCCTGTTGCGTCTGAAAGTAGGAACTCGCCCGATTACAACGGTATGTGCATTTTATCCCTAGGCCATTCTGGATAAGCGTTTGTAGCAGCGGAATTGCGAAAAATTTGTTGTCTTCTCAACCATTTCTTAGCTTCAAACTCCCATATCCCGCGAAAGGGTTGACCAAACACAAAAATTCCTATTGCATCTCAAAGTAGAAAGTCGCCCGATTACAACGGTATGTGTATTTTTTCCGTAGGCCACTCTGGTTAAGCGTTTGGAGCAGCAGAAGTGCGCAAAATTTGTTGTCTTCTCAACCATTTCTCAGATTCAAACTCCCATATCTCGCGAACGGATTGACCAAACCCAAAAATTGCTATTGCATCTGAAAGTAGAAACGCGCCCGATTACAACGGTATGTGTATTTTTTCCCTAGGCCATTCTGGTTAAGCGTTTGGAGCAGCAGAAGTGCGCAAAATTTGTTGTCTTCACAACCATTTCATAATTTCAAACTCCCATATCTCGTGAACGGATTGACCAAACCCAAAAATTCCTGTTGCGTCTGAAAGTAGAAACTCTCCCGATTACAAAGGTATGTGTATTTTTTCCCTAGGCCATTCTGGATAAGCGTTTGTAGCAGCAGAAGTGCGAAAAATTTGTTGTCTTCTCAACCATTTCTTAGCTTCAAACTCCCATATCCCGCGAAAGGATTGACCAAACACAAAAATTCCTATTGCATCTCAAAGTAGAAAGTCGCCCGATTACAACGGTATGTGTATTTTTTCCGTAGGCCACTCTGGTTAAGCGTTTGGAGCAGCAGAATTGCGCAAAATTTGTTGTCTTCTCAACCATTTCTTGGATTCAAACTCCCATATCTCGCGAACGGATTGACCAACCCAAAAATTACTATTGCATCTGAAAGTAGAAACGCGCCCGATTACAACGGTATGTGTATTTTTTCCCTAGGCCATTCTGGTTAAGCGTTTGGAGCAGCAGAAGTGCGCAAAATTTGTTGCCTTCCCAACCATTTCTTAGATTCGAACTCCCATATCTCGCGAACGGATTGACCAAACCCAAAAATTCCTGTTGCGCCTGAAAGTAGGAACTCGCCCGATTACAAAGGTGTGTGTATTTTTTCCCTAGGTCATCCTGGTTAAGCGTTTGGAGCAACAGATGTGCGCAAAATTTGTTGTCTTCTCAACCATTTCTTAGCTTCAAACTCCCATATCCCGCGAAAGGATGGACCAAACACAAAAATTCCTATTGCATCTGAAAGTAGAAAGTCGCCCGATTACAACGGTATGTGTATTTTTTCCCTAGGCCATTCTTGTTAAGCGTTTGGAGCAGCAGAATTGCGAGAAATTTGTAGCCTTCTCAACCATTTCTTAGCTTCAAACGCCCATATCTCGCGAACGGATTGACCAAGCCCAAAAATTCCTCTTGCATCTGAAAGTACATACTCGCCCGATTACAACGGTATGGGTATTTTCTCCCTGGGGCATTCTAGTTAAGCGTTTGTAGCAGCAGAAGTGCGAAAAATTTGTTGTCTTTTCAACCGCTTCTTAGCTTCAAACTCCCATATCCCGCGAAAGGATTGACCAAACACAAAAATTCCTAATGCATCTGAAAGTAGAAAGTCGCCCGATTACAACGGTATGTGTATTTTTTCCCTAGACCTTGCTGGTTAAGCGTTTGCAGCAGCAGATTTACGAAAAATTTGTTGTCTGCTCATCCATTTCTTAGCTTCAAACGCCCATATCTCGCGAACGGATTGACCAAGCCCAAAAATTCCTCTTGCATCTGAAAGTACATACTCGCCTGATTACAACGGTATGGGTATTTTCTCCCTAGGGCATTCTAGTTAAGCGTTTGTAGCAGCAGAAGTGCGAAAAATTTGTTGTCTTCTCAACCTCTTCTTAGCTTCAAACTCCCATATCTCGCGAACGGATTGACCAAACACAAAAATTCCTATTGCATCTCAAAGTAGAAAGTCGCCCGATTACAACGGTATGTGTATTTTTTCCGTAGGCCACTCTGGTTAAGCGTTTGGAGCAGCAGAAGTGCGCAAAATTTGTTGTCTTCTCAACCATTTCTCAGATTCAAACTCCCATATCTCGCGAACGGATTGACCAAACCCAAAAATTGCTATTGCATCTGAGAGTAGAAACGCGCCCGATTACAACGGTATGTGTATTTTTTCCCTAGGCCATTCTGGTTAAGCGTTTGGAGCAGCAGAAGTGCGCAAAATTTGTTGTCTTCTCAACCATTTCATAATTTCAAACTCCCATATCTCGTGTACGGATTGACCAAACCCAAAAATTCCTGTTGCGTCTGAAAGTAGAAACTCTCCCGATTACAAAGGTATGTGTATTTTTTCCCTAGGCCATTCTGGATAAGCGTTTGTAGCAGCAGAAGTGCGAAAAATTTGTTGTCTTCTCAACCATTTCTTAGCTTCAAACTCCCATATCCCGCGAAAGGATTGACCAAACACAAAAATTCCTATTGCATCTGAAAGTAGAAAGTCGCCCGATTACAACGGTATGTGTATTTTTTCCCTAGGCCATTCTTGTTAAGCGTTTGGAGCAGCAGAATTTCGAGAAATTTGTAGCCTTCTCAACCATTTCTTAGCTTCAGACGCCCATATCTCGCGAACGGATTGACCAAGCCCAAAAATTCCTCTTGCATCTGAAAGTACATACTCGCCCGATTACAACGGTATGGGTATTTTCTCCCTAGGGCATTCTAGTTAAGCGTTTGTAGCAGCAGAAGTGCGAAAAATTTGTTGTCTTCTCAACCGCTTCTTAGCTTCAAACTCCCATATCCCGCGAAAGGATTGACCAAACACAAAAATTCCTAATGCATCTGAAAGTAGAAAGTCGCCCGATTACAACGGTATGTGTATTTTTTCCCTAGACCATTCTGGTTAAGCGTTTGCAGCAGCACATTTACGAAAAATTTGTTGTCTGCTCAACCATTTCTTAGCTTCAAACTCCCATATCTCGCGTACGGATTGTCCAAGCCCAAAATTTCCTGTTGCGTCTGAATGTAGAAACTCTCCCGATTACAACGGTATGTGTATTTTGTCCCTAGGCCATTCTGGTCATGCGTTTGGAGCAGCAGAATTGGGAAAAATTTGTTGTCTGCTCACCCATTTCTTAGCTTCAAACTCCCATATCTCGCGAACGGATTGACCAATCCCAAAAATTCCTGTTGCGTCTGAATGTAGAAAGTCTGCCGATTGCAACGGTACGTGTATTTATTCCCGCGGCCATTCTGGTTAAGCGTTTGGAGCAGCAGAAGTGCGCAAAATTTGTTGTGTTCTCAACCATTTCTTAGCTTCAAGCTCCCATATCTCGCGAACGGATTGACCAAACACAAAAATTCCTGTTGCGTCTGAAAGTAGGAACTCGCCCGATTACAACGGTATGTGTATTTTTTCCCTAGGCCATTCTGGTTAAGCGTTTGGAGCAGCAGAATTGGGAAAAATTTGTTGTCTGCTCACCCATTTCTTAGCTTCAAACTCCCATATCTCGCGAACGGATTGACCAATCCCAAAAATTCCTGTTGCGTCTGAAAGTAGGAACTCGCCCGATTACAACGGTATGTGTATTTTTTCCATAGGCCATTCTGGATAAGCGTTTGTAGCAGAAGAAGTGCGAAAAATTTGTTGTCTTCTCAACCATTTCTTAGCTTCAAACTCCCATATCCCGCGAAAGGGTTGACCAGACACAAAAATTCCCATTGCATCTCAAAGTAGAAAGTCGCCCGATTACAACGGTATGTGTATTTTTTCCGTAGGCCACTCTGGTTAAGCGTTTGGAGCAGCAGAAGTGCGCAAAATTTGTTGTCTTCTCAACCATTTCTCAGATTCAAACTCCCATATCTCGCGAACGGATTGACCAAACCCAAAAATTACTATTGCATCTGAAAGTAGAAACGCGCCCGATTACAACGGTATGTGTATTTTTTCCCTAGGCCATTCTGGTTAAGCGTTTGGAGCAGCAGAAGTGCGCAAAATTTGTTGTCTTCTCAACCATTTCTTAGCTTCAAACTCCCATATCTCGTGAACGGATTGACCAAACCCAAAAATTCCTGTTGCGTCTGAAAGTAGAAACTCTCCCGATTACAAAGGTATGTGTATTTTTTCCCTAGGCCATTCTGGATAAGCGTTTGTAGCAGCAGAAGTGCGAAAAATTTGTTGTCTTCTCAACCATTTCTTAGCTTCAAACTCCCATATCCCGCGAAAGGGTTGACCAAACACAAAAATTCCTATTGCATCTCAAAGTAGAAAGTCGCCCGATTACAACGGTATGTGTATTTTTTCCGTAGGCCACTCTGGTTAAGCGTTTGGAGCAGCAGAAGTGCGCAAAATTTGTTGTCTTCTCAACCATTTCTTAGATTCAAACTCCCATATCTCGCGAACGGATTGACCAAACCCAAAAATTACTATTGCATCTGAAAGTAGAAACGCGCTCGATTACAACGGTATGTGTATTTTTTCCCTAGGCCATTCTGGTCATGCGTTTGGAGCAGCAGAAGTGCGAACAATTTCTTGTCTTCTCAACCGTTTCTTAGATTCGAACTCCCATATCTCGCGAACGGATTGACCAAACACAAATATTCCTGTTGCGTCTGAATGTAGAAAGTCTGCCGATTGCAACGGTACGTGTATTTATTCCCGCGGCCATTCTGGTTAAGCGTTTGGAGCAGCAGAAGTGCGCAAAATTTGTTGTGTTCTCAACCATTTCTTAGCTTCAAGCTCCCATATCTCGCGAACGGATTGACCAAACACAAAAATTCCTGTTGCGTCTGAAAGTAGGAACTCGCCCGATTACAACGGTATGTGTATTTTTTCCCTAGGCCATTCTGGTTAAGCGTTTGGAGCAGCAGAATTGGGAAAAATTTGTTGTCTGCTCACCCATTTCTTAGCTTCAAACTCCCATATCTCGCGAACGGATTGACCAATCCCAAAAATTCCTGTTGCGTCTGAAAGTAGGAACTCGCCCGATTACAACGGTATGTGTATTTTTTCCATAGGCCATTCTGGATAAGCGTTTGTAGCAGAAGAAGTGCGAAAAATTTGTTGTCTTCTCAACCATTTCTTAGCTTCAAACTCCCATATCCCGCGAAAGGGTTGACCAGACACAAAAATTCCCATTGCATCTCAAAGTAGAAAGTCGCCCGATTACAACGGTATGTGTATTTTTTCCGTAGGCCACTCTGGTTAAGCGTTTGGAGCAGCAGAAGTGCGCAAAATTTGTTGTCTTCTCAACCATTTCTTAGATTCAAACTCCCATATCTCGCGAACGGATTGACCAAACCCAAAAATTACTATTGCATCTGAAAGTAGAAACGCGCCCGATTACAACGGTATGTGTATTTTTTCCCTAGGCCATTCTGGTTAAGCGTTTGGAGCAGCAGAAGTGCGCAAAATTTGTTGTCTTCTCAACCATTTCTTAGCTTCAAACTCCCATATCTCGTGAACGGATTGACCAAACCCAAAAATTCCTGTTGCGTCTGAAAGTAGAAACTCTCCCGATTACAAAAGTATGTGTATTTTTTCCCTAGGCCATTCTGGATAAGCGTTTGTAGCAGCAGAAGTGCGAAAAATTTCTTGTCTTCTCAACCATTTCTTAGCTTCAAACTCCCATATCCCGCGAAAGGGTTGACCAAACACAAAAATTCCTATTGCATCTCAAAGTAGAAAGTCGCCCGATTACAACGGTATGTGTATTTTTTCCGTAGGCCACTCTGGTTAAGCGTTTGGAGCAGCAGAAGTGCGCAAAATTTGTTGTCTTCTCAACCATTTCTTAGATTCAAACTCCCATATCTCGCGAACGGATTGACCAAACCCAAAAATTACTATTGCATCTGAAAGTAGAAACGCGCTCGATTACAACGGTATGTGTATTTTTTCCCTAGGCCATTCTGGTTAAGCGTTTGGAGCAGCAGAAGTGCGCAAAATTTGTTGCCTTCCCAACCATTTCTTAGATTCAAACTCCCATGTCTCGCGAACGGATTGACCAAACCCAAAAATTCCTCTTGCATCTGAAAGTAGAAACTCGCTCGATTACAACGGGATGTGTATTTTTCCCTGGGCCATTCTGGTTAAGCGTTAGGATCACGAGAATTGGGAGAAATTTGTTGTCTGCTCAACCATTTCTTAGCTTCGAACTCCCATATCTCGCGAACGGATTGACCAAGCCCAAAAATTCCTCTTGCATCTGAAAGTACATACTCGCCCGATTACAACGGTATGGGTATTTTCTCCCTAGGGCATTCTAGTTAAGCGTTTGTAGCAGCAGAAGTGCGAAAAATTTGTTGTCTTCTCAACCTCTTCTTAGCTTCAAACTCCCATATCTCGCGAACGGATTGACCAAACACAAAAATTCCTATTGCATCTCAAAGTAGAAAGTCGCCCGATTACAACGGTATGGGTATTTTCTCCCTAGGGCATTCTAGTTAAGCGTTTGTAGCAGCAGAAGTGCGAAAAATTTGTTGTCTTCTCAACCGCTTCTTAGCTTCAAACTCCCATATCTCGCGTACGGATTGACCAAGCCCAAAATTGCCTGTTGCGTCTGAATGTAGAAACTCTCCCGATTACAACGGTATGTGTATTTTGTCCCTAGGCCATTCTGGTCATGCGTTTGGAGCAGCAGAAGTGCGAACAATTTCTTGTCTTCTCAACCGTTTCTTAGCTTCGAACTCCCATATCTCGCGAACGGATTGACCAAACACAAATATTCCTGTTGCGTCTGAATGTAGAAAGTCTGCCGATTGCAACGGTACGTGTATTTATCCCCGCGGCCATTCTGGTTAAGCGTTTGGAGCAGCAGAAGTGCGCAAAATTTGTTGTGTTCTCAACCATTTCTTAGCTTCAAGCTCCCATTCCTCGCGAACTCATTGACCAAACACTAAAATTCCTGTTGCGTCTGAAAGTAGGAACTCGCCCGATTACAACGGTATGTGTATTTTTCCCCTAGGCCATTCTGGTTAAGCGTTTGGAGCAGCAGAATTGGGAAAAATTTGTTGTCTGCTCACCCATTTCTTAGCTTCAAACTCCCACATCTCGCGAACGGATTGACCAATCCCAAAAATTCCTGTTGCGTCTGAAAGTAGGAACTCGCCCGATTACAACGGTATGTGTATTTTATCCCTAGGCCATTCTGGATAAGCGTTTGTAGCAGCAGAAGTGCGAAAAATTTGTTGTCTTCTCAACCATTTCTTAGCTTCAAACTCCCATATCCCGCGAAAGGATTGACCAAACACAAAAATTCCTATTGCATCTGAAAGTAGAAAGTCGCCCGATTACAACGGTATGTGTATTGTTTCCCTAGGCCATTCTTGTTAAGCGTTTGGAGCAGCAGAATTGCGAGAAATTTGTAGCCTTCTCAACCATTTCTTAGCTTCAAACGCCCATATCTCGCGAACGGAGTGACCAAGCCCAAAAATTCCTCTTGCATCTGAAAGTACATACTCGCCCGATTACAACGGTATGGGTATTTTCTCCCTAGGGCATTCTAGTTAAGCGTTTGTAGCAGCAGAAGTGCGAAAAATTTGTTGTCTTCTCAACCGCTTCTTAGTTTCAAACTCCCATATCCCGCGAAAGGATTGACCAAACACAAAAATTCCTAATGCATCTGAAAGTAGAAAGTCGCCCGATTACAACGGTATGTGTATTTTTTCCCTAGACCATTCTGGTTAAGCGTTTGCAGCAGCAGATTTACGAAAAATTTGTTGTCTGCTCAACCATTTCTTAGCTTCAAACGCCCATATCTCGCGAACGGATTGACCAAGCCCAAAAATTCCTCTTGCATCTGAAAGTACATACTCGCCCGATTACAACGGTATGGGTATTTTCTCCCTAGGGCATTCTAGTTAAGCGTTTGTAGCAGCAGAAGTGCGAAAAATTTGTTGTCTTCTCAACCGCTTCTTAGCTTCAAACGCCCATATCTCGCGAACGGATTGACCAAGCCCAAAAATTCCTCTTGCATCTGAAAGTACATACTCGCCCGATTACAACGGTATGGGTATTTTCTCCCTAGGGCATTCTAGTTAAGCGTTTGTAGCAGCAGAAGTGCGAAAAATTTGTTGTCTTCTCAACCGCTTCTTAGCTTCAAACTCCCATATCCCGCGAAAGGATTGACCAAACACAAAAATTCCTAATGCATCTGAAAGTAGAAAGTCGCCCGATTACAACGGTATGTGTATTTTTTCCCTAGGCCATTCTTGTTAAGCGTTTGGAGCAGCAGAATTGCGAGAAATTTGTAGCCTTCTCAACCATTTCTTAGCTTCAAACGCCCATATCTCGCGAACGGATTGACCAAGCCCAAAAATTCCTCTTGCATCTGAAAGTACATACTCGCCCGATTACAACGGTATGGGTATTTTCTCCCTAGGGCATTCTAGTTAAGCGTTTGTAGCAGCAGAAGTGCGAAAAATTTGTTGTCTTCTCAACCGCTTCTTAGCTTCAAACTCCCATATCTCGCGTACGGATTGACCAAGCCCAAAATTGCCTGTTGCGTCTGAATGTAGAAACTCTCCCGATTACAACGGTATGTGTATTTTGTCCCTAGGCCATTCTGGTCATGCGTTTGGAGCAGCAGAAGTGCGAACAATTTCTTGTCTTCTCAACCGTTTCTTAGCTTCGAACTCCCATATCTCGCGAACGGATTGACCAAACACAAATATTCCTGTTGCGTCTGAATGTAGAAAGTCTGCCGATTGCAACGGTACGTGTATTTATTCCCGCGGCCATTCTGGTTAAGCGTTTGGAGCAGCAGAAGTGCGCAAAATTTGTTGTGTTCTCAACCATTTCTTAGCTTCAAGCTCCCATACCTCGCGAACTCATTGACCAAACACAAAAATTCCTGTTGGGTCTGAAAGTAGGAACTCGCCCGATTACAACGGTATGTGTATTTTTCCCCTAGGCCATTCTGGTTAAGCGTTTGGAGCAGCAGAATTGGGAAAAATTTGTTGTCTGCTCACCCATTTCTTAGCTTCAAACTCCCATATCTCGCGAACGGATTGACCAATCCCAAAAATTCCTGTTGCGTCTGAAAGTAGGAACTCGCCCGATTACAACGGTATGTGTATTTTATCCCTAGGCCATTCTGGATAAGCGTTTGTAGCAGCAGAAGTGCGAAAAATTTGTTGTCTTCTCAACCATTTCTTAGCTTCAAACTCCCATATCCCGCGAAAGGATTGACCAAACACAAAAATTCCTATTGCATCTGAAAGTAGAAAGTCGCCCGGTTACAACGGTATGTGTATTTTTTCCCTAGGCCATTCTTGTTAAGCGTTTGGAGCAGCAGAATTGCGAGAAATTTGTAGCCTTCTCAACCATTTCTTAGCTTCAAACGCCCATATCTCGCGAACGGATTGACCAAGCCCAAAAATTCCTCTTGCATCTGAAAGTACATACTCGCCCGATTACAACGGTATGGGTATTTTCTCCCTAGGGCATTCTAGTTAAGCGTTTGTAGCAGCAGAAGTGCGAAAAATTTGTTGTCTTCTCAACCGCTTCTTAGTTTCAAACTCCCATATCCCGCGAAAGGATTGACCAAACACAAAAATTCCTAATGCATCTGAAAGTAGAAAGTCGCCCGATTACAACGGTATGTGTATTTTTTCCCTAGACCATTCTGGTTAAGCGTTTGCAGCAGCAGATTTACGAAAAATTTGTTGTCTGCTCAACCATTTCTTAGCTTCAAACGCCCATATCTCGCGAACGGATTGACCAAGCCCAAAAATTCCTCTTGCATCTGAAAGTACATACTCGCCCGATTACAACGGTATGGGTATTTTCTCCCTAGGGCATTCTAGTTAAGCGTTTGTAGCAGCAGAAGTGCGAAAAATTCGTTGTCTTCTCAACCGCTTCTTAGCTTCAAACGCCCATATCTCGCGAACGGATTGACCAAGCCCAAAAATTCCTCTTGCATCTGAAAGTACATACTCGCCCGATTACAACGGTATGGGTATTTTCTCCCTAGGGCATTCTAGTTAAGCGTTTGTAGCAGCAGAAGTGCGAAACATTTGTTGTCTTCTCAACCGCTTCTTAGCTTCAAACTCCCATATCCCGCGAAAGGATTGACCAAACACAAAAATTCCTAATGCATCTGAAAGTAGAAAGTCGCCCGATTACAACGGTATGTGTATTTTTTCCCTAGGCCATTCTTGTTAAGCGTTTGGAGCAGCAGAATTGCGAGAAATTTGTAGCCTTCTCAACCATTTCTTAGCTTCAAACGCCCATATCTCGCGAACGGATTGTCCAAGCCCAAAAATTCCTCTTGCATCTGAAAGTACATACTCGCCCGATTACAACGGTATGGGTATTTTCTCCCTAGGGCATTCTAGTTAAGCGTTTGTAGCAGCAGCAGTGCGAAAAATTTGTTGTCTTCTCAACCGCTTCTTAGCTTCAAACTCCCATATCTCGCGTACGGATTGACCAAGCCCAAAATTGCCTGTTGCGTCTGAATGTAGAAACTCTCCCGATTACAACGGTATGTGTATTTTGTCCCTAGGCCATTCTGGTCATGCGTTTGGAGCAGCAGAAGTGCGAACAATTTCTTGTCTTCTCAACCGTTTCTTAGCTTCGAACTCCCATATCTCGCGAACGGATTGACCAAACACAAATATTCCTGTTGCGTCTGAATGTAGAAAGTCTGCCGATTGCAACGGTACGTGTATTTATTCCCGCGGCCATTCTGGTTAAGCGTTTGGAGCAGCAGAAGTGCGCAAAATTTGTTGTGTTCTCAACCATTTCTTAGCTTCAAGCTCCCATACCTCGCGAACTCATTGACCAAACACAAAAATTCCTGTTGGGTCTGAAAGTAGGAACTCGCCCGATTACAACGGTATGTGTATTTTTCCCCTAGGCCATTCTGGTTAAGCGTTTGGAGCAGCAGAATTGGGAAAAATTTGTTGTCTGCTCACCCATTTCTTAGCTTCAAACTCCCATATCTCGCGAACGGATTGACCAATCCCAAAAATTCCTGTTGCGTCTGAAAGTAGGAACTCGCCCGATTACAACGGTATGTGTATTTTTTCCGTAGGCCACTCTGGTTAAGCGTTTGGAGCAGCAGAAGTGCGCAAAATTTGTTGTCTTCTCAACCATTTCTCAGATTCAAACTCCCATATCTCGCGAACGGATTGACCAAACCCAAAAATTCCTGTTGCGTCTGAAAGTAGGAACTCGCCCGATTACAACGGTATGTGTATTTTTTCCCTAGGCCATTCTGGATAAGCGTTTGTAGCAGCAGAAGTGCGAAAAATTTGTTGTCTTCTCAACCATTTCTTAGATTCAAACTCCCATATCTCGCGAACGGATTGACCAAGCCCAAAAATTCCTCTTGCATCTGAAAGTACATACTCGCCCGATTACAACGGTATGGGTATTTTCTCCCTAGGGCATTCTAGTTAAGCGTTTGTAGCAGCAGAAGTGCGAAAAATTTGTTGTCTTCTCAACCGCTTCTTAGCTTCAAACTCCCATATCCCGCGAAAGGATTGACCAAACACAAAAATTCCTAATGCATCTGAAAGTAGAAAGTCGCCCGATTACAACGGTATGTGTATTTTTTCCCTAGACCATTCTGGTTAAGCGTTTGCAGCAGCAGATTTACGAAAAATTTGTTGTCTGCTCAACCATTTCTTAGCTTCAAACTCCCATATCTCGCGTACGGATTGACCAAGCCCAAAATTTCCTGTTGCGTCTGAATGTAGAAACTCTCCCGATTACAACGGTATGTGTATTTTGTCCCTAGGCCATTCTGGTCATGCGTTTGGAGCAGCAGAAGTGCGAACAATTTCTTGTCTTCTCAACCGTTTCTTAGCTTCGAACTCCCATATCTCGCGAACGGATTGACCAAGCCCAAAGTGCCTCTTGCATCTGAAAGTACATACTCGCCCGATTACAACGGTATGGGTATTTTCTCCCTAGGGCATTCTAGTTAAGCGTTTGTAGCAGCAGAAGTGCGAAAAATTTGTTGTCTTCTCAACCGCTTCTTAGCTTCAAACTCCCATATCCCGCGAAAGGATTGACCAAACACAAAAATTCCTAATGCATCTGAAAGTAGAAAGTCGCCCGATTACAACGGTATGTGTATTTTTTCCCTAGACCATTCTGGTTAAGCGTTTGGAGCAGCAGAAGTGGGAAAAATTTGTTGTCTGTTCAACCATTTCTTACCTTCAAACTCCCATATCTCGCGAACGGATTGACCAAACACAAAAATTCCTAATGCATCTGAAAGTAGAAAGTCGCCCGATTACAACGGTATGTGTATTTTTTCCCTAGGCCATTCTTGTTAAGCGTTTGGAGCAGCAGAATTGCGAGAAATTTGTAGCCTTCTCAACCATTTCTTAGCTTCAAACGCCCATATCTCGCGAACGGATTGTCCAAGCCCAAAAATTCCTCTTGCATCTGAAAGTACATACTCGCCCGATTACAACGGTATGGGTATTTTCTCCCTAGGGCATTCTAGTTAAGCGTTTGTAGCAGCAGCAGTGCGAAAATTTGTTGTCTTCTCAACCGCTTCTTAGCTTCAAACTCCCATATCTCGCGTACGGATTGACCAAGCCCAAAATTGCCTGTTGCGTCTGAATGTAGAAACTCTCCCGATTACAACGGTATGTGTATTTTGTCCCTAGGCCATTCTGGTCATGCGTTTGGAGCAGCAGAAGTGCGAACAATTTCTTGTCTTCTCAACCGTTTCTTAGCTTCGAACTCCCATATCTCGCGAACGGATTGACCAAACACAAATATTCCTGTTGCGTCTGAATGTAGAAAGTCTGCCGATTGCAACGGTACGTGTATTTATTCCCGCGGCCATTCTGGTTAAGCGTTTGGAGCAGCAGAAGTGCGCAAAATTTGTTGTGTTCTCAACCATTTCTTAGCTTCAAGCTCCCATACCTCGCGAACTCATTGACCAAACACAAAAATTCCTGTTGGGTCTGAAAGTAGGAACTCGCCCGATTACAACGGTATGTGTATTTTTCCCCTAGGCCATTCTGGTTAAGCGTTTGGAGCAGCAGAATTGGGAAAAATTTGTTGTCTGCTCACCCATTTCTTAGCTTCAAACTCCCATATCTCGCGAACGGATTGACCAATCCCAAAAATTCCTGTTGCGTCTGAAAGTAGGAACTCGCCCGATTACAACGGTATGTGTATTTTTTCCGTAGGCCACTCTGGTTAAGCGTTTGGAGCAGCAGAAGTGCGCAAAATTTGTTGTCTTCTCAACCATTTCTCAGATTCAAACTCCCATATCTCGCGAACGGATTGACCAAACCCAAAAATTCCTGTTGCGTCTGAAAGTAGGAACTCGCCCGATTACAACGGTATGTGTATTTTTTCCCTAGGCCATTCTGGATAAGCGTTTGTAGCAGCAGAAGTGCGAAAAATTTGTTGTCTTCTCAACCATTTCTTAGATTCAAACTCCCATATCTCGCGAACGGATTGACCAAGCCCAAAAATTCCTCTTGCATATGAAAGTACATACTCGCCCGATTACAACGGTATGGGTATTTTCTCCCTAGGGCATTCTAGTTAAGCGTTTGTAGCAGCAGAAGTGCGAAAAATTTGTTGTCTTCTCAACCGCTTCTTAGCTTCAAACTCCCATATCCCGCGAAAGGATTGACCAAGCCCAAAGTGCCTCTTGCATCTGAAAGTACATACTCGCCCGATTACAACGGTATGGGTATTTTCTCCCTAGGGCATTCTAGTTAAGCGTTTGTAGCAGCAGAAGTGCGAAAAATTTGTTGTCTTCTCAACCGCTTCTTAGCTTCAAACTCCCATATCCCGCGAAAGGATTGACCAAACACAAAAATTCCTAATGCATCTGAAAGTAGAAAGTCGCCCGATTACAACGGTATGTGTATTTTTTCCCTAGACCATTCTGGTTAAGCGTTTGCAGCAGCAGATTTACGAAAAATTTGTTGTCTGCTCAACCATTTCTTAGCTTCAAACTCCCATATCTCGCGTACGGATTGACCAAGCCCAAAATTTCCTGTTGCGTCTGAATGTAGAAACTCTCCCGATTACAACGGTATGTGTATTTTGTCCCTAGGCCATTCTGGTCATGCGTTTGGAGCAGCAGAAGTGCGAACAATTTCTTGTCTTCTCAACCGTTTCTTAGCTTCGAACTCCCATATCTCGCGAACGGATTGACCAAGCCCAAAGTGCCTCTTGCATCTGAAAGTACATACTCGCCCGATTACAACGGTATGGGTATTTTCTCCCTAGGGCATTCTAGTTAAGCGTTTGTAGCAGCAGAAGTGCGAAAAATTTGTTGTCTTCTCAACCGCTTCTTAGCTTCAAACTCCCATATCCCGCGAAAGGATTGACCAAACACAAAAATTCCTAATGCATCTGAAAGTAGAAAGTCGCCCGATTACAACGGTATGTGTATTTTTTCCCTAGACCATTCTGGTTAAGCGTTTGGAGCAGCAGAAGTGGGAAAAATTTGTTGTCTGTTCAACCATTTCTTACCTTCAAACTCCCATATCTCGCGAACGGATTGAACAATCCCAAAAATTCCTGTTGCGTCTGAAAGTAGGAACTCGCCCGATTACAACGGTATGTGTATTTTTTCCATAGGCCATTCTGGATAAGCGTTTGTAGCAGAAGAAGTGCGAAAAATTTGTTGTCTTCTCAACCATTTCTTAGCTTGAAACTCCCATATCCCGCGAAAGGGTTGACCAGACACAAAAATTCCCATTGCATCTCAAAGTAGAAAGTCGCCCGATTACAACGGTATGTGTATTTTTTCCGTAGGCCACTCTGGTTAAGCGTTTGGAGCAGCAGAATTGCGCAAAATTTGTTGTCTTCTCAACCATTTCTTAGATTCAAACTCCCATATCTCGCGAACGGATTGACCAAACCCAAAAATTACTATTGCATCTGAAAGTAGAAACGCGCCCGATTACAACGGTATGTGTATTTTTTCCCTAGGCCATTCTGGTTAAGCGTTTGGAGCAGCAGAAGTGCGCAAAATTTGTTGTCTTCTCAACCATTTCTTAGCTTCAAACTCCCATATCTCGTGAACGGATTGACCAAACCCAAAAATTCCAGTTGCGTCTGAAAGTAGAAACTCTCCCGATTACAAAGGTATGTGTATTTTTTCCCTAGGCCATTCTGGATAAGCGTTTGTAGCAGCAGAAGTGCGAAAAATTTGTTGTCTTCTCAACCATTTCTTAGATTCAAACTCCCATATCTCGCGAACGGATTGACCAAACCCAAAAATTACTATTGCATCTGAAAGTAGAAACGCGCTCGATTACAACGGTATGTGTATTTTTTCCCTAGGCCATTCTGGTTAAGCGTTTGGAGCAGCAGAATTGCGCAAAATTTGTTGCCTTCCCAACCATTTCTTAGCTTCGAACTCCCATATCTCGCGAACGGATTGACCAAACCCAAAAATTCCTGTTGCGCCTGAAAGTAGGAACTCGCCCGATTACAAAGGTGTGTGTATTTTTTCCCTAGGTCATTCTGGTTAAGCGTTTGGAGCAGCAGAAGTGCGGAAAATTTGTTGTCTTCTCAACCATTCCTTACCTTCAAACTCCCATATCCCGCGAAAGGATTGACCAAACACAAAAATTCCTATTGCATCTGAAAGTAGAAAGTCGCCCGATTACAACGGTATGTGTATTTTTTCCCTAGGCCATTCTTGTTAAGCGTTTGGAGCAGCAGAATTGCGAGAAATTTGTAGCCTTCTCAACCATTTCTTAGCTTCAAACGCCCATATCTCGCGAACGGATTGACCAAGCCCAAAAATGCCTCTTGCATCTGAAAGTACATACTCGCCCGATTACAACGGTATGGGTATTTTCTCCCTAGGGCATTCTAGTTAAGCGTTTGTAGCAGCAGAAGTGCGAAAAATTTGTTGTCTTCTCAACCGCTTCTTAGCTTCAAACTCCCATATCCCGCGAAAGGATTGACCAAACACAAAAATTCCTAATGCATCTGAAAGTAGAAAGTCGCCCGATTACAACGGTATGTGTATTTTTTCCCTAGACCATTCTGGTTAAGCGTTTGGAGCCGCAGAAGTGGGAAAAATTTGTTGTTTGTTCAACCATTTCTTACCTTCAAACTCCCATACCTCGTGAACGGATTGACCAAACCCAAAAATACCTGCTGCGTCTGAAAGTAGAAACTCTCCCGATTACAAGGGGATGTGTATTTTTTCCCTATACCATCCTGGTTAAGCGTTTGGAGCAGCAGAAGTGCGAAAAATTTGTTGTCTGCTCAACCATTTCTTAGCTTCAAACTTCCATATCTCGCGAATGGATTGACCAAACCCAAAAATTCCTGTTGCGTCTGAAAGTAGGAACTCGCCCGATTAGAACGGTATGTGTATTTTTTCCCTAGGCCATTCTGGTTAAGCGTTTGGAGCAGCAGAATGGGGAAAAATTTGTTGTCTGCTCAACCATTTCTTAGCTTCAAACTCCCATATCTCGCGAACGGATTGACCAAACCCAAAAATTCCTCTTGCATCTGAAAGTAGAAACTCGCTCGATTACAACGGGATGTGTATTTTTCCCTAGGCCATTCTGGCTAAGCGTTTGGATCAGCAGAATTGGGAAAAATTTGTTGTCTGCTCAACCATTTCTTAGATTCAAACTCCCATATCTCGCGAACAGATTGACCAAACCCAAAAATTCCTGTTGCGTCTGAATGCAGAAACTCTCCCGAATACAACGGTATGTGTATTTTGTCCCTAGGCCATTCTGGTCATGCGTTTGGAGCAGCAGAAGTGCGAAAAATTTCTTGTCTTCTCTACCATTTCTTAGCTTCGAACTCCCATATCTCGCGAACGGAATGACCAAACCCAAATATTCCTGTTGCGTCTGAATGTAGAAAGTCTGCCGATTGCAACGGTATGTGTATTTATTCCCGCGGCCATTGTGGTTAAGCGTTTGGAGCAGCAGAAGTGGGAAAAATTTGTTGTCTTCTCAACCATTCCTTACCTTCAAACTCCCATATCCCGCGAACGGATTGACCAAGCCCAAAAATGCCTCTTGCATCTGAAAGTACATACTCGCCCGATTACAACGGTATGGGTATTTTCTCCCTAGGGCATTCTAGTTAAGCGTTTGTAGCAGCAGAAGTGCGAAAAATTTGTTGTCTTCTCAACCGTTTCTTAGCTTCAAACTCCCATATCCCGCGAAAGGATTGACCAAACACAAAAATTCCTAATGCATGTGTAAGTAGAAAGTCGCCCGATTACAACGGTATGTGTACTTTTTCCCTAGGCCATTCTGGTTAAGCGTTTGGATCAGCAGAATTGGGAAAAATTTGTTGTCTGCTCAACCATTTCTTAGATTCAAACTCCCATATCTCGCGAACAGATTGACCAAACCCAAAAATTCCTGTTGCGTCTGAATGCAGAAACTCTCCCGAATACAACGGTATGTGTATTTTGTCCCTAGGCCATTCTGGTCATGCGTTTGGAGCAGCAGAAGTGCGAAATATTTCTTGTCTTCTCTACCATTTCTTAGCTTCGAACTCCCATATCTCGCGAACGGAATGACCAAACCCAAATATTCCTGTTGCGTCTGAATGTAGAAAGTCTGCCGATTGCAACGGTATGTGTATTTATTCCCGCGGCCATTGTGGTTAAGCGTTTGGAGCAGCAGAAGTGGGAAAAATTTGTTGTCTGCTCAACCATTTCTTAGCTTCAAACTCCCATATCTCGCGAATGGATTGACCAAACCCAAAAATTCCTGTTGCGTCAGAAAGTAGGAACTCGCCCGATTACAACGGTATGTGAATTTTTTTCCTAGGTCATACTGGTTAAGGGATTGGAGCAACAGAAGTCCGCAAAATTTGTTGTCTTCTCAACCATTTCTTAGCTTCAAACTCCCATATCCCGCGAAAGGGTTGACCAAACACAAAAATTCCTATTGCATCTCAAAATAGAAAATCGCCCGATTACAACGGTATGTGTATTTTTTCCGTAGGCCACTCTGGTTAAGCGTTTGGAGCAGCAGAAGTGCGCAAAATTTGTTGTCTTCACAACCATTTCTTAGATTCAAACTCCCATATCTCGCGAACGGATTGACCAAACCCAGAAATTACTATTGCATCTGAAAGTAGAAACGCGCCCGATTACAACGGTATGTGTATTTTTTCCCTAGGCCATTCTGGTTAAGCGTTTGGAGCAGCAGAAGTGCGCAAAACTTGTTGCCTTCCCAACCATTTCTTAGCTTCGAACTCCCATATCTCGCGAACGGATTGACCAAACCCAAAAATTCCTGTTGCGTCTGAAAGTAGAAACTCTCCCGATTACAAATGTATGTGTATTTTTTCCCTAGGCCATTGTGGTTAAGCGTTTGGAGCAGCAGAAGTGGGAAAAATTTGTTGTCTGCTCAACCATTTCTTAGCTTCAAACTCCCATATCTCGCGAATGGATTGACCAAACCCAAAAATTCCTTTTGCGTCGGAAAGTAGGAACTCGCCCGATTACAAAGGTGTGTGTATTTTTTCCCTAGGTCATTCTGGTTAAGCGTTTGGAGCAACAGACGTGCGCAAAATTTGTTGTCTTCTCAACCATTTCTTAGCTTCAAACTCCCATATCCCGCGAAAGGGTTGACCAAACACAAAAATTCCTATTGCATCTCAAAGTAGAAAGTCGCCCGATTACAACGGTATGTGTATTTTTTCCGTAGGCCACTCTGGTTAAGCGTTTGGAGCAGCAGAAGTGCGCAAAATTTGTTGTCTTCACAACCATTTCTTAGATTCAAACTCCCATATCTCGCGAACGGATTGACCAAACCCAGAAATTACTATTGCATCTGAAAGTAGAAAGTCGCCCGATTACAACGGTATGTGTATTTTTTCCCTAGGCCATTCTTGTTAAGCGATTGGAGCAGCAGAATTGCGAGAAATTTGTAGCCTTCTCAACCATTTCTTAGCTTCAAACGCCCATATCTCGCGAACGGATTGACCAAGCCCAAAAATTCCTCTTGCATCTGAAAGTACATACTCGCCCGATTACAACGGTATGGGTATTTTCTCCCTAGGGCATTCTAGTTAAGCGTTTGTAGCAGCAGAAGTGCGAAAAATTTGTTGTCTTCTCAACCGCTTCTTAGCTTCAAACTCC
Organism: Ptiloglossa arizonensis; assembly: GCF_051014685.1. Taxonomy (NCBI): domain Eukaryota; kingdom Metazoa; phylum Arthropoda; class Insecta; order Hymenoptera; family Colletidae; genus Ptiloglossa; species Ptiloglossa arizonensis. The sequence continues at coordinate 128,980 of NW_027478439.1, read as the reverse complement.
CATATCCCGCGAAAGGATTGACCAAACACAAAAATTCCTAATGCATCTGAAAGTAGAAAGTCGCCCGATTACAACGGTATGTGTATTTTTTCCCTAGACCATTCTGGTTAAGCGTTTGCAGCAGCAGATGTTCGAAAAATTTGTTGTCTTCTCAACCGCTTCTTAGCTTCAAACTCCCATATCTCGCGTACGGATTGACCAAGCCCAAAATTGCCTGTTGCGTCTGAATGTAGAAACTCTCCCGATTACAACGGTATGTGTATTTTGTCCCTAGGCCATTCTGGTCATGCGTTTGGAGCAGCAGAAGTGCGAACAATTTCTTGTCTTCTCAACCGTTTCTTAGCTTCGAACTCCCATATCTCGCGAACGGATTGACCAAACACAAATATTCCTGTTGCGTCTGAATGTAGAAAGTCTGCCGATTGCAACGGTACGTGTATTTATTCCCTCGGCCATTCTGGTTAAGCGTTTGGAGCAGCAGAAGTGCGCAAAATTTGTTGTGTTCTCAACCATTTCTTAGCTTCAAGCTCCCATACCTCGCGAACTCATTGACCAAACACAAAAATTCCTGTTGCGTCTGAAAGTAGGAACTCGCCCGATTACAACGGTATGTGTATTTTTCCCCTAGGCCATTCTGGTTAAGCGTTTGGAGCAGCAGAATTGGGAAAAATTTGTTGTCTGCTCACCCATTTCTTAGCTTCAAACTCCCATATCTCGCGAACGGATTGACCAATCCCAAAAATTCCTGTTGCGTCTGAAAGTAGGAACTCGCCCGATTACAACGGTATGTGTAATATATCCCTAGGCCATTCTGGATAAGCGTTTGTAGCAGCAGAAGTGCGAAAAATTTGTTGTCTTCTCAACCATTTCTAAGCTTCAAACTCCCATATCCCGCGAAAGGGTTGACCAAACACAAAAATTCCTATTGCATCTCAAAGTAGAAAGTCGCACGATTACAACGGTATGTGTATTTTTTCCGTAGGCCACTCTGGTTAAGCGTTTGGAGCAGCAGAAGTGCGCAAAATTTGTTGTCTTCTCAACCATTTCTCAGATTCAAACTCCCATATCTCGCGAACGGATTGACCAAACCCAAAAATTGCTATTGCATCTGAAAGTAGAAACGCGCCCGATTACAAAGGTATGTGTATTTTTTCCCTAGGCCATTCTGGATAAGCGTTTGTAGCAGCAGAAGTGCGAAAAATTTGTTGTCTTCTCAACCATTTCTTAGCTTCAAACTCCCATATCCCGCGAAAGGATTGACCAAACACAAAAATTCATATTGCATCTCAAAGTAGAAAGTCGCCCGATTACAACGGTATGTGTATTTTTTCCGTAGGCCACTCTGGTTAAGCGTTTGGAGCAGCAGAATTGCGCAAAATTTGTTGTCTTCTCAACCATTTCTTAGATTCAAACTCCCATATCTCGCGAACGGATTGACCAAGCCCAAAAATTCCTCTTGCATCTGAAAGTACATACTCGCCCGATTACAACGGTATGGGTATTTTCTCCCTAGGGCATTCTAGTTAAGCGTTTGTAGCAGCAGAAGTGCGAAAAATTTGTTGTCTTCTCAACCGCTTCTTAGCTTCAAACTGCCATATCCCGCGAAAGGATTGACCAAACACAAAAATTCCTAATGCATCTGAAAGTAGAAAGTCGCCCGATTACAACGGTATGTGTATTTTTTCCCTAGACCATTCTGGTTAAGCGTTTGCAGCAGCAGATTTACGAAAAATTTGTTGTCTGCTCAACCATTTCTTAGCTTCAAACTCCCATATCTCGCGAACGGATTGACCAATCCCAAAAATTCCTGTTGCGCCTGAAAGTAGGAACTCGCCCGATTACAACGGTATGTGTAATTTATCCCTAGGCCATTCTGGATAAGCGTTTGTAGCAGCAGAAGTGCGAAAAATTTGTTGTCTTCTCAACCATTTCTAAGCTTCAAACTCCCATATCCCGCGAAAGGGTTGACCAAACACAAAAATTCCTATTGCATCTCAAAGTAGAAAGTCGCACGATTACAACGGTATGTGTATTTTTTCCGTAGGCCACTCTGGTTAAGCGTTTGGAGCAGCAGAAGTGCGCAAAATTTGTTGTCTTCTCAACCATTTCTCAGATTCAAACTCCCATATCTCGCGAACGGATTGACCAAACCCAAAAATTGCTATTGCATCTGAAAGTAGAAACTCTCCCGATTACAACGGTATGTGTATTTTGTCCCTAGGCCATTCTGGTCATGCGTTTGGAGCAGCAGAAGTGCGAACAATTTCTTGTCTTCTCAACCGTTTCTTATCTTCGAACTCCCATATCTCGCGAACGGATTGACCAAACACAAATATTCCTGTTGCGTCTGAATGTAGAAAGTCTGCCGATTGCAACGGTACGTGTATTTATTCCCGCGGCCATTCTAGTTAAGCGTTTGTAGCAGCAGAAGTGCGAAAAATTTGTTGTCTTCTCAACCGCTTCTTAGCTTCAAACTCCCATATCGCGCGAAAGGATTGACCAAACACAAAAATTCCTAATGCATCTGAAAGTAGAAAGTCGCCCGATTACAACGGTATGTGTATTTTTTCCCTAGACCATTCTGGTTAAGCGTTTGCAGCAGCAGATTTACGAAAAATTTGTTGTCTGCTCAACCATTTCTTAGCTTCAAACTCCCATATCTCGCGTACGGATTGACCAAGCCCAAAATTTCCTGTTGCGTCTGAATGTAGAAACTCTCCCGATTACAACGGTATGTGTATTTTGTCCCTAGGCCATTCTGGTCATGCGTTTGGAGCAGCAGAAGTGCGAACAATTTCTTGTCTTCTCAACCGTTTCTTAGCTTCGAACTCCCATATCTCGCGAACGGATTGACCAAACACAAATATTCCTGTTGCGTCTGAATGTAGAAAGTCTGCCGATTGCAACGGTACGTGTATTTATTCCCGCGGCCATTCTGGTTAAGCGTTTGGAGCAGCAGAAGTGCGCAATATTTGTTGTGTTCTCAACCATTTCTTAGCTTCAAGCTCCCATATCTCGCGAACGGATTGACCAAACACAAAAATTCCTGTTTCGTCTGAAAGTAGGAACTCGCCCGATTACAACGGTATGTGTATTTTTTCCCTAGGCCATTCTGGTTAAGCGTTTGGAGCAGCAGAATTGGGAAAAATTTGTTGTCTGCTCACCCATTTCTTAGCTTCAAACTCCCATATCTCGCGAACGGATTGACCAATCCCAAAAATTCCTGTTGCGTCTGAAAGTAGGAACTCGCCCGATTACAACGGTATGTGTATTTTTTCCATAGGCCATTCTGGATAAGCGTTTGTAGCAGCAGAAGTGCGAAAAATTTGTTGTCTTCTCAACCATTTCTTAGCTTCAAACTCCCATATCTCGCGAACGGATTGACCAAACCCAAAAATTACTATTGCATCTGAAAGTAGAAACGCGCCCGATTACAACGGTATGTGTATTTTTTCCCTAGGCCATTCTGGTTAAGCGTTTGGAGCAGCAGAAGTGCGCAAAATTTGTTGTCTTCTCAACCATTTCTTAGCTTCAAACTCCCATATCTCGTGAACGGATTGACCAAACCCAAAAATTCCTGTTGCGTCTGAAAGTAGAATCTCTCCCGATTACAAAGGTATGCGTATTTTTTCCCTAGGCCATTCTGGATAAGCGTTTGTAGCAGCAGAAGTGCGAAAAATTTGTTGTCTTCTCAACCATTTCTTAGCTTCAAACTCCCATATCCCGCGAAAGGGTTGACCAAACACAAAAATTCCTATTGCATCTCAAAGTAGAAAGTCGCCCGATTACAACGATATGTGTATTTTTTCCGTAGGCCACTCTGGTTAAGCGTTTGGAGCAGCAGAAGTGCGCAAAATTTGTTGTCTTCTCAACCATTTCTTAGATTCAAACTCCCATATCTCGCGAACGGATTGACCAAACCCAAAAATTACTATTGCATCTGAAAGTAGAAACGCGCTCGATTACAACGGTATGTGTATTTTTTCCCTAGGCCATTCTGGTTAAGCGTTTGGAGCAGCAGAAGTGCGCAAAATTTGTTGCCTTCCCAACCATTTCTTAGCTTCGAACTCCCATATCTCGCGAACGGATTGACCAAACCCAAAAATTCCTGTTGCGCCTGAAAGTAGGAACTCGCCCGATTACAAAGGTGTGTGTATTTTTTCCCTAGGTCATTCTGGTTAAGCGTTTGGAGCAACAGATGTGCGCAAAATTTGTTGTCTTCTCAACCATTTCTTAGCTTCAAACTCCCATTTCCCGCGAAAGGATTGACCACACACAAAAATTCCTATTGCATCTGAAAGTAGAAAGTCGCTCGATTACAACCGTTTGTGTATTTTTTCCGTAGGCCACTCTGGTTAAGCGTTTGGAGCAGCAGAAGTGCGGAAAATTTGTTGTCTTCTCAACCATTCCTTACCTTCAAACTCCCATATCCCGCGAAAGGATTGACCAAACACAAAAATTCCTATTGCATCTGAAAGTAGAAAGTCGCCCGATTACAACGGTATGTGTATTTTTTCCCTAGGCCATTCTTGTTAAGCGTTTGGAGCAGCAGAATTGCGAGAAATTTGTAGCCTTCTCAACCATTTCTTAGCTTCAAACGCCCATATCTCGCGAACGGATTGACCAAGCCCAAAAATGCCTCTTGCATCTGAAAGTACATACTCGCCCGATTACAACGGTATGGGTATTTTCTCCCTAGGGCATTCTAGTTAAGCGTTTGTAGCAGCAGAAGTGCGAAAAATTTGTTGTCTTCTCAACCGCTTCTTAGCTTCAAACTCCCATATCCCGCGAAAGGATTGACCAAACACAAAAATTCCTAATGCATCTGAAAGTAGAAAGTCGCCCGATTACAACGGTATGTGTATTTTTTCCCTAGACCATTCTGGTTAAGCGTTTGGAGCCGCAGAAGTGGGAAAAATTTGTTGTCTGTTCAACCATTTCTTACCTTCAAACTCCCATATCTCGTGAACGGATTGACCAAACCCAAAAATACCTGCTGCGTCTGAAAGTAGAAACTCTCCCGATTACAAGGGGATGTGTATTTTTTCCCTATACCATCCTGGTTAAGCGTTTGGAGCAGCAGAAGTGCGAAAAATTTGTTGTCTGCTCAACCATTTCTTAGCTTCAAACTTTCATATCTCGCGAATGGATTGACCAAACCCAAAAATTCCTGTTGCGTCTGAAAGTAGGAACTCGCCCGATTAGAACGGTATGTGTATTTTTTCCCTAGGCCATTCTGGTTAAGCGTTTGGAGTAGCAGAATGGGGAAAAATTTGTTGTCTGCTCAACCATTTCTTAGCTTCAAACTCCCATATCTCGCGAACGGATTGACCAAACCCAAAAATTCCTCTTGCATCTGAAAGTAGAAACTCGCTCGATTACAACGGGATGTGTATTTTTCCCTAGGCCATTCTGGTTAAGCGTTTGGATCACGAGAATTGGGAAAAATTTGTTGTCTGCTCAACCATTTCTTAGCTTCAAACGCCCATATCTCGCGAACGGATTGACCAAACCCAAAAATTCCTGTTGCGCCTGAAAGTAGGAACTCGCCCGATTACAAAGGTGTGTGTATTTTTTCCCTAGGTCATTCTGGTTAAGCGTTTGGAGCAACAGATGTGCGCAAAATTTGTTGTCTTCTCAACCATTTCTTAGCTTCAAACTCCCATATCCCGCGAAAGGATTGACCAAACACAAAAATTCCTATTGCATCTGAAAGTAGAAAGTCGCCCGATTACAACGGTATGTGTATTTTTTCCCTAGGCCATTCTTGTTAAGCGTTTGGAGCAGCAGAATTGCGAGAAATTTGTAGCCTTCTCAACCGTTTCTTAGCTTCAAACGCCCATATCTCGCGAACGGATTGACCAAGCCCAAAAATGCCTCTTGCATCTGAAAGTACATACTCGCCCGATTACAACGGTATGGGTATTTTCTCCCTAGGGCATTCTAGTTAAGCGTTTGTAGCAGCAGAAGTGCGAAAAATTTGTTGTCTGTTCAACCATTTCTTACCTTCAAACTCCCATATCTCGTGAACGGATTGACCAAACCCAAAAATACCTGCTGCGTCTGAAAGTAGGAACTCGCCCGATTACAACGGTATGTGTATTTTTTCCATAGGCCATTCTGGATAAGCGTTTGTAGCAGAAGAAGTGCGAAAAATTTGTTGTCTTCTCAACCATTTCTTAGCTTGAAACTCCCATATCCCGCGAAAGGGTTGACCAGACACAAAAATTCCCATTGCATCTCAAAGTAGAAAGTCGCCCGATTACAACGGTATGTGTATTTTTTCCGTAGGCCACTCTGGTTAAGCGTTTGGAGCAGCAGAAGTGCGCAAAATTTGTTGTCTTCTCAACCATTTCTTAGATTCAAACTCCCATATCTCGCGAACGGATTGACCAAACCCAAAAATTACTATTGCATCTGAAAGTAGAAACGCGCCCGATTACAACGGTATGTGTATTTTTTCCCTAGGCCATTCTGGTTAAGCGTTTGGAGCAGCAGAAGTGCGCAAAATTTGTTGTCTTCTCAACCATTTCTTAGCTTCAAACTCCCATATCTCGTGAACGGATTGACCAAACCCAAAAATTCCTGTTGCGTCTGAAAGTAGAATCTCTCCCGATTACAAAGGTATGCGTATTTTTTCCCTAGGCCATTCTGGATAAGCGTTTGTAGCAGCAGAAGTGCGAAAAATTTGTTGTCTTCTCAACCATTTCTTAGCTTCAAACTCCCATATCCCGCGAAAGGGTTGACCAAACACAAAAATTCCTATTGCATCTCAAAGTAGAAAGTCGCCCGATTACAACGATATGTGTATTTTTTCCGTAGGCCACTCTGGTTAAGCGTTTGGAGCAGCAGAAGTGCGGAAAATTTGTTGTCTTCTCAACCATTCCTTACCTTCAAACTCCCATATCCCGCGAAAGGATTGACCAAACACAAAAATTCCTATTGCATCTGAAAGTAGAAAGTCGCCCGATTACAACGGTATGTGTATTTTTTCCCTAGGCCATTCTTGTTAAGCGTTTGGAGCAGCAGAATTGCGAGAAATTTGTAGCCTTCTCAACCATTTCTTAGCTTCAAACGCCCATATCTCGCGAACGGATTGACCAAGCCCAAAAATGCCTCTTGCATCTGAAAGTACATACTCGCCCGATTACAACGGTATGGGTATTTTCTCCCTAGGGCATTCTAGTTAAGCGTTTGTAGCAGCAGAAGTGCGAAAAATTTGTTGTCTTCTCAACCGCTTCTTAGCTTCAAACTCCCATATCCCGCGAAAGGATTGACCAAACACAAAAATTCCTAATGCATCTGAAAGTAGAAAGTCGCCCGATTACAACGGTATGTGTATTTTTTCCCTAGACCATTCTGGTTAAGCGTTTGGAGCCGCAGAAGTGGGAAAAATTTGTTGTCTGTTCAACCATTTCTTACCTTCAAACTCCCATATCTCGTGAACGGATTGACCAAACCCAAAAATACCTGCTGCGTCTGAAAGTAGAAACTCTCCCGATTACAAGGGGATGTGTATTTTTTCCCTATACCATCCTGGTTAAGCGTTTGGAGCAGCAGAAGTGCGAAAAATTTGTTGTCTGCTCAACCATTTCTTAGCTTCAAACTTTCATATCTCGCGAATGGATTGACCAAACCCAAAAATTCCTGTTGCGTCTGAAAGTAGGAACTCGCCCGATTAGAACGGTGTGTGTATTTTTTCCCTAGGCCATTCTGGTTAAGCGTTTGGAGCAGCAGAATGGGGAAAAATTTGTTGTCTGCTCAACCATTTCTTAGCTTCAAACTCCCATATCTCGCGAACGGATTGACCAAACCCAAAAATTCCTCTTGCATCTGAAAGTAGAAACTCGCTCGATTACAACGGGATGTGTATTTTTCCCTAGGCCATTCTGGTTAAGCGTTTGGATCACGAGAATTGGGAAAAATTTGTTGTCTGCTCAACCATTTCTTAGCTTCAAACGCCCATATCTCGCGAACGGATTGACCAAACCCAAAAATTCCTGTTGCGCCTGAAAGTAGGAACTCGCCCGATTACAAAGGTGTGTGTATTTTTTCCCTAGGTCATTCTGGTTAAGCGTTTGGAGCAACAGATGTGCGCAAAATTTGTTGTCTTCTCAACCATTTCTTAGCTTCAAACTCCCATATCCCGCGAAAGGATTGACCAAACACAAAAATTCCTATTGCATCTGAAAGTAGAAAGTCGCTCGATTACAACCGTTTGTGTATTTTTTCCGTAGGCCACTCTGGTTAAGCGTTTGGAGCAGCAGAAGTGCGGAAAATTTGTTGTCTTCTCAACCATTCCTTACCTTCAAACTCCCATATCCCGCGAAAGGATTGACCAAACACAAAAATTCCTATTGCATCTGAAAGTAGAAAGTCGCCCGATTACAACGGTATGTGTATTTTTTCCCTAGGCCATTCTTGTTAAGCGTTTGGAGCAGCAGAATTGCGAGAAATTTGTAGCCTTCTCAACCGTTTCTTAGCTTCAAACGCCCATATCTCGCGAACGGATTGACCAAGCCCAAAAATGCCTCTTGCATCTGAAAGTACATACTCGCCCGATTACAACGGTATGGGTATTTTCTCCCTAGGGCATTCTAGTTAAGCGTTTGTAGCAGCAGAAGTGCGAAAAATTTGTTGTCTGTTCAACCATTTCTTACCTTCAAACTCCCATATCTCGTGAACGGATTGACCAAACCCAAAAATACCTGCTGCGTCTGAAAGTAGAAACTCTCCCGATTACAAGGGGATGTGTATTTTTTCCCTATACCATCCTGGTTAAGCGTTTGGAGCAGCAGAAGTGCGAAAAATTTGTTGTCTGCTCAACCATTTCTTAGCTTCAAACTTCCATATCTCGCGAATGGATTGACCAAACCCAAAAATTCCTGTTGCGTCTGAAAGTAGGAACTCGCCCGATTAGAACGGTATGTGTATTTTTTCCCTAGGCCATTCTGGTTAAGCGTTTGGAGCAGCAGAATGGGGAAAAATTTGTTGTCTGCTCAACCATTTCTTAGCTTCAAACTCCCATATCTCGCGAACGGATTGACCAAACCCAAAAATTCCTCTTGCATCTGAAAGTAGAAACTCGCTCGATTACAACGGGATGTGTATTTTTCCCTAGGCCATTCTGGTTAAGCGTTTGGATCACGAGAATTGGGAAAAATTTGTTGTCTGCTCAACCATTTCTTAGCTTCAAACGCCCATATCTCGCGAAAGGATTGACCAAGCCCAAAAATTCCTCTTGCATCTGAAAGTAGATACTCGCCCGATTACAACGGTATGTGTATTTTTTCCCTAGATCATTCTGGATAAGCGTTTGTAGCAGCAGAAGTGCGAAAAATTTGTTGTCTTCTCAACCATTTCTTAGCTTCAAACTCCCATATCCCGCGAAAGGATTGACCAAACACAAAAATTCCTATTGCATCTGAAAGTAGAAAGTCGCCCGATTACAACGGTATGTGTATTTTTTCCCTAGGCCATTCTGGTTAAGCGTTTGGAGCAGCAGAATTGCGAGAAATTTGTAGCCTTCTCAACCATTTCTTAGCTTCAAACGCCCATATCTCGCGAACGGATTGACCAAGCCCAAAAATTCCTCTTGCATCTGAAAGTAGATACTCGCCCGATTACAACGGTATGTGTATTTTTTTCCTAGGCCATTCTGGTTAAGCGTTTGTAGCAGCAGAAGTGCGAAAAATTTGTTGTCTTCTCAACCGTTTCTTAGCTTCAAACTCCCATATCCCGCGAAAGGATTGACCAAACACAAAAATTCCTAATGCATCTGTAAGTAGAAAGTCGCCCGATTACAACGGTATGTGTACTTTTTCCCTATGCCATTCTGGTTAAGCGTTTGGAACAGCAGAATTGGGAAAAATTTGTTGCCTGCTCAACCATTTCTTAGATTCAAACTCCCATATCTCGCGAACAGATTGACCAAACCCAAAAATTCCTGTTGCGTCTGAATGCAGAAACTCTCCCGAATACAACGGTATGTGTATTTTGTCCCTAGGCCATTCTGGTCATGCGTTTGGAGCAGCAGAAGTGCGAAAAATTTCTTGTCTTCTCTACCATTTCTTAGCTTCGAACTCCCATATCTCGCGAACGGAATGACCAAACCCAAATATTCCTGTTGCGTCTGAATGTAGAATGTCTGCCGATTGCAACGGTATGTGTATTTATTCCCGCGGCCATTGTGGTTAAGCGTTTGGAGCAGCAGAAGTGGGAAAAATTTGTTGTCTGCTCAACCATTTCTTAGCTTCAAACTCCCATATCTCGCGAATGGATTGACCAAACCCAAAAATTCCTGTTGCGTCAGAAAGTAGGAACTCGCCCGATTACAACGGTATGTGAATTTTTTTCCTAGGTCATACTGGTTAAGGGATTGGAGCAACAGAAGTCCGCAAAATTTGTTGTCTTCTCAACCATTTCTCAGCTTCAAACTCCCATATCCCGCGAAAGGGTTGACCAAACACAAAAATTCCTATTGCATCTCAAAGTAGAAAGTCGCCCGATTACAACGGTATGTGTATTTTTTCCGTAGGCCACTCTGGTTAAGCGTTTGGAGCAGCAGAAGTGCGCAAAATTTGTTGTCTTCACAACCATTTCTTAGATTCAAACTCCCATATCTCGCGAACGGATTGACCAAACCCAGAAATTACTATTGCATCTGAAAGTAGAAACGCGCCCGATTACAACGGTATGTGTATTTTTTCCCTAGGCCATTGTGGTTAAGCGTTTGGAGCAGCAGAAGTGGGAAAAATTTGTTGTCTGCTCAACCATTTCTTAGCTTCAAACTCCCATATCTCGCGAATGGATTGACCAAACCCAAAAATTCCTGTTGCGTCTGAAAGTAGAAACTCTCCCGATTACAAATGTATGTGTATTTTTTCCCTAGGCCATTGTGGTTAAGCGTTTGGAGCAGCAGAAGTGGGAAAAATTTGTTGTCTGCTCAACCATTTCCTAGCTTCAAACTCCCATATCTCGCGAATGGATTGACCAAACCCAAAAATTCCTGTTGCGTCGGAAAGTAGGAACTCGCCCGATTACAAAGGTGTGTGTATTTTTTCCCTAGGTCATTCTGGTTAAGCGTTTGGAGCAACAGATGTGCGCAAAATTTGTTGTCTTCTCAACCATTTCTTAGCTTCAAACTCCCATATCCCGCGAAAGGATTGACCAAACACAAAAATTCCTATTGCATTTGAAAGTAGAAAGTCGCTCGATTACAACCGTATGTGTATTTTTTCCGTGGGCCACTCTGGTTAAGCGTTTGGAGCAGCAGAAGTGCGGAAAATTTGTTGTCTTCTCAACCATTTCTCAGATTCAAACTCCCATATCTCGCGAACGGATTGACCAAACCCAAAAATTGCTATTGCATCTGAAAGTAGAAACGCGCCCGATTACAACGGTATGTGTATTTTTTCCCTAGGCCATTCTGGTTAAGCGTTTGGAGCAGCAGAAGTGCGCAAAATTTGTTGTCTTCTCAACCATTTCATAATTTCAAACTCCCATATCTCGCGAACGGATTGACCAAACCCAAAAATTCCTGTTGCGTCTGAAAGTAGAAACTCTCCCGATTACAAATGTATGTGTATTTTTTCCCTAGGCCATTGTGGTTAAGCGTTTGGAGCAGCAGAAGTGGGAAAAATTTGTTGTCTGCTCACCATTTCTTAGCTTCAAACTCCCATATCTCGCGAATGGATTGACCAAACCCAAAAATTCCTGTTGCGTCGGAAAGTAGGAACTCGCCCGATTACAAAGGTGTGTGTATTTTTTCCCTAGGTCATTCTGGTTAAGCGTTTGGAGCAACAGATGTGCGCAAAATTTGTTGTCTTCTCAACCATTTCTTAGCTTCAAACTCCCATATCCCGCGAAAGGATTGACCAAACACAAAAATTCCTATTGCATTTGAAAGTAGAAAGTCGCTCGATTACAACCGTATGTGTATTTTTTCCGTGGGCCACTCTGGTTAAGCGTTTGGAGCAGCAGAAGTGCGGAAAATTTGTTGTCTTCTCAACCATTTCTTAGATTCAAACTCCCATATCTCGCGAACGGATTGAACAAACCCAAAAATTACTATTGCATCTGAAAGTAGATACTCGCCCGATTACAACCATATGTGTATTTTTTTCCTAGGCCATTCTGGTTAATCGTTTGGAGCAGCAGAATTGGGAAAAATTTGTTGTCTGCTCAACCATTTCTTAGCTTCAAACTCCCATATCTCGCGAACGGCTTGACCAAACCCAAAAATTCCTGCTGCGCCTGAAAGTAGAAACTCTCCCGATTACAACGGTATGTGTATTTTTTCCCTAGGCCATTCTGGACAAGCGTTTGTAGCAGCAGAATTGCGAAAAATTTGTTGTCTTCTCAACCATTTCTTACATTCAAACTCCCATATCCCGCGAAAGGATTGACCAAACCCAAAAATTCCTGTTGCGCCTGAAAGTAGGAACTCGCCCGATTACAAAGGTGTGTGTATTTTTTCCCTAGGCCATTCTGGACAAGCGTTTGTAGCAGCAGAATTGCGAAAAATTTGTTGTCTTCTCAACCATTTCTTACCTTCAAACTCCCATATCCCGCGAAAGGATTGACCAAACACAAAAATTCCTATTGCATCTGAAAGTAGAAAGTCGCCCGATTACAACGGTATGTGTATTTTTTCCCTAGGCCATTCTTGTTAAGCGATTGGAGCAGCAGAATTGCGAGAAATTTGTAGCCTTCTCAACCATTTCTTAGCTTCAAGCGCCCATATCTCGCGAACGGATTGACCAATCCCAAAAATTCCTGTTGCGTCTGAAAGTAGGAACTCGCCCGATTACAACGGTATGTGTATTTTATCCCTAGGCCATTCTGGATAAGCGTTTGTAGCAGCAGAAGTGCGAAAAATTTGTTGTCTTCTCAACCATTTCTTAGCTTCCAACTCCCATATCCCGCGAAAGGGTTGACCAAACACAAAAATTCCTATTGCATCTCAAAGTAGAAAGTCGCCCGATTACAACGGTATGTGTATTTTTTCCGTAGGCCACTCTGGTTAAGCGTTTGGAGCAGCAGAAGTGCGCAAAATTTGTTGTCTTCTCAACCATTTCTCAGATTCAAACTCCCATATCTCGCGAACGGATTGACCAAACCCAAAAATTGCTATTGCATCTGAAAGTAGAAACGCGCCCGATTACAACGGTATGTGTATTTTTTCCCTAGGCCATTCTGGTTAAGCGTTTGGAGCAGCAGAAGTGCGCAAAATTTGTTGTCTTCTCAACCATTTCATAATTTCAAACTCCCATATCTCGCGAACGGATTGACCAAACCCAAAAATTCCTGCTGCGCCTGAAAGTAGAAACTCTCCCGATTACAACGGTATGTGTATTTTTTCCCTAGACCATTCTGGTTAAGCGTTTGCAGCAGCAGATTTTCGAAAAATTTGTTGTCTGCTCAACCATTTCTTAGCTTCAAACTCCCATATCTCGCGTACGGATTGACCAAGCCCAAAATTGCCTGTTGCGTCTGAATGTAGAAACTCTCCCGATTACAACGGTATGTGTATTTTGTCCCTAGGCCATTCTGGTCATGCGTTTGGAGCAGCAGAAGTGCGAACAATTTCTTGTCTTCTCAACCGTTTCTTAGCTTCGAACTCCCATATCTCGCGAACGGATTGACCAAACACAAATATTCCTGTTGCGTCTGAATGTAGAAAGTCTGCCGATTGCAACGGTACGTGTATTTATTCCCGCGGCCATTCTGGTTAAGCGTTTGGAGCAGCAGAATTGCGCAAAATTTGTTGTGTTCTCAACCATTTCTTAGCTTCAAGCTCCCATATCTCGCGAACTCATTGACCAAACACAAAAATTCCTGTTGCGTCTGAAAGTAGGAACTCGCCCGATTACAACGGTATGTGTATTTTTCCCCTAGGCCATTCTGGTTAAGCGTTTGGAGCAGCAGAATTGGGAAAAATTTGTTGTCTGCTCACCCATTTCTTAGCTTCAAACTCCCATATCTCGCGAACGGATTGACCAATCCCAAAAATTCCTGTTGCGTCTGAAAGTAGGAACTCGCCCGATTACAACGGTATGTGTATTTTATCCCTAGGCCATTCTGGATAAGCGTTTGTAGCAGCAGAAGTGCGAAAAATTTGTTGTCTTCTCAACCATTTCTTAGCTTCCAACTCCCATATCCCGCGAAAGGGTTGACCAAACACAAAAATTCCTATTGCATCTCAAAGTAGAAAGTCGCCCGATTACAACGGTATGTGTATTTTTTCCGTAGGCCACTCTGGTTAAGCGTTTGGAGCAGCAGAAGTGCGCAAAATTTGTTGTCTTCTCAACCATTTCTCAGATTCAAACTCCCATATCTCGCGAACGGATTGACCAAACCCAAAAATTGCTATTGCATCTGAAAGTAGAAACGCGCCCGATTACAACGGTATGTGTATTTTTTCCCTAGGCCATTCTGGTTAAGCGTTTGGAGCAGCAGAAGTGCGCAAAATTTGTTGTCTTCTCAACCATTTCATAATTTCAAACTCCCATATCTCGTGAACGGATTGACCAAACCCAAAAATTCCTGTTGCGTCTGAAAGTAGAAACTCTCCCGATTACAAAGGTATGTGTATTTTTTCCCTAGGCCATTCTGGATAAGCGTTTGTAGCAGCAGAAGTGCGAAAAATTTGTTGTCTTCTCAACCATTTCTTAGCTTCAAACTCCCATATCCCGCGAAAGGGTTGACCAAACACAAAAATTCCTATTGCATCTCAAAGTAGAAAGTCGCCCGATTACAACGGTATGTGTATTTTTTCCGTAGGCCACTCTGGTTAAGCGTTTGGAGCAGCAGAAGTGCGCAAAATTTGTTGTGTTCTCAACCATTTCTTAGATTCAAACTCCCATATCTCGCGAACGGATTGACCAAACCCAAAAATTACTATTGCATCTGAAAGTAGAAACGCGCCCGATTACAACGGTATGTGTATTTTTTCCCTAGGCCATTCTGGTTAAGCGTTTGGAGCAGCAGAAGTGCGCAAAATTTGTTGCCTTCCCAACCATTTCTTAGCTTCGAACTCCCATATCTCGCGAACGGATTGACCAAACCCAAAAATTCCTGTTGCGCCTGAAAGTAGGAACTCGCCCGATTACAAAGGTGTGTGTATTTTTTCCCTAGGTCATTCTGGTTAAGCTTTTGGAGCAACAGATGTGCGCAAAATTTGTTGTCTTCTCAACCATTTCTTAGCTTCAAACTCCCATATCCCGCGAAAGGATTGACCAAACACAAAAATTCCTATTGCATCTGAAAGTAGAAAGTCGCCCGATTACAACGGTATGTGTATTTTTTCCCTAGGCCATTCTTGTTAAGCGTTTGGAGCAGCAGAATTGCGAGAAATTTGTAGCCTTCTCAACCATTTCTTAGCTTCAAACGCCCATATCTCGCGAACGGATTGACCAAGCCCAAAAATTCCTCTTGCATCTGAAAGTACATACTCGCCCGATTACAACGGTATGGGTATTTTCTCCCTAGGGCATTCTAGTTTAGCGTTTGTAGCAGCAGAAGTGCGAAAAATTTGTTGTCTTCTCAACCGCTTCTTAGCTTCAAACTCCCATATCCCGCGAAAGGATTGACCAAACACAAAAATTCCTAATGCATCTGAAAGTAGAAAGTCGCCCGATTACAACGGTATGTGTATTTTTTCCCTAGACCATTCTGGTTAAGCGTTTGCAGCAGCAGATGTACGAAAAATTTTTTGTCTGCTCAACCATTTCTTAGCTTCAAACTCCCATATCTCGCGTACGGATTGACCAAGCCCAAAATTTCCTGTTGCGTCTGAATGTAGAAACTCTCCCGATTACAACGGTGTGTGTATTTTGTCCCTAGGCCATTCTGGTCATGCGTTTGGAGCAGCAGAAGTGCGAACAATTTCTTGTCTTCTCAACCGTTTCTTAGCTTCGAACTCCCATATCTCGCGAAAGGATTGACCAAACCCAAATATTCCTGTTGCGTCTGAATGTAGAAAGTCTGCCGATTGCAACGGTACGTGTATTTATTCCTGCGGCCACTCTGGTTAAGCGTTTGGAGCAGCAGAAGTGCGCAAAATTTGTTGTCTTCTCAACCATTTCTCAGATTCAAACTCCCATATCTCGCGAACGGATTGACCAAACCCAAAAATTGCTATTGCGTCTGAAAGTAGAAACGCGCCCGATTACAACGGTATGTGTATTTTTTCCCTAGGCCATTCTGGTTAAGCGTTTGGAGCAGCAGAAGTGCGCAAAATTTGTTGTCTTCTCAACCATTTCATAATTTCAAACTCCCATATCTCGTGAACGGATTGACCAAACCCAAAAATTCCTGTTGCGTCTGAAAGTAGAAACTCTCCCGATTACAAAGGTATGTGTATTTTTTCCCTAGGCCATTCTGGATAAGCGTTTGTAGCAGCAGAAGTGCGAAAAATTTGTTGTCTTCTCAACCATTTCTTAGCTTCAAACTCCCATATCCCGCGAAAGGGTTGACCAAACACAAAAATTCCTTTTGCATCTCAAAGTAGAAAGTCGCCCGATTACAACGGTATGTGTATTTTTTCCGTAGGCCACTCTGGTTAAGCGTTTGGAGCAGCAGAAGTGCGCAAAATTTGTTGTCTTCTCAACCATTTCTTAGATTCAAACTCCCATATCTCGCGAACGGATTGACCAAACCCAAAAATTACTATTGCATCTGAAAGTAGAAACGCGCCCGATTACAACGGTATGTGTATTTTTTCCCTAGGCCATTCTGGTTAAGCGTTTGGAGCAGCAGAAGTGCGCAAAATTTGTTGCCTTCCCAACCATTTCTTAGCTTCGAACTCCCATATCTCGCGAACGGATTGACCAAACCCAAAAATTCCTGTTGCGCCTGAAAGTAGGAACTCGCCCGATTACAAAGGTGTGTGTATTTTTTCCCTAGGTCATTCTGGTTAAGCTTTTGGAGCAACAGATGTGCGCAAAATTTGTTGTCTTCTCAACCATTTCTTAGCTTCAAACTCCCATATCCCGCGAAAGGATTGACCAAACACAAAAATTCCTATTGCATCTGAAAGTAGAAAGTCGCCCGATTACAACGGTATGTGTATTTTTTCCCTAGGCCATTCTTGTTAAGCGTTTGGAGCAGCAGAATTGCGAGAAATTTGTAGCCTTCTCAACCATTTCTTAGCTTCAAACTCCCATATCCCGCGAAAGGGTTGACCAAACACAAAAATTCCTATTGCATCTCAAAGTAGAAAGTCGTCCGATTACAACGGTATGTGTATTTTTTCCGTAGGCCACTCTGGTTAAGCGTTTGGAGCAGCAGAAGTGCGCAAAATTTGTTGTCTTCTCAACCATTTCTTAGATTCAAACTCCCATATCTCGCGAACGGATTGACCAAACCCAAAAATTACTATTGCATCTGAAAGTAGAAACGCGCCCGATTAAAACGGTATGTGTATTTTTTCCCTAGGCCATTCTGGTTAAGCGTTTGGAGCAGCAGAAGTGCGCAAAATTTGTTGCCTTCCCAACCATTTCTTAGCTTCGAACTCCCATATCTCGCGAACCGATTGACCAAACCCAAAAATTCCTGTTGCGTCTGAAAGTAGAAACTCTCCCGATTACAAATGTGTGTGCATTTTTTCCCTAGGCCATTGTGGCTAAGCGTTTGGAGCAGCAGAAGTGGGAAAAATTTGTTGTCTGCTCAACCATTTCTTAGATTCAAACTCCCATATCTCGCGAATGGATTGACCAAACCCAAAAATTCCTGTTGCGTCTGAAAGTAGGAACTCGCCCGATTACAAAGGTGTGTGTATTTTTTCCCTAGGTCATTCTGGTTAAGCGTTTGGAACAACAGATGTGCGCAAAATTTGTTGCCTTCCCAACCATTTCTCAGCTTCGAACTCCCATATCTCGCGAACCGATTGACCAAACCCAAAAATTCCTGTTGCGTCTGAAAGTAGAAACTCTCCCGATTACAAATGTGTGTGTATTTTTTCCCTAGGTCATTCTGGTTAAGCGTTTGGAGCAACAGATGTGCGCAAAATTTGTTGTCTTCTCAACCATTTCTTAGCTTCAAACTCCCATATCCCGCGAAAGGATTGACCAAACACAAAAATTCCTATTGCATCTGAAAGTAGAAAGTCGCTCGATTACAACCGTATGTGTATTTTTTCCGTAGGCCACTCTGGTTAAGCGTTTGGAGCAGCAGAAGTGCGGAAAATTTGTTGTCTTCTCAACCATTTCTTACCTTCAAACTCCCATATCCCGCGAAAGGATTGACCAAACACAAAAATTCCTATTGCATCTGAAAGTAGAAAGTCGCCCGATTACAACGGTATGTGTATTTTTTCCCTAGGCCATTCTTGTTAAGCGTTTGGAGCAGCAGAATTGCGAGAAATTTGTAGCCTTCTCAACCATTTCATAGCTTCAAACGCTCATATCTCGCGAACGGATTGACCAAGCCCAAAAATTCCTCTTGCATCTGAAGGTACATACTCACCCGATTACAACGGTATGGGTATTTTCTCCCTAGGGCATTCTAGTTAAGCGTTTGTAGCAGCAGAAGTGCGAAAAATTTGTTGTCTTCTCAACCATTTCTTAGCTTCAAACTCCCATATCCCGCGAAAGGATTGACCAAACACAAAAATTCCTATTGCATCTGAAAGTAGAAAGTCGCTCGATTACAACCGTATGTGTATTTTTTCCGTAGGCCACTCTGGTTAAGCGTTTGGAGCAGCAGAAGTGCGGAAAATTTGTTGTCTTCTCAACCATTTCTTACCTTCAAACTCCCATATCCCGCGAAAGGATTGACCAAACACAAAAATTCCTATTGTATCTGAAAGTAGAAAGTCGCCCGATTACAACGGTATGTGTATTTTTTCCCTAGGCCATTCTTGTTAAGCGTTTGGAGCAGCAGAATTGCGAGAAATTTGTAGCCTTCTCAACCATTTCATAGCTTCAAACGCTCATATCTCGCGAACGGATTGACCAAGCCCAAAAATTCCTCTTGCATCTGAAAGTACATACTCACCCGATTACAACGGTATGGGTATTTTCTCCCTAGGGCATTCTAGTTAAGCGTTTGTAGCAGCAGAAGTGCGAAAAATTTGTTGTCTTCTCAACCGCTTCTTAGCTTCAAACTCCCATATCCCGCGAAAGGATTGACCAAACACAAAAATTCCTAATGCATCTGAAAGTAGAAAGTCGCCCGATTACAACGGTATGTGTATTTTTTCCCTAGACCATTCTGGTTAAGCGTTTGCAGCAGCAGATGTACGAAAAATTTGTTGTCAGCTTAACTATTTCTTAGCTTCAAACTCCCATATCTCGCGTACGGATTGACCAAGCCCAAAATTTCCTGTTGCGTCTGAATATAGAAACTCTCCCGATTACAACTGTACGTGTATTTATTCCCGCGGCCATTCTGGTTAAGCGTTTGGAGCAGCAGAAGTGCGCAAAATTTGTTGTGTTCTCAACCATTTCTTAGCTTCAAGCTCCCATATCTCGCGAACGGATTGACCAAACACAAAAATTCCTGTTGCGTCTGAAAGTAAGAACTCGCTCGATTACAACGGTATGTGTATTTTTCCCCTAGGCCATTCTGGTTAAGCGTTTGGAGCAGCAGAATTGGGAAAAATTTGTTGTCTGCTCACCCATTTCTTAGCTTCAAACTCCCATATCTCGCGAACGGATTGACCAATCCCAAAAATTCCTGTTGCGTCTGAAATTAGGAACTCGCCCGATTACAACGGTATGTGTATTTTTTCCCTAGGCCATTCTGGATAAGCGTTTGTAGCAGCAGAAGTGCGAAAAATTTGTTGTCTTCTCAACCATTTCTTAGCTTCAAACTCCCATATCCCGCGAAAGGGTTGACCAAACACAAAAATTCCTATTGCATCTCAAAGTAGAAAGTCGCCCGATTACAACGGTATGTGTATTTTTTCCGTAGGCCACTCTGGTTAAGCGTTTGGAGCAGCAGAAGTGCGCAAAATTTGTTGTCTTCTCAACCATTTCTTAGATTCAAACTCCCATATCTCGCGAACGGATTGACCAAACCCAAAAATTACTATTGCATCTGAAAGTAGAAACGCGCCCGATTAAAACGGTATGTGTATTTTTTCCCTAGGCCATTCTGGTTAAGCGTTTGGAGCAGCAGAAGTGCGCAAAATTTGTTGCCTTCCCAACCATTTCTTAGCTTCGAACTCCCATATCTCGCGAACGGATTGACCAAACCCAAAAATTCCTGTTGCGTCTGAAAGTAGAAACTCTCTCGATTACAAATGTGTGTGTATTTTTTCCCTAGGCCATTGTGGCTAAGCGTTTGGAGCAGCAGAAGTGGGAAAAATTTGTTGTCTGCTCAACCATTTCTTAGCTTCAAACTCCCATATCTCGCGAATGGATTGACCAAACCCAAAAATTCCTGTTGCGTCTGAAAGTAAGAACTCGCTCGATTACAACGGTATGTGTATTTTTCCCCTAGGCCATTCTGGTTAAGCGTTTGGAGCAGCAGAAGTGCGCAAAATTTGTTGCCTTCCCAACCATTTCTTAGCTTCGAACTCCCATATCTCGCGAACGGATTGACCAAACCCAAAAATTCCTGTTGCGTCTGAAAGTAGAAACTCTCTCGATTACAAATGTGTGTGTATTTTTTCCCTAGGCCATTCTGGTTAAGCGTTTGGAGCAGCAGAAGTGCGCAAAATTTGTTGTCTTCTCAACCATTTCTTAGCTTCAAACTCCCATATCTCGCGAACGGATTGAACAAACCCAAAAATTCTTCTTGCATCTGAAAGTAGAAACTCGCCCGATTACAACGGTTTGTGTATTTTTCCCCTAGGCCATTCTGGCTAAGCGTTTGGATCTGCAGAAGTGGGAAAAATTTGTTGTCTGCTCAACCATTTCTTAGCTTCAAACTCCCATATCTCGCGAATGGATTGACCAAACCCAAAAATTCCTGTTGCGTCAGAAAGTAGGAACTAGCCCGATTACAACGGTATGTGAATTTTTTTCCTAGGTCATACTGGTTAAGGGTTTGGAGCAACAGAAGTGCGCAAAATTTGTTGTCTGCTCAACCATTTCTTAGCTTCAAACTCCCATATCTCGCGTACGGATTGACCAAGCCCAAAATTTCCTGTTGCGTCTGAATGTAGAAACTCTCCCGATTACAACGGTATGTGTATTTTGTCCCTAGGCCATTCTGGTCATGCGTTTGGAGCAGCAGAAGTGCGAACAATTTCTTGTCTTCTCAACCGTTTCTTAGCTTCGAACTCCCATATCTCGCGAACGGATTGACCAAACCCAAAAATTCCTGTTGCGTCAGAAAGTAGGAACTCGCCCGATTACAACGGTATGTGAATTTTTTTCCTAGGTCATACTGGTTAAGGGTTTGGAGCAACAGAAGTGCGCAAAATTTGTTGTCTTCTCAACCATTTCTTAGCTTCAAACTCCCATAGCTCGCGAACGGCTTGACCAAACCCAAAAATTCCTGCTCCGTCTGAAAGTAGAAACTCTCCCGATTACAACGGTATGTGTATTTTTTCCCTAGGCCATTCTGGTTAAGCGTTTGTAGCAGCAGAAGTGCGAAAAATTTGTTGTCTTCTCAACCGTTTCTTAACTTCAAACTCCCATATCCCGCGAAAGGATTGACCAAACACAAAAATTCCTAATGCATCTGTAAGTAGAAAGTCGACCGATTACAACGGTATGTGTACTTTTTCCCTAGGCCATTCTGGTTAAGCGTTTGGAGCAGCACAGGTGCGAAAAATTTGTTGTCTTCTCAACCATTTCTTAGCTTCAAACTCCAATATCTCGTGAACTGATTGACCAAACCCAAAAATTCCTGTTGCGTCTGAAAGTAGAAACTCTTCCGACTACAAAGGTATGTGTATTTTTACCCTAGGCCATTGTGGTTAAGCGTTTGGAGCAGCAGAATTGTGAAGAATTTGTTGTCTGCTCAACCATTTCTTAGCTTCAAACTCCCATATCTCGCGAATGGATTGACCAAATCCAAAAATTCCTGTTGCGTCAGAAAGTAGGAACTCGCCCGATTACAATGGTATGTGAATTTTTTTCCTAGGTCATACTGGTTAAGGGTTTGGAGCAACAGAAGTGCGCAAAATTTGTTGTCTTCTCAACCATTTCTTAGCTTCAAACTCCCATAGCTCGCGAACGGCTTGACCAAACCCAAAAATTCCTGCTCCGTCTGAAAGTAGAAACTCTCCCGATTACAACGGTATGTGTATTTTTTCCCTAGGCCATTCTGGTTAAGCGTTTGTAGCAGCAGAAGTGCGAAAAATTTGTTGTCTTCTCAACCGTTTCTTAACTTCAAACTCCCATATCCCGCGAAAGGATTGACCAAACACAAAAATACCTAATGCATCTGTAAGTAGAAAGTCGACCGATTACAACGGTATGTGTACTTTTTCCCTAGGCCATTCTGGTTAAGCGTTTGGAGCAGCACAGGTGCGAAAAATTTGTTGTCTTCTCAACCATTTCTTAGCTTCAAACTCCCATAGCTCGCGAACGGCTTGACCAAACCCAAAAATTCCTGCTCCGTCTGAAAGTAGAAACTCTCCCGATTACAACGGTATGTGTATTTTTTCCCTAGGCCATTCTGGACAAGCGTTTGTAGCAGCAGAATTGCGAAAAATTTGTTGTCTTCTCAACCATTTCTTAGCTTCAAACTCCCATATCCCGCGAAAGGATTGACCAAACACAAAAATTCCTATTGCATCTGAAAGTAGAAAGTCGCCCGATTACAACGGTATGTGTATTTTTTCCCTAGGCCATTCTTGTTAAGCGTTTGGAGCAGCAGAATTGCGAGAAATTTGTAGCCTTCTCAACCATTTCTTAGCTTCAAACGCCCATATCTCGCGAACGGATTGACCAAGCCCAAAAATTCCTCTTGCATCTGAAAGTACATACTCGCCCGATTACAACGGTATGGGTATTTTCTCCCTAGGGCATTCTAGTTAAGCGTTTGTAGCAGCAGAAGTGCGAAAAATTTGTTGTCTTCTCAACCATTTCTTAGCTTCAAACTCTCATATCCCGCGAAAGGATTGACCAAACACAAAAATTCCTAATGCATCTGTAAGTAGAAAGTCGCCCGATTACGACGGTATGTGTACTTTTTCCCTAGGCCTTTCTGGTTAAGCGTTTGGAGCAGCAGATGTGCGCAAAATTTGTTGTCTTCTCAAACATTTCTTAGATTCAAACTCCCATATCTCGCGAAAGGATTGACCAAACCCAAAAATTACTATTGCATCTGAAGGTAGAAGCTCGCCAGATTACAACGGTATGTGTATTTTTCCCCTAGGTCATTCTGGTTAAGCGTTTGGAGCAGCAGAAGTGAGCAAAATTTGTTGTCTTCTCAACCATTTCTTAGCTTCAAACTCCCATATCTCGTGAACGGATTGACCAAACCCAAAAATACCTGCTGCGTCTGAAAGTAGAAACTCTCCCGATTACAACGGTATGTGTATTTTTTCCCTAGGCCATTCTGGATAAGCGTTTGTTGTAGCAGAAGTGCGAAAAATTTATTGTCTTCTCAACCGTTTCTTAGCTTCAAACTCCCATATCCGACGAAAGGATTGACCGAACCCAAAAATTCCTATTGCATCTGAAAGCAGAAAGTCGCCCGATTACAACGGTATGTGTATTTCTTCCCAAGGCCACTCTGGTTAAGCGTTTGGAGCAGCAGAAGTGAGCAAAATTTGTTGTCTTCTCAACCATTTCTTAGCTTCAAACTCCCATATCTCGTGAACGGATTGACCAAACCCAAAAATACCTGCTGCGTCTGAAAGTAGAAACTCTCCCGATTACAACGGTATGTGTATTTTTTCAGTAGGCCACTCTGGTTAAGCGTTTGGAGCAGCAGAAGTGCGCAAAATTTGTTGTCTTCTCAACCATTTCTTAGATTCAAACTCCCATATCTCGCGAACGGATTGACCAAACACAAAAATTCCTATTGCATCTGAAAGTAGAAAGTCGCCCGATTACAACGGTATGTGTATTTCTTCCCTAGGCCATTCTGGTTAAGCGTTTGTAGCAGCAGAAGTGGGAAAAATTTTTTGTCTGCTCAACCATTTCTTAGATTCAAACTCCCATATCTCGCGAAGGTATTGACCAAACCCAAAAATTACTATTGCATCTGAAAGTAGAAGCTCGCCCGATTACAACGGTATGTGTATTTTTTTCCTAGGCCATACTGGTTAAGCGTTTGGAGCAGCAGAATGGGGAAAAATTTGTTGTCTGCTCAACCATTTCTTAGCTTCAAACTCCCATATCTCGCGAACGGATTGACCAAACCCAAGAATTCCTCTTGCATCTAAAAGTAGAGACTCGCCCGATTACAACGGTATATGTATTTTTTCCCTAGACCATTCTGGTTAAGCGTTTGCAGCAGCAGATGTACGAAAAATTTGTTGTCTGCTCCACCATTTCTTAGCTTCAAACTCCCATATCTCGCGTACGGATTGACTAAGCCCAAAAATTCCTGTTGCGTCTGAATGTAGAAACTCTCCCGAGTACAACGGTATGTGCATTTTGTCCCTAGGCCATTCTGGTCATGCGTTTGGAGCAGCAGAAGTGCGCAAAATTTGTTGTGTTCTCAACTATTTCTTAGTTTCAAGCTCCCATATCTCGCGAACGGATTGACCAAACACAAAAATTCCTGTTGTGTCTGAAAGTAGGAACTCGCTCGATTACAACGGTATGTGTATTTTTCCCCTAGGTCATTCTGGTTAAGCGTTTGGGGCAGCACAAGTGCGTAAAATTCGTTGTCTTCTCAACCATTTCTTTGATTCAAACTCCCATATCTCGCGAAAGGTTTGACCAGGCCCAAAAATTCCTACTTCGTCTGAAAGTAGAAACTTGCCCGATTACAACGGTATGTGTATTTTTTCCCTAGACCATTCTGGTTAAGCGTTTGCAGCAGCAGATGTACGAAAAATTTGTTGTCTGCTCAACCATTTCTTAGCTTCAAACTCCCGTATCTCGCGAACGGCTTGACCAAACCCAAAAATTCCTGTTGCGTGTGAAAGTAGAAACTCTCCCGATTACAAAGGTATGTGTATTTTTTCCCTAGGCCATTGTGGTTAAGCGTTTGGAGCAGCAGAGGTGGGAAAAATTTTTTGTCTTCTCAACCATTTCTTAGCTTCAAACTCCCATATCCCGCGAACGGATTGACCAAACACAAAAATTCCTATTGCATCTGAAAGTAGAAAGTCGCCCGATTACAACGGTATGTGTACTATTTCCCTAGGCCATTCTGGATAAGCTTTTGGAGCAGCAGAAGTGTGCAAAATTTGTTGTCTTCTCAACCATTTCTTAGCTTCAAACTCCCATATCCCGCGAAAGGATTGACCAAACCCAAAAGTTCCTGTTGCGTCTGAAAGTAGGAACTCGCTCGATTACAACGGTATGTGTATTTTTTCCCTAGGCCATTCTGGATAGGCGTTTGTAGCAGCAGAAGTGCGAAAAATTTGTTGTCTTCTCAACCATTTCTTAGCTTCAAACTCCCATATCCCGCGAACGGATTGACCAAACACAAAAATTCCTATTGCATCTGAAAGTAGAAAGTCGCCCGATTACAACGGTATGCGTATTATTTCCCTAGGCCATTCTGGATAAGCGTTTGTAGCAGCAGAAGTGCGAAAAATTTGTTGTCTTCTCAACCATTTCTTAGATTCAAACTCCCATATCTCGCGAACGGATTGACCAAACCCAAAAGTTCCTGTTGCGTCTGAAAGTAGAAACTCTCCCGATTACAACGGTATGTGTATTTTTTCCCTAGACCATTCTGGTTAAGCGTTTGCAGCAGCAGATGTACGAAAAATTTGGTGTCTGCTCAACCATTTCTTAGCTTCAAACTCCCATATCTCGCGTACGGATTGACCAAGCCCAAAAATTCGTGATGCGTCTGAATATAGGAATTCTCCCGATTACAACGGTATGTGTATTTTGTCCCTAGGCCATTCTGGTCATGTGTTTGGAGCATCAGAAGAGCGAAAAATTTCTTGTCTTCACAACCATTTCTTAGCTTCGAACTCCCATATCTCGCGAACGGATTGACCAAACCCAAATATTCCTGTTGCGTCTGAATGTAGAAAGTCTGCCGATTGCAACGGTATGTGTATTTTTTCCCTAGGTCATTGTGGTTAAGCGTTTGGAGCAGCAGAAGTGGGAAAAATTTGTTGTGTGCTCAACCATTTCTTAGCCTCAAACTCCCATATCTCGTGAACGGATTGACCAAACCCAAAAGTTCCTGTTGCGTCTGAAAGTAGAAACTCTCCCGATTACAACGGTATGTGTATTTTTTTCCTAGGCCATTCTGGTTAAGCGTTTGGAGCAACAGAAGTGCGCAAAATTTGTCGTCATCTCAATCATTTCTTAGCTTCAAACTCCCATATCTCGTGAACGGATTGACCAAACCCAAAAGTTCCTGTTGCGTCTGAAAGTAGGAACTCGCTCGATTACAACGGTATGTGTATTTTTCCCCTAGGTCATTCTGTTTAAGCGTTTGGAGCAGCAGAAGTGCGTAAAATTCGTTGTCTTCTCAACCATTTCTTAGATTCAAACTCCCATATCTCGCGAACGGATTGACCAAACCCAAAAGTTCCTGTTGCGTCTGAAAGTAGAAACTCTCCCGATTACAACGGTATGTGTATTTTTTTCCTAGGCCATTCTGGTTAAGCGTTTGGAGCAACAGAATTGCGCAAAATTTGTCGTCATCTCAATCATTTCTTAGCTTCAAACTCCCGTGTCTCGCGAACGGCTTGACCAAACCCAAAAATTCCTGTTGCGTCTGAAAGTAGAAACTCTCCCGATTACAAAGGTATGTGTATTTTTTCCCTAGGCCATTGTGGTTAAGCGTTTGGAGCAGCAGAAGTGGGAAAAATTTGTTGTCTGCTCAACCATTTCTTAGCCTCAAACTCCCATATCTCGTGAAAGGATTGACCAAACCCAAAAGTTCCTGTTGCGTCTGAAAGTAGAAACTCTCCCGATTACTACGGTATGTGTATTTTTTCCCTAGGCCATTCTGGATAAGCGTTTGTAGCAGCAGAAGTGCGAAAAATTTGTTGTCTTCTCAACCATTTCTTAGCTTCAAACTCCCATATCCCGCGAACGGATTGACCAAACACAAAAATTCCTATTGCATCTGAAAGTAGAAAGTCGCCCGATTACAACGGTATGCGTATTATTTCCCTAGGCCATTCTGGATAAGCGTTTGTAGCAGCAGAAGTGCGAAAAATTTGTTGTCTTCTCAACCGCTTCTTAGCTTCAAACTCCCATATCCCGCGAAAGGATTGACCAAACACAAAAATTCCTAATGCATCTGAAAGTAGAAAGTCGCCCGATTACAGCGGTATGTGTATTTTTTCCGTAGGCCATTCTGGTTAAGCTTTTGGAGCAGCAGAAGTGTGCAAAATTTGTTGTCTTCTCAACCATTTCTTAGCTTCAAACTCCCATATCCAGCGAAAGGATTGACCAAACACAAAAATTCCTAATGCATCTGTAAGTAGAAAGTCGCCCGATTACGACGGTATGTGTACTTTTTCCCTAGGCCATTCTGGTTAAGCGTTTGGAGGAGCAGATGTGCGCAAAATTTGTTGTCTTCTCAACCATTTCTTAGATTCAAACTCCCATATCTCGCGAAGGGATTGACCAAACCCAAAAATTACTATTGCATCTGAAAGCAGAAAGTCGCCCGATTACAACGGTATGTGTATTTTTTCCCTAGACCATTCTGGTTAAGCGTTTGCAGCAGCAGATGTACGAAAAATTTGTTGTCTGCTCAACCATTTCTTAGCTTCAAACTCCCATATCTCGCGTACGGATTGACCAAGCCCAAAAATTCGTGATGCGTCTGAATATAGGAATTCTCCCGATTACAACGGTATGTGTATTTTGTCCCTAGGCCATTCTGGTCATGTGTTTGGAGCATCAGAAGAGCGAAAAATTTCTTGTCTTCACAACCATTTCTTAGCTTCGAACTCCCATATCTCGCGAACGGATTGACCAAACCCAAATATTCCTGTTGCGTCTGAATGTAGAAAGTCTGCCGATTGCAACGGTATGTGTATTTTTTCCCTAGGTCATTGTGGTTAAGCGTTTGGAGCAGCAGAAGTGGGAAAAATTTGTTGTGTGCTCAACCATTTCTTAGCCTCAAACTCCCATATCTCGTGAACGGATTGACCAAACCCAAAAGTTCCTGTTGCGTCTGAAAGTAGAAACTCTCCCGATTACAACGGTATGTGTATTTTTTTCCTAGGCCATTCTGGTTAAGCGTTTGGAGCAACAGAAGTGCGCAAAATTTGTCGTCATCTCAATCATTTCTTAGCTTCAAACTCCCATATCTCGTGAACGGATTGACCAAACCCAAAAGTTCCTGTTGCGTCTGAAAGTAGGAACTCGCTCGATTACAACGGTATGTGTATTTTTCCCCTAGGTCATTCTGTTTAAGCGTTTGGAGCAGCAGAAGTGCGTAAAATTCGTTGTCTTCTCAACCATTTCTTAGATTCAAACTCCCATATCTCGCGAACGGATTGACCAAACCCAAAAGTTCCTGTTGCGTCTGAAAGTAGAAACTCTCCCGATTACAACGGTATGTGTATTTTTTTCCTAGGCCATTCTGGTTAAGCGTTTGGAGCAACAGAATTGCGCAAAATTTGTCGTCATCTCAATCATTTCTTAGCTTCAAACTCCCGTATCTCGCGAACGGCTTGACCAAACGCAAAAATTCCTGTTGCGTCTGAAAGTACAAACTC
This sequence comes from Ptiloglossa arizonensis, assembly GCF_051014685.1. Classification (NCBI taxonomy): domain Eukaryota; kingdom Metazoa; phylum Arthropoda; class Insecta; order Hymenoptera; family Colletidae; genus Ptiloglossa; species Ptiloglossa arizonensis. The sequence goes on along the minus strand of NW_027478439.1, from coordinate 100,248 downwards.
TCCCGATTACAAAGGTATGTGTATTTTTTCCCTAGGCCATTGTGGTTAAGCGTTTGGAGCAGCAGAAGTGGGAAAAATTTGTTGTCTGCTCAACCATTTCTTAGCCTCAAACTCCCATATCTCGTGAACGGATTGACCAAACCCAAAAGTTCCTGTTGCGTCTGAAAGTAGAAACTCTCCCGATTACAACGGTATGTGTATTTTTTTCCTAGGCCATTCTGGTTAAGCGTTTGGAGCAACAGAAGTGCGCAAAATATGTCGTCATCTCAATCATTTCTTATCTTCAAACTCCCATATCTCGTGAACGGATTGACCAAACCCAAAAGTTCCTGTTGCGTCTGAAAGTAGGAACTCGCTCGATTACAACGGTATGTGTATTTTTCCCCTAGGTCATTCTGGTTAAGCGTTTGGAGCAGCAGAAGTGCGTAAAATTCGTTGTCTTCTCAACCATTTCTTTGATTCAAACTCCCATATCTCGCGAAAGGTTTGACCAGGCCCAAAAATTCCTACTTCGTCTGAAAGTAGAAACTCGCCCGATTACAACGGTATGTGTTTTTTTTTTCCCTAGACCATTCTGGTTAAGCGTTTGCAGCAGCAGATGTACGAAAAATTTGTTGTCTGCTCAACCATTTCTTAGCTTCTAACTCCCATATCTCGCGAACGGATTGACCAAACCCAAAAATTCCTGTTGCGTCTGAAAGTAGAAACTCTCCAGATTACAAAGGTATGTGTATTTTTTCCCTAGGCCATTGTGGTTAAGCGTTTGGAGCAGCAGAGGTGGGAAAAATTTGTTGTCTTCTCAACCATTTCTTAGATTCAAACTCCCATATCTCGCGAACGGATTGACCAAACCCAAAAATTACAATTGCATCTGAAAGTAGATACTCGCCCGATTACAACGGTATGTGTATTTTTTTCCTAGGCCATTCTGGTTAAGCGTTTGGAGCAACAGAAGTGCGCAAAATTTGTCGTCATCTCAATCATTTCTTAGCTTCAAACTCCCGTATCTCGCGAACGGCTTGACCAAACCCAAAAATTCCTGTTGCGTCTGAAAGTAGAAACTCTCCCGATTACAAAGGTATGTGTATTTTTTCCCTAGGCCATTGTGGTTAAGCGTTTGGAGCAGCAGAAGTGGGAAAAATTTGTTGTCTGCTCAACCATTTCTTAGCCTCAAACTCCCATATCTCGTGAACGGATTGACCAAACCCAAAAGTTCCTGTTGCGTCTGAAAGTAGAAACTCTCCCGATTACTACGGTATGTGTATTTTTTCCCTAGGCCATTCTGGATAAGCGTTTGTAGCAGCAGAAGTGCGAAAAATTTGTTGTCTTCTCAACCATTTCTTAGCTTCAAACTCCCATATCCCGCGAACGGATTGACCAAACACAAAAATTCCTATTGCATCTGAAAGTAGAAAGTCGCCCGATTACAACGGTATGCGTATTATTTCCCTAGGCCATTCTGGATAAGCGTTTGTAGCAGCAGAAGTGCGAAAAATTTGTTGTCTTCTCAACCGCTTCTTAGCTTCAAACTCCCATATCCCGCGAAAGGATTGACCAAACACAAAAATTCCTAATGCATCTGAAAGTAGAAAGTCGCCCGATTACAGCGGTATGTGTATTTTTTCCGTAGGCCATTCTGGTTAAGCTTTTGGAGCAGCAGAAGTGTGCAAAATTTGTTGTCTTCTCAACCATTTCTTAGCTTCAAACTCCCATATCCAGCGAAAGGATTGACCAAACACAAAAATTCCTAATGCATCTGTAAGTAGAAAGTCGCCCGATTACGACGGTATGTGTACTTTTTCCCTAGGCCATTCTGGTTAAGCGTTTGGAGGAGCAATGTGCGCAAAATTTGTTGTCTTCTCAACCATTTCTTAGATTCAAACTCCCATATCTCGCGAAGGGATTGACCAAACCCAAAAATTACTATTGCATCTGAAAGCAGAAAGTCGCCCGATTACAACGGTATGTGTATTTTTTCCCTAGACCATTCTGGTTAAGCGTTTGCAGCAGCAGATGTACGAAAAATTTGTTGTCTGCTCAACCATTTCTTAGCTTCAAACTCCCATATCTCGCGTACGGATTGACCAAGCCCAAAAATTCCTGATGCGTCTGAATGTAGAAATTCTCCCGATTACAACGGTATGTGTATTTTGTCCCTAGGCCATTCTGGTCATGTGTTTGGAGCAGCAGAAGTGCGAAAAATTTCTTGTCTTCTCAACCATTTCTTAGATTCGAACTCCCTTATCTCGCGAACGGATTGACCAAACTCAAATATTCCTGTTGCGTCTGAATGTAGAAAGTCTGCCGATTGCAACGGTATGTGTATTTATTCCCTAGGTCATTGTGGTTAAGCGTTTGGAGCAGCAGAAGTGGGAAAAATTTGTTGTGTGCTCAACCATTTCTTAGCCTCAAACTCCCATATCTCGTGAACGGATTGACCAAACCCAAAAGTTCCTGGTGCGTCTGAAAGTAGAAACTCTCCCGATTACAACGGTATGTGTATTTTTTTCCTAGGCCATTCTGGTTAAGCGTTTGGAGCAACAGAAGTGCGCAAAATTTGTCGTCATCTCAATCATTTCTTAGCTTCAAACTCCCATATCTCGTGAACGGATTGACCAAACCCAAAAGTTCCTGTTGCGTCTGAAAGTAGGAACTCGCTCGATTACAACGGTATGTGTATTTTTCCCCTAGGTCATTCTGTTTAAGCGTTTGGAGCAGCAGAAGTGCGTAAAATTCGTTGTCTTCTCAACCATTTCTTTGATTCAAACTCCCATATCTCGCGAACGGATTGACCAAACCCAAAAATTACAATTGCATCTGAAAGTAGATACTCGCCCGATTACAACGGTATGTGTATTTTTTTCCTAGGCCATTCTGGTTAAGCGTTTGGAGCAACAGAATTGCGCAAAATTTGTCGTCATCTCAATCATTTCTTAGCTTCAAACTCCCGTATCTCGCGAACGGCTTGACCAAACGCAAAAATTCCTGTTGCGTCTGAAAGTACAAACTCTCCCGATTACAAAGGTATGTGTATTTTTTCCCTAGGCCATTGTGGTTAAGCGTTTGGAGCAGCAGAAGTGGGAAAAATTTGTTGTCTGCTCAACCATTTCTTAGCCTCAAACTCCCATATCTCGTGAACGGATTGACCAAACCCAAAAGTTCCTGTTGCGTCTGAAAGTAGAAACTCTCCCGATTACTACGGTATGTGTATTTTTTCCCTAGGCCATTCTGGATAAGCGTTTGTAGCAGCAGAAGTGCGAAAAATTTGTTGTCTTCTCAACCATTTCTTAGCTTCAAACTCCCATATCCCGCGAACGGATTGACCAAACACAAAAATTCCTATTGCATCTGAAAGTAGAAAGTCGCCCGATTACAACGGTATGCGTATTATTTCCCTAGGCCATTCTGGATAAGCGTTTGTAGCAGCAGAAGTGCGAAAAATTTGTTGTCTTCTCAACCGCTTCTTAGCTTCAAACTCCCATATCCCGCGAAAGGATTGACCAAACACAAAAATTCCTAATGCATCTGAAAGTAGAAAGTCGCCCGATTACAGCGGTATGTGTATTTTTTCCGTAGGCCATTCTGGTTAAGCTTTTGGAGCTGCAGAAGTGTGCAAAATTTGTTGTCTTCTCAACCATTTCTTAGCTTCAAACTCCCATATCCAGCGAAAGGATTGACCAAACACAAAAATTCCTAATGCATCTGTAAGTAGAAAGTCGCCCGATTACGACGGTATGTGTACTTTTTCCCTAGGCCATTCTGGTTAAGCGTTTGGAGGAGCAGATGTGCGCAAAATTTGTTGTCTGCTCAACCATTTCTTAGCTTCAAACTCCCATATCTCGCGTACGGATTGACCAAGCCCAAAAATTCCTGATGCGTCTGAATGTAGAAATTCTCCCGATTACAACGGTATGTGTATTTTGTCCCTAGGCCATTCTTGTCATGTGTTTGGAGCAGCAGAAGTGCGAAAAATTTCTTGTCTTCTCAACCATTTCTTAGATTCGAACTCCCTTATCTCGCGAACGGATTGACCAAACCCAAATATTCCTGTTGCGTCTGAATGTAGAAAGTCTGCCGATGGCAACGGTATGTGTATTTATTCCCTAGGTCATTGTGGTTAAGCTTTTGGAGCAGCAGAAGTGTGCAAAATTTGTTGTCTTCTCAACCATTTCTTAGCTTCAAACTCCCATATCCAGCGAAAGGATTGACCAAACACAAAAATTACTATTGCATCTTAAGGTAGAAGCTCGCCCGATTACAACGGTATGTGTATTTTTTCCCTAGACCATTCTGGTTAAGCGTTTGCAGCAGCAGATGTACGAAAAATTTGTTGTCTGCTCAACCATTTCTTAGCTTCAAACTCCCATATCTCGCGTACGGATTGACCAAGCCCAAAAATTCCTGATGCGTCTGAATGTAGAAATTCTCCCGATTACAACGGTATGTGTATTTTGTCCCTAGGCCATTCTTGTCATGTGTTTGGAGCAGCAGAAGTGCGAAAAATTTCTTGTCTTCTCAACCATTTCTTAGATTCGAACTCCCTTATCTCGCGAACGGATTGACCAAACCCAAATAATCCTGTTGCGTCTGAATGTAGAAAGTCTGCCGATGGCAACGGTATGTGTATTTATTCCCTAGGTCATTGTGGTTAAGCGTTTGGAGCAGCAGAAGTGGGAAAAATTTGTTGTCTGCTCAACCATTTCTTAGCCTCAAACTCCCATATCTCGTGAACGGATTGACCAAACCCAAAAGTTCCTGTTGCGTCTGAAAGTAGAAACTCTCCCGATTACAACGGTATGTGTATTTTTTTCCTAGGCCATTCTGGTTAAGCGTTTGGAGCAACAGAAGTGCGCAAAATATGTCGTCATCTCAATCATTTCTTAGCTTCAAACTCCCATATCTCGTGAACGGATTGACCAAACCCAAAAGTTCCTGTTGCGTCTGAAAGTAGGAACTCGCTCGATTACAACGGTATGTGTATTTTTCCCCTAGGTCATTCTGGTTAAGCGTTTGGAGCAGCAGAAGTGCGTAAAATTCGTTATCTTCTCAACCATTTCTTTGATTCAAACTCCCATATCTCGCGAAAGGTTTGACCAGGCCCAAAAATTCCTACTTCGTCTGAAAGTAGAAACTCGCCCGATTACAACGGTATGTGTTTTTTTTTTCCCTAGACCATTCTGGTTAAGCGTTTGCAGCAGCAGATGTACGAAAAATTTGTTGTCTGCTCAACCATTTCTTAGCTTCTAACTCCCATATCTCGCGAACGGATTGACCAAACCCAAAAATTCCTGTTGCGTCTGAAAGTAGAAACTCTCCAGATTACAAAGGTATGTGTATTTTTTCCCTAGGCCATTGTGGTTAAGCGTTTGGAGCAGCAGAGGTGGGAAAAATTTGTTGTCTTCTCAACCATTTCTTAGATTCAAACTCCCATATCTCGCGAACGGATTGACCAAACCCAAAAATTACAATTGCATCTGAAAGTAGATACTCGCCCGATTACAACGGTATGTGTATTTTTTTCCTAGGCCATTCTGGTTAAGCGTTTGGAGCAACAGAAGTGCGCAAAATTTGTCGTCATCTCAATCATTTCTTAGCTTCAAACTCCCGTATCTCGCGAACGGCTTGACCAAACCCAAAAATTCCTGTTGCGTCTGAAAGTAGAAACTCTCCCGATTACAAAGGTGTGTGTATTTTTTCCCTAGGCCATTGTGGTTAAGCGTTTGGAGCAGCAGAAGTGGGAAAAATTTGTTGTCTGCTCAACCATTTCTTAGCCTCAAACTCCCATATCTCGTGAACGGATTGACCAAACCCAAAATTTCCTGTTGCGTCTGAAAGTATAAACTCTCCCGATTACAACGGTATGTGTATTTTTTCCCTAGGCCATTCTGGATAAGCGTTTGTAGCAGCAGAAGTGCGAAAAATTTGTTGTCTTCTCAAACATTTCTTAGCTTCAAACTCCCATATCCCGCGAACGGATTGACCAAACACAAAAATTCCGATTGCATCTGAAAGTAGAAAGTCGCCCGATTACAACGGTATGTGTATTATTTCCCTAGGCCATTCTGGATAAGCGTTTGTAGCAGCAGAAGTGCGAAAAATTTGTTGTCTTCTCAACCGCTTCTTAGCTTCAAACTCCCATATCCCGCGAAAGGATTGACCAAACACAAAAATTCCTAATTCATCTGAAAGTAGAAAGTCGCCCGATTACAACGGTATGTGTATTTTTTCCGTAGGCCATTCTGGTTAAGCTTTTGGAGCAGCAGAAGTGTGCAAAATTTGTTGTCTTCTCAACCATTTCTTAGCTTCAAACTCCCATATCCCGCGAAAGGATTGACCAAACACAAAAATTCCTAATGCATCTGTAAGTAGAAAGTCGCCCGATTTCGACGGTATGTGTACTTTTTCCCTAGGCCATTCTGGTTAAGCGTTTGGAGGAGCAGATGTGCGCAAAATTTGTTGTCTTCACAACCATTTCTTACATTCAAACTCCCATATCTCGCGAAGGGATTGACCAAACACAAAAATTACTATTGCATCTTAAGGTAGAAGCTCGCCCGATTACAACGGTATGTGTATTTTTCCCCTAGGTCATTCTGGTTAAGCGTTTGGATCAGCAGAATTGGGAAAAATTTGTTGTCTGCTCAACCATTTCTTAGTTTCAAACTCCCAAATCTCGCGAAAGGTTTGACCAAGCCCAAAAATTCCTGCTTCGTCTGAAAGTAGAAACTCGCCCGATTACAACGGTATGTGTATTTTTTCCCTAGACCATTCTGGTTAAGCGTTTGCAGCAGCAGATGTACGAAAAATTTGTTGTCTGCTCAACCATATCTTAGCTTCAAACTCCCATATCTCGCGTACGGATTGACCAAGCCCAAAAATTCCTGATGCGTCTGAATGTAGAAATTCTCCCGATTACAACGGTATGTGTATTTTGTCCCTAGGCCATTCTGGTCATGTGTTTGGAGCAGCAGAAGTGCGAAAAATTTCTTGTCTTCTCAACCATTTCTTAGCTTCGAACTCCCATATCTCGTGAACGGATTGACCAAACCCAAAAATTCCTGTTGCGTCTGAAAGTAGAAACTCTCCCGATTACAAAGGTATGTGTATTTATTCCCTAGGCCATTGTTGTTAAGCGTTTGGAGCAGCAGAAGTGGGAAAAATTTGTTGTCTGCTCAACCATTTCTTAGCCTCAAACTCCCATATCTCGTGAACGGATTGACCAAACCCAAAAGTTCCTGTTGCGTCTGAAAGTAGAAACTCTCCCGATTACAACGGTATGTGTATTTTTTCCCTAGGCCATTCTGGATAAGCGTTTGTAGCAGCAGAAATGCGAAAAATTTGTTGTCTTCTCAACCATTTCTTAGCTTCAAACTCCCATATCCCGCGAACGGATTGACCAAACACAAAAATTCCTATTGCATCTGAAAGTAGAAAGTCGCCCGATTACAACGGTATGCGTATTATTTCCCTAGGCCATTCTGGATAAGCGTTTGTAGCAGCAGAAGTGCGAAAAATTTGAAGTCTTCTCAACCGCTTCTTAGCTTCAAACTCCCATATCCCGCGAAAAGATTGACCAAACACAAAAATTCCTAATGCATCTGAAAGTAGAAAGTCGCCCGATTACAACGGTATGTGTATTTTTTCTTTAGGCCATTCTGGTTAAGCTTTTGGAGCAGCAGAAATGTGCAAAATTTGTTGTCTTCTCAAACATTTCTTAGCTTCAAACTCCCATATCCCGCGAAAGGATTGACCAAACACAAAAATTCCAAATGCATCTGTAAGTAGAAAGTCGCCCGATTACGACGGTATGTGTACTTTTTCCCTAGGCCATTGTGGTTAAGCGTTTGGAGGAGCAGATGTGCGCAAAATTTGTTGTCTTCTCAATCATTTCTTAGATTCAAACTCCCATATCTCGCGAAGGGATTGACCAAACCCAAAAATTACTATTGCATCTTAAGGTAGAAGCTCGCCCGATTACAACGGTATGTGTATTTTTCCCATAGGTCATTCTGGTTAAGCGTTTGGATCAGCAGAATTGGGAAAAATTTGTTGTCTGCTCAACCATTTCTTAGTTTCAAACTCCCAAATCTCGCGAAAGGTTTGACCAAGCCCAAAAATTCCTGCTTCGTCTGAAAGTAGAAACTCGCCCGATTACAACGGTATGTGTATTTTTTCCCTAGACCATTCTGGTTAAGCGTTTGCAGCAGCAGATGTACGAAAAATTTGTTGTCTGCTCAACCATTTCTTAGCTTCAAACTCCCATATCTCGCGTACGGATTGACCAAGCCCAAAAATTCCTGATGCGTCTGAATGTAGAAATTCTCCCGATTACAACGGTATGTGTATTTTGTCCCTAGGCCATTCTGGTCATGTGTTTGGAGCAGCAGAAGTGCGAAAAATTTCTTGTCTTCTCAACCATTTCTTATCCTCAAACTCCCATATCTCGTGAACGGATTGACCAAACCCAAATATTCCTGTTGCGTCTGAATGTAGAAAGTCTGCCAATTGCAACGGTATGTGTATTTATTCCCTAGGTCATTGTGGCTAAGCGTTTGGAGCAGCAGAAGTGGGAAAAATTTGTTGTCTGCTCAACCATTTCTTAGCCTCAAACTCCCATATCTCGTGAACGGATTGACCAAACCCAAAAGTTCCTGTTGCGTCTGAAAGTAGAAACTCTCCCGATTACAAAGGTATGTGTATTTTTTTCCTAGGCCATTCTGGTTAAGCGTTTGGAGCAACAGAAGTGCGCAAAATTTGTCGTCATCTCAATCATTTCTTAGCTTCAAACTCCCGTATCTCGCGAACGGCTTGACCAAACCCAAAAATTCCTGTTGCGACTGAAAGTAGAAACTCTCCCGATTACAAAGGTATGTGTATTTTTTCCCTAGGCCATTGTGGTTAAGCGTTTGGAGCAGCAGATGTACGAAAAATTTGTTGTCTGCTCAACCATTTCTTAGCTTCTAACTCCCATATCTCGTGAACGGATTGACCAAACCCAAATATTCCTGTTGCGTCTGAATGTAGAAAGTCTGCCAATTGCAACGGTATGTGTATTTATTCCCTAGGTCATTGTGGTTAAGCGTTTGGAGCAGCAGAAGTGGGAAAAATTTGTCGTCATCTCAATCATTTCTTAGCTTCAAACTCCCATATCTCGTGAACGGATTGACCAAACCCAAAAGTTCCTGTTGCGTCTGAAAGTAGGAACTCGCTCGATTACAACGGTATGTGTATTTTCCCCTAGGTCATTCTGGTTAAGCGTTTGGAGCAGCAGAAGTGCGTAAAATTCGTTGTCTTCTCAACCATTTCTTTGATTCAAACTCCCATATCTCGCGAAAGGTTTGACCAGGCCCAAAAATTCCTACTTCGTCTGAAAGTAGAAACTCGCCCGATTACAACGGTATGCGTATTTTTTCCCTAGACCATTCTGGTTAAGCGTTTGCAGCAGCAGATGTACGAAAAATTTGTTGTCTGCTCAACCATTTCTTAGCTTCTAACTCCCATATCTCGCGAACGGATTGACCAAACCCAAAAATTCGTGTTGCGTCTGAAAGTAGAAACTCTCACGATTACATAGGTATGTGTATTTTTTCCCTAGGGCATTGTGGTTAAGCGTTTGGAGCAGCAGAGGTGGGAAAAATTTGTTGTCTTCTCAACCATTTCTTAGATTCAAACTCCCATATCTCGCGAACGGATTGACCAAACCCAAAAATTACAATTGCATCTGAAAGTAGATACTCGCCCGATTACAACGGTATGTGTATTTTTTTCCTAGGCCATTCTGGTTAAGCGTTTGGAGCAACAGAAGTGCGCAAAATTTGTCGTCATCTCAATCATTTCTTAGCTTCAAACTCCCGTATCTCGCGAACGGCTTGACCAAACCCAAAAATTCCTGTTGCGACTGAAAGTAGAAACTCTCCCGATTACAAAGGTATGTGTATTTTTTCCCTAGGCCATTGTGGTTAAGCGTTTGGAGCAGCAGAAGTGGGAAAAATTTGTTGTCTTCTCAACCATTTCTTAGATTCAAACTCCCATATCTCGCGAACGGATTGACCAAACCCAAAAATTACAATTGCATCTGAAAGTAGATACTCGCCCGATTACAACGGTATGTGTATTTTTTTCCTAGGCCATTCTGGTTAAGCGTTTGGAGCAACAGAAGTGCGCAAAATTTGTCGTCATCTCAATCATTTCTTAGCTTCAAACTCCCGTATCTCGCGAACGGCTTGACCAAACCCAAAAATTCCTGTTGCGTCTGAAAGTAGAAACTCTCCCGATTACAAGGGTATGTGTATTTTTTCCCTAGGCCATTGTGGTTAAGCTTTTGGAGCAGCAGAAGTGTGCAAAATTTGTTGTCTTCTCAAACATTTCTTAGCTTCAAACTCCCATATTCCGCGAAAGGATTGACCAAACACAAAAATTCCTAATGCATCTGAAAGCAGAAAGTCGCCCGATTACAACGGTATGTGTATTTTTTCCCTAGGCCATTCTGGATAAGCGTTGGTAGTAGCAGAAGTGCGAAAAATTTATTGTCTTCTCAACCATTTCTTAGCTTCATACTCCCATATCCCACGAAAGCATTGACCGAACCCAAAAATTCCTATTGCATCTGAAAGCAGAAGGTCGCCCGATTACAACGGTATGTATATTATTTCAGTAGGCCACTCTGGTTAAGCGTTTGGAGCAGCAGAAGTGCGCAAAATTTGTTGTCTTCTCAACCATTTCTTAGCTTCAAACTCCCATATCTCGCGAACGGATTGACCAAACCCAAAAATTCCTGTTGCGTCTGAAAGTAGAAACTCGCCCGATTACAACGGTATGTGTATTTTTTCCCTAGGCCAGTCTGGTTAAGCGTTTGGAGCAGCAGAAGTGCGCAAAATTTGTTGTCTTCTCAACCATTTCTTAGCTTCAAACTCCCATATCTCGCGAACGGATTGACCAAACCCAAAAATTCCTGTTGCGTCTGAAGGTAGAAACTCGCCCGATTACAATGGTATGTGTAGTTTTTCCCTAGGCCCTTCTGGTTAAGCGTTTGGGGAAGCAGAAGTGCGCAAAATTTGTTGTCTTCTCAACCATTTCTTAGCTTCAAACTCCCATATCTCGCGAACGGATTGACCAAACCCAAAAATTCCTGTTGCGTCTGAAAGTAGAAACACGCCCGATTACAACGGTATGTGTATTTTTTCCCTAGGCCATTCTGGTTTAGCGTTTGGAGCAGCAGAATTGCGAAAAATTTGTTGCCTCCTCAACCATTTCTTAGCTTCAAACTACCATATCACGCGAACGGTTTGTCCAAGCCCAAAAATTCCTGCTGCGTCTGAAAGTAGAAACTCGCCCGATTACAACGGTATATGTACTTTTTCCCTAGGCCATTCTGGTTAAGCGTTTGGAGCAGCAGAAGTGCGCAAAATTTGTTGTCTTCTCAACCATTTCTTAGCTTCAAACACCCATATCTCGTGAACGGATTGACGACACCCAAAAATTCCTGTTGCGTCTGAAAGTAGAGGCTCGCCCGATTACAAAGGTATGTGTATTTTTTCCCTGGGCCAGTCTGGTTAAGCGTTTGGAGCAGCAGAAGTGCGCAAAATTTGTTGCCTCCTCAACCATTTCTTAGCTTCAAACTACCATATCACGCGAACGGTTTGACCAAGCCCAAAAATTCCTGCTGCGTCTGAAAGTAGAAACTCGCCCGATTACAACGGTATATGTACTTTTTCCCTAGGCCATTCTGGTTAAGCGTTTGGAGCAGCAGAAGTGGGAAAAATTTGTTGTCTGCTCAACCATTTCTTAGCTTCAAACTCACATATCTCGCGAACGGATTAACCAAACCCAAAAATTACTCTTGCATCTGAAAGTAGACACTCGCCCGATTACAGCGATGTGTGCATTTTTTCCCTAGGCCATTCTGGTTGAGCGTTTGGAGCAGCAGAAGTGCGCAAAATTTGTTGTCTTCTCAACCATTTCATAGCTTCAAACTCCCATATCTCGCGAACGGATTGACCAAACCCAAAAATTCCTGTTGCGTCTGAAAGTAGAAACTCGCACGATTACAACGGTATATGTACTTTTTCCCTAGGCCATTCTGGTTAAGCGTTTGGAGCAGCAGAAGTGGGAAAAATTTGTTGTCTGCTCAACCATTTCTTAGCTTCAAACTCACATATCTCGCGAACGGATTAACCAAACCCAAAAATTACTCTTGCATCTGAAAGTAGACACTCGCCCGATTACAACGATATGTGCATTTTTTCCCTAGGCTATTCTGGTTAAGCGTTTGGAGCAGCAGAAGTGCGAAAAATTTGTTGCCTTCTCAACCATTTCTTAGCTTCAAACTCCCATATCTCGCGAACGGTTTGACCAAGCCCAAAAATTCCTGCTGCGTCTGAAACTAGAAACTAGCCCGATTACAAAGGTAAGTTTATTTTTTCCCTAGGCCATTCTGGTTAAGCGTTTGGAGCAGCAGAAGTGCGAAAAATTTGTTGCCTTCTCAACCATTTCTTAGCTTCAAACTCCCATTTCTCGCGAACGGATTGACCAAACCCAAAAATTCCTGTTGCGTCTGAAGGTAGAAACTCGCCCGATTACAATGGTATGGGTAGTTTTTCCCTAGGCCCTTCTGGTTAAGCGTTTGGGGAAGCAGAAGTGCGCAAAATTTGTTGTCTTCTCAACCATTTCTTACCTTCAAACTCCCATATCTCGCGAACGGATTGACCAAACCCAAAAATTCCTGTTGCGTCTGAAAGTAGAAACTCGCCCGATTACAACGGTATGTGTATTTTTTCCCTAGGCCAGTCTGGTTAAGCGTTTGGAGCAACAGAAGTGCGCAAAATTTGTTGTCTTCTCAACCATTTCTTAGCTTCAAACTCCCATATCTCACGAACGGATTGAATAAACCCAAAAATTCCTGTTGCGTCTGAAAGTAGAAACTCGCCCGATTACAAAGGTATGTGTATTTTTTCCCTAGGCCATTCTGGTTTAGCGTTTGGAGCAGCAGAATTGCGAAAAATTTGTTGCCTCCTCAACCATTTCTTAGCTTCAAACTACCATATCACGCGAACGGTTTGACCAAGCCCAAAAATTCCTGCTGCGTCTGAAAGTAGAAACTCGCCCGATTACAACGGTATATGTACTTTTTCCCTAGGCCATTCTGGTTAAGCGTTTGGAGCAGCAGAAGTGGGAAAAATTTGTTGTCTGCTCAACCATTTCTTAGCTTCAAACTCACATATCTCGCGAACGGATTAACCAAACCCATAAATTGCTCTTGCATCTGAAAGTAGACACTCGCCCGATTACAACGATATGTGCATTTTTCCCCTAGGCCATTCTGGTTAAGCGTTTGGAGCAGCAGAAGTGCGAAAAATTTGTTGCCTTCTCAACCATTTCTTAGCTTCAAACTCCCATATCTCACGAACGGTTTGACCAAGCCTAAAAATTCCAGCTGCGTCTGAAACTAGAAACTAGCCCGATTACAACGGTATGTGTAGTTTTTCCCTAGGCCATTCTGGTTGAGCGTTTGGAGCAGCAGAAGTGCGCAAAATTTGTTGTCTTCTCAAACATTTCATAGCTTCAAACTCCCATATCTCGCGAACGGATTGACCAAACCCAAAAATTCCTGTTGCGTCTGAAAGTAGAAACTCGCCCGATTACAAAGGTAAGTGTATTTTTTCCCTAGGCCATTCTGGTTAAGCGTTTGGAGCAGCAGAAATGCGAAAAATTTGTTTCCTTCTCAACCATTTCTTAGCATCAAACTCCCATTTCTCGCGAACGGATTGACCAAACCCAAAAATTCCTGCTGCGTCTGAAAGTAAAAACTCGCCCGATTACAACGGTATGTGTATTTCTTCCCTAGGCCCTTCTAGTTAAGCTTTTGGGGAAGCAGAAGTGCGCAAAATTTGTTGTCTTCTCAACCATTTCTTAGCTTCAAACACCCATATCTCGTGAACGGATTGACGACACCCAAAAATTCCTGTTGCGTCTGAAAGTAGAGGCTCGCCCGATTACAAAGGTATGTGTATTTTTTCCCTGGGCCAGTCTGGTTAAGCGTTTGGAGCAGCAGAATTGCGAAAAATTTGTTGCCTCCTCAACCATTTCTTAGCTTCAAACTACCATATCACGCGAACGGTTTGACCAAGCCCAAAAATTCCTGCTGCGTCTGAAAGTAGAAACTCGCCCGATTACAACGGTATATGTACTTTTTCCCTAGGCCATTCTGGTTAAGCGTTTGGAGCAGCAGAAGTGGGAAAAATTTGTTGTCTGCTCAACCATTTCTTAGCTCCAAACTCACATATCTCGCGAACGGATTAACCAAACCCAAAAATTACTCTTGCATCTGAAAGTAGACACTCGCCCGATTACAGCGATGTGTGCATTTTTTCCCTAGGCCATTCTGGTTGAGCGTTTGGAGCAGCAGAAGTGCGCAAAATTTGTTGTCTTCTCAACCATTTCATAGCTTCAAACTCCCATATCTCGCGAACGGATTGACCAAACCCAAAAATTCCTGTTGCGTCTGAAAGTAGAAACTCGCACGATTACAACGGTATATGTACTTTTTCCCTAGGCCATTCTGGTTAAGCGTTTGGAGCAGCAGAAGTGGGAAAAATTTGTTGTCTGCTCAACCATTTCTTAGCTTCAAACTCACATATCTCGCGAACGGATTAACCAAACCCAAAAATTACTCTTGCATCTGAAAGTAGACACTCGCCCGATTACAACGATATGTGCATTTTTTCCCTAGGCTATTCTGGTTAAGCGTTTGGAGCAGCAGAAGTGCGAAAAATTTGTTGCCTTCTCAACCATTTCTTAGCTTCAAACTCCCATATCTCGCGAACGGTTTGACCAAGCCCAAAAATTCCTGCTGCGTCTGAAACTAGAAACTAGCCCGATTACAAAGGTAAGTTTATTTTTTCCCTAGGCCATTCTGGTTAAGCGTTTGGAGCAGCAGAAGTGCGAAAAATTTGTTGCCTTCTCAACCATTTCTTAGCTTCAAACTCCCATTTCTCGCGAACGGATTGACCAAACCCAAAAATTCCTGTTGCGTCTGAAAGTAGAAACTCGCCCGATTACAACGGTATGTGTATTTTTTCCCTAGGCCCTTCTGGTTAAGCGTTTGGGGAAGCAGAAGTGCGCAAAATTTGTTGTCTTCTCAACCATTTCTTAGCTTCAAACTCCCATATCTCGCGAAGGGATTGACCAAACCCAAAAATTCCTGTTGCGTCTGAAGGTAGAAACTCGCCCGATTACAATGGTATGGGTAGTTTTTCCCTAGGCCCTTCTGGTTAAGCGTTTGGGGAAGCAGAAGTGCGCAAAATTTGTTGTCTTCTCAACCATTTCTTACCTTCAAACTCCCATATCTCGCGAACGGATTGACCAAACCCAAAAATTCCTGTTGCGTCTGAAAGTAGAAACTCGCCCGATTACAACGGTATGTGTATTTTTTCCCTAGGCCAGTCTGGTTAAGCGTTTGGAGCAACAGAAGTGCGCAAAATTTGTTGCCTTCTCAACCATTTCTTAGCTTCAAACTCCCATATCTCACGAACGGTTTGACCAAGCCTAAAAATTCCAGCTGCGTCTGAAACTAGAAACTAGCCCGATTACAACGGTATGTGTAGTTTTTCCCTAGGCCATTCTGGTTGAGCGTTTGGAGCAGCAGAAGTGCGCAAAATTTGTTGTCTTCTCAAACATTTCATAGCTTCAAACTCCCATATCTCGCGAACGGATTGACCAAACCCAAAAATTCCTGTTGCGTCTGAAAGTAGAAACTCGCCCGATTACAAAGGTAAGTGTATTTTTTCCCTAGGCCATTCTGGTTAAGCGTTTGGAGCAGCAGAAGTGCGAAAAATTTGTTTCCTTCTCAACCATTTCTTAGCATCAAACTCCCATTTCTCGCGAACGGATTGACCAAACCCAAAAATTCCTGCTGCGTCTGAAAGTAAAAACTCGCCCGATTACAACGGTATGTGTATTTCTTCCCTAGGCCCTTCTAGTTAAGCTTTTGGGGAAGCAGAAGTGCGCAAAATTTGTTGTCTTCTCAACCATTTCTTAGCTTCAAACACCCATATCTCGTGAACGGATTGACGACACCCAAAAATTCCTGTTGCGTCTGAAAGTAGAGGCTCGCCCGATTACAAAGGTATGTGTATTTTTTCCCTGGGCCAGTCTGGTTAAGCGTTTGGAGCAGCAGAATTGCGAAAAATTTGTTGCCTCCTCAACCATTTCTTAGCTTCAAACTACCATATCACGCGAACGGTTTGACCAAGCCCAAAAATTCCTGCTGCGTCTGAAAGTAGAAACTCGCCCTATTACAACGGTATATGTACTTTTTCCCTAGGCCATTCTGGTTAAGCGTTTGGAGCAGCAGAAGTGCGAAAAATTTGTTGCCTTCTCAACCATTTCTTAGCTTCAAACTCCCATATCTCACGAACGGTTTGACCAAGCCTAAAAATTCCAGCTGCGTCTGAAACTAGAAACTAGCCCGATTACAACGGTATGTGTAGTTTTTCCCTAGGCCATTCTGGTTGAGCGTTTGGAGCAGCAGAAGTGCGCAAAATTTGTTGTCTTCTCAAACATTTCATAGCTTCAAACTCCCATATCTCGCGAACGGATTGACCAAACCCAAAAATTCCTGTTGCGTCTGAAAGTAGAAACTCGCCCGATTACAAAGGTAAGTGTATTTTTTCCCTAGGCCATTCTGGTTAAGCGTTTGGAGCAGCAGAAGTGCGAAAAATTTGTTTCCTTCTCAACCATTTCTTAGCATCAAACTCCCATTTCTCGCGAACGGATTGACCAAACCCAAAAATTCCTGCTGCGTCTGAAAGTAAAAACTCGCCCGATTACAACGGTATGTGTATTTCTTCCCTAGGCCCTTCTAGTTAAGCTTTTGGGGAAGCAGAAGTGCGCAAAATTTGTTGTCTTCTCAACCATTTCTTAGCTTCAAACACCCATATCTCGTGAACGGATTGACGACACCCAAAAATTCCTGTTGCGTCTGAAAGTAGAGGCTCGCCCGATTACAAAGGTATGTGTATTTTTTCCCTGGGCCAGTCTGGTTAAGCGTTTGGAGCAGCAGAAGTGCGCAAAATTTGTTGCCTCCTCAACCATTTCTTAGCTTCAAACTACCATATCACGCGAACGGTTTGACCAAGCCCAAAAATTCCTGCTGCGTCTGAAAGTAGAAACTCGCCCGATTACAACGGTATATGTACTTTTTCCCTAGGCCATTCTGGTTAAGCGTTTGGAGCAGCAGAAGTGGGAAAAATTTGTTGTCTGCTCAACCATTTCTTAGCTTCAAACTCACATATCTCGCGAACGGATTAACCAAACCCAAAAATTACTCTTGCATCTGAAAGTAGACACTCGCCCGATTACAGCGATGTGTGCATTTTTTCCCTAGGCCATTCTGGTTGAGCGTTTGGAGCAGCAGAAGTGCGCAAAATTTGTTGTCTTCTCAACCATTTCATAGCTTCAAACTCCCATATCTCGCGAACGGATTGACCAAACCCAAAAATTCCTGTTGCGTCTGAAAGTAGAAACTCGCACGATTACAACGGTATATGTACTTTTTCCCTAGGCCATTCTGGTTAAGCGTTTGGAGCAGCAGAAGTGGGAAAAATTTGTTGTCTGCTCAACCATTTCTTAGCTTCAAACTCACATATCTCGCGAACGGATTAACCAAACCCAAAAATTACTCTTGCATCTGAAAGTAGACACTCGCCCGATTACAACGATATGTGCATTTTTTCCCTAGGCTATTCTGGTTAAGCGTTTGGAGCAGCAGAAGTGCGAAAAATTTGTTGCCTTCTCAACCATTTCTTAGCTTCAAACTCCCATATCTCGCGAACGGTTTGACCAAGCCCAAAAATTCCTGCTGCGTCTGAAACTAGAAACTAGCCCGATTACAAAGGTAAGTTTATTTTTTCCCTAGGCCATTCTGGTTAAGCGTTTGGAGCAGCAGAAGTGCGAAAAATTTGTTGCCTTTTCAACCATTTCTTAGCTTCAAACTCCCATTTCTCGCGAACGGATTGACCAAACCCAAAAATTCCTGTTGCGTCTGAAAGTAGAAACTCGCCCGATTACAACGGTATGTGTATTTTTTCCCTAGGCCCTTCTGGTTAAGCGTTTGGGGAAGCAGAAGTGCGCAAAATTTGTTGTCTTCTCAACCATTTCTTAGCTTCAAACTCCCATATCTCGCGAACGGATTGACCAAACCCAAAAATTCCTGTTGCGTCTGAAGGTAGAAACTCGCCCGATTACAATGGTATGGGTAGTTTTTCCCTAGGCCCTTCTGGTTAAGCGTTTGGGGAAGCAGAAGTGCGCAAAATTTGTTGTCTTCTCAACCATTTCTTACCTTCAAACTCCCATATCTCGCGAACGGATTGACCAAACCCAAAAATTCCTGTTGCGTCTGAAAGTAGAAACTCGCCCGATTACAACGGTATGTGTATTTTTTCCCTAGGCCAGTCTGGTTAAGCGTTTGGAGCAACAGAAGTGCGCAAAATTTGTTGTCTTCTCAACCATTTCTTAGCTTCAAACTCCCATATCTCACGAACGGATTGAATAAACCCAAAAATTCCTGTTGCGTCTGAAAGTAGAAACTCGCCCGATTACAAAGGTATGTGTATTTTTTCCCTAGGCCATTCTGGTTTAGCGTTTGGAGCAGCAGAATTGCGAAAAATTTGTTGCCTCCTCAACCATTTCTTAGCTTCAAACTACCATATCACGCGAACGGTTTGACCAAGCCCAAAAATTCCTGCTGCGTCTGAAAGTAGAAACTCGCCCGATTACAACGGTATATGTACTTTTTCCCTAGGCCATTCTGGTTAAGCGTTTGGAGCAGCAGAAGTGGGAAAAATTTGTTGTCTGCTCAACCATTTCTTAGCTTCAAACTCACATATCTCGCGAACGGATTAACCAAACCCATAAATTGCTCTTGCATCTGAAAGTAGACACTCGCCCGATTACAACGATATGTGCATTTTTTCCCTAGGCCATTCTGGTTAAGCGTTTGGAGCAGCAGAAGTGCGAAAAATTTGTTGCCTTCTCAACCATTTCTTAGCTTCAAACTCCCATATCTCGCGAACGGTTTGACCAAGCCCAAAAATTCCTGCTGCGTCTGAAACTAGAAACAAGCCCGATTACAAAGGTAAGTGTATTTTTTCCCTAGGCCATTCTGGTTAAGCGTTTGGAGCAGCAGAAGTGCGAAAAATTTGTTGCCTTCTCAACCATTTCTTAGCTTCAAACTCCCATTTCTCGCGAACGGATTGACCAAACCCAAAAATTCCTGCTGCGTCTGAAAGTAGAAACTCGCCCAATTACAACGGTATGTGTATTTTTTCCCTAGGCCCTTCTGGTTAAGCGTTTGGGGAAGCAGAAGTGCGCAAAATTTGTTGTCTTCTCAACCATTTCTTAGCTTCAAACTCCCATATCTCGCGAACGGATTACCAAACCCTAAAATTCCTGTTGCGTCTGAAGGTAGAAACTCGCCCGATTACAATGGTATGTGTAGTTTTTCCCTAGGCCCTTCTGGTTAAGCGTTTGGGGAAGCCGAAGTGCGCAAAATTTGTTGTCTTCTCAACCATTTCTTAGCTTCAAACTCCCATATCTCGCGAACGGATTGACCAAACCCAAAAATTCCTGTTGCGTCTGAAAGTAGAAACTCGCCCGATTACAAAGGTATGTGTATTTTTTCCCTAGGCCATTCTGGTTAAGCGTTTGGAGCAGCAGAAGTGCGCAAAATTTGTTGTCTTCTCAACCATTTCTTAGATTCAAACTCCCATATCTCGCGAACGGATTGAATAAACCCAAAAATTCCTGTTGCGTCTGAAAGTAGAAACTCGCCCGATTACAACGGTATATGTACTTTTTCCCTAGGCCATTCTGGTTAAGCGTTTGGAGCAGCAGAAGTGCGAAAAATTTGTTGCCTTCTCAACCATTTCTTAGCTTCAAACTCCCATATCTCACGAACGGTTTGACCAAGCCTAAAAATTCCAGCTGCGTCTGAAACTAGAAACTAGCCCGATTACAACGGTATGTGTAGTTTTTCCCTAGGCCATTCTGGTTGAGCGTTTGGAGCAGCAGAAGTGCGCAAAATTTGTTGTCTTCTCAACCATTTCTTAGCTTCAAACTCCCATATCTCGCGAACGGATTGACCAAACCCAAAAATTCCTGTTGCGTCTGAAAGTAGAAACTCGCCCGATTACAAAGGTAAGTGTATTTTTTCCCTAGGCCATTCTGGTTAAGCGTTTGGAGCAGCAGAAGTGCGAAAAATTTGTTTCCTTCTCAACCATTTCTTAGCATCAAACTCCCATTTCTCGCGAACGGATTGACCAAACCCAAAAATTCCTGCTGCGTCTGAAAGTAAAAACTCGCCCGATTACAACGGTATGTGTATTTCTTCCCTAGGCCCTTCTAGTTAAGCTTTTGGGGAAGCAGAAGTGCGCAAAATTTGTTGTCTTCTCAACCATTTCTTAGCTTCAAACACCCATATCTCGTGAACGGATTGACGACACCCAAAAATTCCTGTTGCGTCTGAAAGTAGAGGCTCGCCCGATTACAAAGGTATGTGTATTTTTTCCCTGGGCCAGTCTGGTTAAGCGTTTGGAGCAGCAGAAGTGCGCAAAATTTGTTGCCTCCTCAACCATTTCTTAGCTTCAAACTACCATATCACGCGAACGGTTTGACCAAGCCCAAAAATTCCTGCTGCGTCTGAAAGTAGAAACTCGCCCGATTACAACGGTATATGTACTTTTTCCCTAGGCCATTCTGGTTAAGCGTTTGGAGCAGCAGAAGTGGGAAAAATTTGTTGTCTGCTCAACCATTTCTTAGCTTCAAACTCACATATCTCGCGAACGGATTAACCAAACCCATAAATTGCTCTTGCATCTGAAAGTAGACACTCGCCCGATTACAACGATATGTGCATTTTTTCCCTAGACCATTCTGGTTAAGCGTTTGGAGCAGCAGAAGTGCGAAAAATTTGTTGCCTTCTCAACCATTTCTTAGCTTCAAACTCCCATATCTCGCGAACGGATTGACCAAACCCAAAAATTCCTGTTGCGTCTGAAAGTAGAAACTCGCCCGATTACAAAGGTAAGTGTATTTTTTCCCTAGGCCATTCTGGTTAAGCGTTTGGAGCAGCAGAAGTGCGAAAAATTTGTTTCCTTCTCAACCATTTCTTAGCATCAAACTCCCATTTCTCGCGAACGGATTGACCAAACCCAAAAATTCCTGCTGCGTCTGAAAGTAAAAACTCGCCCGATTACAACGGTATGTGTATTTCTTCCCTAGGCCCTTCTAGTTAAGCTTTTGGGGAAGCAGAAGTGCGCAAAATTTGTTGTCTTCTCAACCATTTCTTAGCTTCAAACACCCATATCTCGTGAACGGATTGACGACACCCAAAAATTCCTGTTGCGTCTGAAAGTAGAGGCTCGCCCGATTACAAAGGTATGTGTATTTTTTCCCTGGGCCAGTCTGGTTAAGCGTTTGGAGCAGCAGAATTGCGAAAAATTTGTTGCCTCCTCAACCATTTCTTAGCTTCAAACTACCATATCACGCGAACGGTTTGACCAAGCCCAAAAATTCCTGCTGCGTCTGAAAGTAGAAACTCGCCCGATTACAACGGTATATGTACTTTTTCCCTAGGCCATTCTGGTTAAGCGTTTGGAGCAGCAGAAGTGCGAAAAATTTGTTGCCTTCTCAACCATTTCTTAGCTTCAAACTCCCATATCTCACGAACGGTTTGACCAAGCCTAAAAATTCCAGCTGCGTCTGAAACTAGAAACTAGCCCGATTACAACGGTATGTGTAGTTTTTCCCTAGGCCATTCTGGTTGAGCGTTTGGAGCAGCAGAAGTGCGCAAAATTTGTTGTCTTCTCAAACATTTCATAGCTTCAAACTCCCATATCTCGCGAACGGATTGACCAAACCCAAAAATTCCTGTTGCGTCTGAAAGTAGAAACTCGCCCGATTACAAAGGTAAGTGTATTTTTTCCCTAGGCCATTCTGGTTAAGCGTTTGGAGCAGCAGAAGTGCGAAAAATTTGTTTCCTTCTCAACGATTTCTTAGCATCAAACTCCCATTTCTCGCGAACGGATTGACCAAACCCAAAAATTCCTGCTGCGTCTGAAAGTAAAAACTCGCCCGATTACAACGGTATGTGTATTTCTTCCCTAGGCCCTTCTAGTTAAGCTTTTGGGGAAGCAGAAGTGCGCAAAATTTGTTGTCTTCTCAACCATTTCTTAGCTTCAAACACCCATATCTCGTGAACGGATTGACGACACCCAAAAATTCCTGTTGCGTCTGAAAGTAGAGGCTCGCCCGATTACAAAGGTATGTGTATTTTTTCCCTGGGCCAGTCTGGTTAAGCGTTTGGAGCAGCAGAAGTGCGCAAAATTTGTTGCCTCCTCAACCATTTCTTAGCTTCAAACTACCATATCACGCGAACGGTTTGACCAAGCCCAAAAATTCCTGCTGCGTCTGAAAGTAGAAACTCGCCCGATTACAACGGTATATGTACTTTTTCCCTAGGCCATTCTGGTTAAGCGTTTGGAGCAGCAGAAGTGGGAAAAATTTGTTGTCTGCTCAACCATTTCTTAGCTTCAAACTCACATATCTCGCGAACGGATTAACCAAACCCAAAAATTACTCTTGCATCTGAAAGTAGACACTAGCCCGATTACAGCGATGTGTGCATTTTTTCCCTAGGCCATTCTGGTTGAGCGTTTGGAGCAGCAGAAGTGCGCAAAATTTGTTGTCTTCTCAACCATTTCATAGCTTCAAACTCCCATATCTCGCGAACGGATTGACCAAACCCAAAAATTCCTGTTGCGTCTGAAAGTAGAAACTCGCACGATTACAACGGTATATGTACTTTTTCCCTAGGCCATTCTGGTTAAGCGTTTGGAGCAGCAGAAGTGGGAAAAATTTGTTGTCTGCTCAACCATTTCTTAGCTTCAAACTCACATATCTCGCGAACGGATTAACCAAACCCAAAAATTACTCTTGCATCTGAAAGTAGACACTCGCCCGATTACAACGATATGTGCATTTTTTCCCTAGTCTATTCTGGTTAAGCGTTTGGAGCAGCAGAAGTGCGAAAAATTTGTTGCCTTCTCAACCATTTCTTAGCTTCAAACTCCCATATCTCGCGAACGGTTTGACCAAGCCCAAAAATTCCTGCTGCGTCTGAAACTAGAAACTAGCCCGATTACAAAGGTAAGTTTATTTTTTCCCTAGGCCATTCTGGTTAAGCGTTTGGAGCAGCAGAAGTGCGAAAAATTTGTTGCCTTCTCAACCATTTCTTAGCTTCAAACTCCCATTTCTCGCGAACGGATTGACCAAACCCAAAAATTCCTGTTGCGTCTGAAAGTAGAAACTCGCCCGATTACAACGGTATGTGTATTTTTTCCCTAGGCCCTTCTGGTTAAGCGTTTGGGGAAGCAGAAGTGCGCAAAATTTGTTGTCTTCTCAACCATTTCTTAGCTTCAAACTCCCATATCTCGCGAACGGATTGACCAAACCCAAAAATTCCTGTTGCGTCTGAAGGTAGAAACTCGCCCGATTACAATGGTATGGGTAGTTTTTCCCTAGGCCCTTCTGGTTAAGCGTTTGGGGAAGCAGAAGTGCGCAAAATTTGTTGTCTTCTCAACCATTTCTTACCTTCAAACTCCCATATCTCGCGAACGGATTGACCAAACCCAAAAATTCCTGTTGCGTCTGAAAGTAGAAACTCGCGCGATTACAACGGTATGTGTATTTTTTCCCTAGGCCAGTCTGGTTAAGCGTTTGGAGCAACAGAAGTGCGCAAAATTTGTTGTCTTCTCAACCATTTCTTAGCTTCAAACTCCCATATCTCACGAACGGATTGAATAAACCCAAAAATTCCTGTTGCGTCTGAAAGTAGAAACTCGCCCGATTACAAAGGTATGTGTATTTTTTCCCTAGGCCATTCTGGTTTAGCGTTTGGAGCAGCAGAATTGCGAAAAATTTGTTGCCTCCTCAACCATTTCTTAGCTTCAAACTACCATATCACGCGAACGGTTTGACCAAGCCCAAAAATTCCTGCTGCGTCTGAAAGTAGAAACTCGCCCGATTACAACGGTATATGTACTTTTTCCCTAGGCCATTCTGGTTAAGCGTTTGGAGCAGCAGAAGTGGGAAAAATTTGTTGTCTGCTCAACCATTTCTTAGCTTCAAACTCACATATCTCGCGAACGGATTAACCAAACCCATAAATTGCTCTTGCATCTGAAAGTAGACACTCGCCCGATTACAACGATATGTGCATTTTTTCCCTAGGCCATTCTGGTTAAGCGTTTGGAGCAGCAGAAGTGCGAAAAATTTGTTGCCTTCTCAACCATTTCTTAGCTTCAAACTCCCATATCTCGCGAACGGTTTGACCAAGCCCAAAAATTCCTGCTGCGTCTGAAACTAGAAACAAGCCCGATTACAAAGGTAAGTGTATTTTTTCCCTAGGCCATTCTGGTTTAGCGTTTGGAGCAGCAGAAGTGCGAAAAATTTGTTGCCTTCTCAACCATTTCTTAGCTTCAAACTCCCATTTCTCGCGAACGGATTGACCAAACCCAAAAATTCCTGCTGCGTCTGAAAGTAGAAACTCGCCCAATTACAACGGTATGTGTATTTTTTCCCTAGGCCCTTCTGGTTAAGCGTTTGGGGAAGCAGAAGTGCGCAAAATTTGTTGTCTTCTCAACCATTTCTTAGCTTCAAACTCCCATATCTCGCGAACGGATTACCAAACCCTAAAATTCCTGTTGCGTCTGAAGGTAGAAACTCGCCCGATTACAATGGTATGTGTAGTTTTTCCCTAGGCCCTTCTGGTTAAGCGTTTGGGGAAGCCGAAGTGCGCAAAATTTGTTGTCTTCTCAACCATTTCTTAGCTTCAAACTCCCATATCTCGCGAACGGATTGACCAAACCCAAAAATTCCTGTTGCGTCTGAAAGTAGAAACTCGCCCGATTACAAAGGTATGTGTATTTTTTCCCTAGGCCATTCTGGTTAAGCGTTTGGAGCAGCAGAAGTGCGCAAAATTTGTTGTCTTCTCAACCATTTCTTAGCTTCAAACTCCCATATCTCACGAACGGTTTGACCAAGCCTAAAAATTCCAGCTGCGTCTGAAACTAGAAACTAGCCCGATTACAACGGTATGTGTAGTTTTTCCCTAGGCCATTCTGGTTGAGCGTTTGGAGCAGCAGAAGTGCGCAAAATTTGTTGTCTTCTCAAACATTTCATAGCTTCAAACTCCCATTTCTCGCGAATGGATTGACCAAACCCAAAAATTCCTGCTGCGTCTGAAAGTAGAAACTCGCCCGATTGCAGCGGTATGTGTATTTTCTCCCTAGGCCATTCTTGTTAAGCGTTTGGAGCAGCAGAAGTGCGAAAAATTTGTTGCCTTCTCAACCATTTCTTAGCTTCAAATTCCCATATCTCGCGAACGGTTTGACCAAGCCCAGAAATTCCTGCTGCGTCTGAAAGTAGAAACTGGCCCGGTTACAACGGTATGTGTATTTATTCCCCAGGCCATTCTGGTTAAGCGTTTGGAGCAGCAGAATTGCGAGAAATTTGTTGCCTTTTCAAACATTTCTTAGCTTCAAACGCCCATATCTCGCGACCGGATTGACCAAGCCCAAAAATTCCTCTTGCATCTGAAAGTAGATACTCGCCCGATTACAACGGTATGTGTATTTTTTCCCTAGGCCAGTCTGGTTAAGCGTTTGGAGCAGCAGAAGTGCGCTAAATTTGTTGTCTTCTCAACCATTTCTTAGCTTCAAACTCCCATATCTCGCGAACGGATTGAATAAACCCAAAAGTTCCTGTTGCGTTTGAAGGTAGAAACTCGCCCGATTACAATGGTATGTGTAGTTTTTCCCTAGGCCATTCTGGTTAAGCGTTTGGGGCAGCAGAAGTGCGCAGAATTTGTTGTCTTCTCAACCATTTCTTAGCTTCAAACACCCATATCTCGTGAATGGATTGACGACACCCAAAAATTCCTGTTGCGTCTGAAAGTAGAAACTCGCCCGATTACAAAGGTAAGTGTATTTTTTCCCTAGGCCAGTCTGGTTAATCGTTTGGAGCAGCAGAAGTGCGCAAAATTTGTTGTCGTCTCAAACATTTCTTAGCTTCAAGCTCCCATATCTCGCGAACGGATTGAATAAACCCAAAAATTCCTGTTGCGTCTGAAAGTAGAAACTCGCCCGATTACAAAGGTATGTGTATTTTTTCCCTAGGCCATTCTGGTTTAGCGTTTGGAGCAGCAGAAGTGCGAAAAGTTTGTTGCCTCCTCAACCATTTCTTAGCTTCAAACTACCATATCACGCGAACGGTTTGACCAAGCCCAAAAATTCCTGCTGCGTCTGAAAGTAGAAACTCGCACGATTACAACGGTATATGTACTTTTTCCCTAGGCCATTCTGGTTAAGCGTTTAGAGCAGCAGAAGTGGGAAAAATTTGTTGTCTGCTCAACCATTTCTTAGCTTCAAACTCATATATCTCGCGAACGGATTAACCAAACCCAAAAATTACTCTTGCATCTGAAAGTAGACACTCGCCCGATTACAACGATATGTGCATTTTTTCCCTAGGCCATTCTGGTTAAGCGTTTGGAGCAGCAGAAGTGCGAAAAATTTGTTGCCTTCTCAACCATTTCTTAGCTTCAAACTCCCATATCTCTCGAACGGTTTGACCAAGCCCAAAAATTCCTGCTGCGTCTGAAACTAGAAACTAGCCCGATTACAAAGGTAAGTTTATTTTTTCCCTAGGCCATTCTGGTTAAGCGTTTGGAGCAGCAGAAGTGCGAAAAATTTGTTGCCTTCTCAACCATTTCTTAGCTTCAAACTCCCATTTCTCGCGAACGGATTGACCAAACCCAAAAATTCCTGTTGCGTCTGAAAGTAGAAACTCGCCCGATTACAACGGTATGTGTTTTTTTTCCCTAGGCCCTTCTGATTAAGCGTTTGGGGAAGCAGAAGTGCGCAAAATTTGTTGTCTTCTCAACCATTTCTTAGCTTCAAACTCCCATATCTCGCGAACGGATTGACCAAACCCAAAAATTCCTGTTGCGTCTGAAGGTAGAAACTCGCCCGATTACAATGGTATGTGTAGTTTTTCCCTAGGCCATTCTGGTTAAGCGTTTGGGGAAGCAGAAGTGCGCAAAATTTGTTGTCTGCTCAACCATTTCTTAGCTTCAAACTCACATATCTCGAGAACGGATTAACCAAACCCAAAAATTGCTCTTGCATCTGAAAGTAGACACTCGCCCGATTACAACGATATGTGCATTTTTTCCCTAGGCCATTCTGGTTAAGCGTTTGGAGCAGCAGAAGTGCGAAAAATTTGTTGCCTTCTCAACCATTTCTTAGCTTCAAACTCCCATATCTCGCGAACGGTTTGACCAAGCCCAAAAATTCCTGCTGCGTCTGAAACTAGAAACAAGCCCGATTACAAAGGTAAGTGTATTTTTTCCCTAGGCCATTCTGGTTAAGCGTTTGGAGCAGCAGAAGTGCGAAAAATTTGTTGCCTTCTCAACCATTTCTTAGCTTCAAACTCCCATTTCTCGCGAACGGATTGACCAAACCCAAAAATTCCTGCTGCGTCTGAAAGTAGAAACTCGCCCAATTACAACGGTATGTGTATTTTTTCCCTAGGCCCTTCTGGTTAAGCGTTTGGGGAAGCAGAAGTGCGCAAAATTTGTTGTCTTCTCAACCATTTCTTAGCTTCAAACTCCCATATCTCGCGAACGGATTGACCAAACCCTAAAATTCCTGTTGCGTCTGAAGGTAGAAACTCGCCCGTTTACAATGGTATGTGTAGTTTTTCCCTAGGCCCTTCTGGTTAAGCGTTTGGGGAAGCCAAAGTGCGCAAAATTTGTTGTCTTCTCAACCATTTCTTAGCTTCAAACTCCCATATCTCGCGAACGGATTGACCAAACCCAAAAATTCCTGTTGCGTCTGAAAGTAGAAACTCGCCCGATTACAAAGGTATGTGTATTTTTTCCCTAGGCCATTCTGGTTAAGCGTTTGGTGCAGCAGAATTGCGAAAAATTTGTTCCCTTCTCAACCATTTCTTAACTTCAAACTCCCATATCTCGCGAACGGGTTGACCAATCCCATAAAATCCTGCTGCGTCTGAAAGTAGAAACTCGCCCGATTACAATGGTATGTATAGTTTTTCCCTAGGCCATTCTGGTTAAGCGTTTGGGGCAGCAGAAGTGCGCAAAATTTGTTGTCTTCTCAACCATTTCTTAGCTTCAAATTCCCATATCTCGCGGACGGATTGACCAAACCCAAAAATTCCTGTTGCGTCTGAAAGTAGAAACTCGCCCGATTACAAAGGTAAGTGTATTTTTTCCCTAGGCCATTCTGGTTAAGCGTTTGGAGCAGCAGAACTGCGAAAAATTTGTTTCCTTCTCAACCATTTCTTAGCATCAAACTCCCATTTCTCGCGAACGGATTGACCAAACCCAAAAATTCCTGCTGCGTCTGAAAGTAAAAACTCGCCCGATTACAACGGTATGTGTATTTCTTCCCTAGGCCCTTCTAGTTAAGCTTTTGGGGAAGCAGAAGTGCGCAAAATTTGTTGTCTTCTCAACCATTTCTTAGCTTCAAACACCCATATCTCGTGAACGGATTGACGACACCCAAAAATTCCTGTTGCGTCTGAAAGTAGAGACTCGCCCGATTACAAAGGTATGTGTATTTTTTCCCTAGGCCAGTCTGGTTAAGCGTTTGGAGCAGCAGAAGTGCGCAAAATTTGTTGCCTCCTCAACCATTTCTTAGCTTCAAACTACCATATCACGCGAACGGTTTGACCAAGCCCAAAAATTCCTGCTGCGTCTGAAAGTAGAAACTCGCCCGATTACAACGGTATATGTACTTTTTCCCTAGGCCATTCTGATTAAGCGTTTGGAGCAGCAGAAGTGGGAAAAATTTGTTGTCTGCTCAACCATTTCTTAGCTTCAAACTCACATATCTCGCGAACGGATAAACCAAACCCAAAAATTACTCTTGCATCTGAAAGTAGACACTCGCCCGATAACAGCGATGTGTGCATTTTTTCCCTAGGCCATTCTGCTTAAGCGTTTGGAGCAGCAGAAGTGCGAACAATTTGTTGCCTTCTCAACCATTTCTTAGCTTCAAACTCCTATATCTCGCGAACGGATTGACCAAGCCCAAAAATTCCTGCTGCGTCTGAAACTAGAAACTAGCCCGATTACAACGGTATGTGTAGTTTTTCCCTAGGCCATTCTGGTTGAGCGCTTGGAGCAGCAGAAGTGCGCAAAATTTGTTGTCTTCTCAACCATTTCATAGCTTCAAACTCCCATATCTCGCGAACGGATTGACCAAACCCAAAAATTCCTGTTGCGTCTGAAAGTAGAAACTCGCACGATTACAACGGTATATGTACTTTTTCCCTAGGCCATTCTGGTTAAGCGTTTGGAGCAGCAGAAGTGGGAAAAATTTGTTGTCTGCTCAACCATTTCTTAGCTTCAAACTCCCATATCTCGCGAACGGTTTGACCAAGCCCAAAAATTCCTGCTGCGTCTGAAACTAGAAACTAGCCCGATTACAAAGGTATGTGTATTTTTTCCCTAGGCCCTTCTGGTTAAGCGTTTGGGGAAGCAGAAGTGCGCAAAATTTGTTGTCTTCTCAACCATTTCTTAGCTTCAAACTCCCATATCTCGCGAACGGATTGACCAAACCCAAAAATTCCTGTTGCGTCTGAAGGTAGAAACTCGCCCGATTACAATGGTATGTGTAGTTTTTCCCTAGGCCCTTCTGGTTAAGCGTTTGGGGAAGCAGAAGTGCGCAAAATTTGTTGTCTTCTCAACCATTTCTTAGCTTCAAACTCCCATATCTCGCGAACGGATTGACCAAACCCAAAAATTCCTGTTGCGTCTGAAAGTAGAAACTCGCCCGATTACAAAGGTAAGTGTATTTTTTCCCTAGGCCAGTCTGGTTAAGCGTTTGGAGCAGCAGAAGTGCGCAAAATTTGTTGTCTTCTCAACCATTTCTTAGCTTCAAACTCCCATATCTCACGAACGGATTGAATAAACCCAAAAATTCCTGTTGCGTCTGAAAGTAGAAACTCGCCCGATTACAAGGGTATGTGTATTTTTTCCCTAGGCCATTCTGGTTTAGCGTTTGGAGCAGCAGAATTGCGAAAAATTTGTTGCCTCCTCAACCATTTCTTAGCTTCAAACTACCATATCACGCGAACGGTTTGACCAAGCCCAAAAATTCCTGCTGCGTCTGAAAGTAGAAACTCGCCCGATTACAACGGTATATGTACTTTTTCCCTAGGCCATTCTGGTTAAGCGTTTGGAGCAGCAGAAGTGGGAAAAATTTGTTGTCTGCTCAACCATTTCTTAGCTTCAAACTCACATATCTCGCGAACGGATTAACCAAACCCATAAATTGCTCTTGCATCTGAAAGTAGACACTCGCCCGATTACAACGATATGTGCATTTTTTCCCTAGGCCATTCTGGTTAAGCGTTTGGAGCAGCAGAAGTGCGAAAAATTTGTTGCCTTCTCAACCATTTCTTAGCTTCAAACTCCCATATCTCGCGAACGGTTTGACCAAGCCCAAAAATTCCTGCTGCGTCTGAAACTAGAAACAAGCCCGATTACAAAGGTAAGTGTATTTTTTCCCTAGGCCATTCTGGTTAAGCGTTTGGAGCAGCAGAAGTGCGAAAAATTTGTTGCCTTCTCAACCATTTCTTAGCTTCAAACTCCCATTTCTCGCGAACGGATTGACCAAACCCAAAAATTCCTGCTGCGTCTGAAAGTAGAAACTCGCCCAATTACAACGGTATGTGTATTTTTTCCCTAGGCCCTTCTGGTTAAGCGTTTGGGGAAGCAGAAGTGCGCAAAATTTGTTGTCTTCTCAACCATTTCTTAGCTTCAAACTCCCATATCTCGCGAACGGATTGACCAAACCCTAAAATTCCTGTTGCGTCTGAAGGTAGAAACTCGCCCGATTACAATGGTATGTGTAGTTTTTCCCTAGGCCCTTCTGGTTAAGCGTTTGGGGAAGCCGAAGTGCGCAAAATTTGTTGTCTTCTCAACCATTTCTTAGCTTCAAACTCCCATATCTCGCGAACGGATTGACCAAACCCAAAAATTCCTGTTGCGTCTGAAAGTAGAAACTCGCCCGATTACAAAGGTATGTGTATTTTTTCCCTAGGCCATTCTGGTTAAGCGTTTGGAGCAGCAGAAGTGCGCAAAATTTGTTGTCTTCTCAACCATTTCTTAGCTTCAAACTCCCATATCTCGCGAACGGATTGAATAAACCCAAAAATTCCTGTTGCGTCTGAAAGTAGAAACTCGCCCGATTACAAAGGTATGTGTATTTTTTCCTAGGCCATTCTGGTTTAGCGTTTGGAGCAGCAGAATTGCGAAAAATTTGTTGCCTCCTCAACCATTTCTTAGCTTCAAACTACCATATCACGCGAACGGTTTGACCAAGCGCAAAAATTCCTGCTGCGTCTGAAAGTAGAAACTCGCCCGATTACAACGGTATATGTACTTTTTCCCTAGGCCATTCTGGTTAAGCGTTTGGAGCAGCAGAAGTGGGAAAAATTTGTTGTCTGCTCAACCATTTCTTAGCTTCAAACTCACATATCTCGCGAACGGATTAACCAAACCCAAAAATTGCTCTTGCATCTGAAAGTAGACACTCGCCCGATTACAACGATATGTGCATTTTTTCCCTAGGCCATTCTGGTTAAGCGTTTGGAGCAGCAGAAGTGCGAAAAATTTGTTGCCTTCTCAACTATTTCTTAGCTTCAAACTCCCATATCTCGCGAACGGTTTGACCAAGCCCAAAAATTCCTGCTGCGTCTGAAACTAGAAACAAGCCCGATTACAAAGGTAAGTGTATTTTTTCCCTAGGCCATTCTGGTTAAGCGTTTGGAGCAGCAGAAGTGCGAAAAATTTGTTGCCTTCTCAACCATTTCTTAGCTTCAAACTCCCATTTCTCGCGAACGGATTGACCAAACCCAAAAATTCCTGCTGCGTCTGAAAGTAGAAACTCGCCCAATTACAACGGTATGTGTATTTTTTCCCTAGGCCCTTCTGGTTAAGCGTTTGGGGAAGCAGAAGTGCGCAAAATTTGTTGTCTTCTCAACCATTTCTTAGCTTCAAACTCCCATATCTCGCGAACGGATTGACCAAACCCTAAAATTCCTGTTGCGTCTGAAGGTAGAAACTCGCCCGATTACAATGGTATGTGTAGTTTTTCCCTAGGCCCTTCTGGTTAAGCGTTTGGGGAAGCCGAAGTGCGCAAAATTTGTTGTCTTCTCAACCATTTCTTAGCTTCAAACTCCCATATCTCGCGAACGGATTGACCAAACCCAAAAATTCCTGTTGCGTCTGAAAGTAGAAACTCGCCCGATTACAAAGGTATGTGTATTTTTTCCCTAGGCCATTCTGGTTAAGCGTTTGGAGCAGCAGAAGTGCGCAAAATTTGTTGTCTTCTCAACCATTTCTTAGCTTCAAACTCCCATATCTCGCGAACGGATTGAATAAACCCAAAAATTCCTGTTGCGTCTGAAAGTAGAAACTCGCCCGATTACAAAGGTATGTGTATTTTTTCCCTAGGCCATTCTGGTTTAGCGTTTGGAGCAGCAGAATTGCGAAAAATTTGTTGCCTCCTCAACCATTTCTTAGCTTCAAACTACCATATCACGCGAACGGTTTGACCAAGCCCAAATATTCCTGCTGCGTCTGAAAGTAGAAACTCGCCCGATTACAACGGTATATGTACTTTTTCCCTAGGCCATTCTGGTTAAGCGTTTGGAGCAGCAGAAGTGGGAAAAATTTGTTGTCTGCTCAACCATTTCTTAGCTTCAAACTCACATATCTCGCGAACGGATTAACCAAACCCAAAAATTGCTCTTGCATCTGAAAGTAGACACTCGCCCGATTACAACGATATGTGCATTTTTCCCTAGGCCATTCTGGTTAAGCGTTTGGAGCAGCAGAAGTGCGAAAAATTTGTTGCCTTCTCAACCATTTCTTAGCTTCAAACTCCCATTTCTCGCGAACGGATTGACCAAACCCAAAAATTCCTGCTGCGTCTGAAAGTAGAAACTCGCCCAATTACAACGGTATGTGTATTTTTTCCCTAGGCCCTTCTGGTTAAGCGTTTGGGGAAGCAGAAGTGCGCAAAATTTGTTGTCTTCTCAACCATTTCTTAGCTTCAAACTCCCATATCTCGCGAACGGATTGACCAAACCCTAAAATTCCTGTTGCGTCTGAAGGTAGAAACTCGCCCGATTACAATGGTATGTGTAGTTTTTCCCTAGGCCCTTCTGGTTAAGCGTTTGGGGAAGCCAAAGTGCGCAAAATTTGTTGTCTTCTCAACCATTTTCTTCAACTTCAAACCCATATCTCGCGAACGGATTGACCAAACCCAAAAATTCCTGTTGCGTCTGAAAGTAGAAACTTGCCCGATACAAAGGTAAGTGTATTTTTTCCCTAGGCCATTCTGGTTAAGCGTTTGGAGCAGCAGAATTGCGAAAATTTGTTTCCTTCTCAACCATTTCTTAGCATCAAACTCCCATTTCTCGCGAACGGATTGACCAAACCCAAAAATTTCTGCTGCGTCTGAAAGTAAAAACTCGCCCGATTACAACGGTATGTGTATTTCTTCCCTAGGGCCCTTCTAGTTAAGCTTTTGGGTAAGCAGAAGTGCGCAAAATTTGTTGTCTTCTCAACCATTTCTTAGCTTCAAACACCCATATCTCGTGAACGGATTGACGACACCCAAAAATTCCTGTTGCGTTTGAAAGTAGAGACTCGCCCGATTACAAAGGTATGTGTAGTTTTTCCCTAGGCCATTCTGGTTGAGCGCTTGGAGCAGCAGAAGTGCGCAAAATTTGTTGTCTTCTCAACCATTTCATAGCTTCAAACTCCCATATCTCGCGAACGGATTGACCAAACCCAAAAATTCCTGTTGCGTCTGAAAGTAGAAACTCGCACGATTACAACGGTATATGTACTTTTTCCCTAGGCCATTCTGGTTAAGCGTTTGGAGCAGCAGAAGTGGGAAAAATTTGTTGTCTGCTCAACCATTTCTTAGCTTCAAACTCCCATATCTCGCGAACGGTTTGATCAAGCCCAAAAATTCCTGCTGCGTCTGAAACTAGAAACTAGCCCGATTACAAAGGTAAGTTTATTTTTTCCCTAGGCCATTCTGGTTAAGCGTTTGGAGCAGCAGAAGTGCGAAAAATTTGTTGCCTTCTCAACCATTTCTTAGCTTCAAACTCCCATTTCTCGCGAACGGATTGACCAAACCCAAAAATTCCTGTTGCTTCTGAAAGTAGAAACTCGCCCGATTACAACGGTATGTGTATTTTTTCCCTAGGCCCTTCTGGTTAAGCGTTTGGGGAAGCAGAAGTGCGCAAAATTTGTTGTCTTCTCAACCATTTCTTAGCTTCAAACTCCCATATCTCGCGAACGGATTGACCAAACCCAAAAATTCCTGTTGCGTCTGAAAGTAGAAACTCGCCCGATTACAAAGGTAAGTGTATTTTTTCCCTAGGCCATTCTGGTTAAGCGTTTGGAGCAGCAGAAGTGCGAAAAATTTGTTGCCTTCTCAACCATTTCTTAGCTTCAAACTCCCATTTCTCGCGAACGGATTGACCAAACCCAAAAATTCCTGTTGCGTCTGAAAGTAGAAACTCGCCCGATTACAACGGTATGTGTATTTTTTCCCTAGGCCCTTCTGGTTAAGCGTTTGGGGAAGCAGAAGTGCGCAAAATTTGTTGTCTTCTCAACCATTTCTTAGCTTCAAACTCCCATATCTCGCGAACGGATTGACCAAACCCAAAAATTCCTGTTGCGTCTGAAGGTAGAAACTCGCCCGATTACAATGGTATGTGTAGTTTTTCCCTAGGCCCTTCTGGTTAAGCGTTTGGGGAAGCAGAAGTGCGCAAAATTTGTTGTCTTCTCAACCATTTCTTAGCTTCAAACTCCCATATCTCGCGAACGGATTGACCAAACCCAAAAATTCCTGTTGCGTCTGAAAGTAGAAACTCGCCCGATTACAAAGGTATGTGTATTTTTTCCCTAGGCCATTCTGGTTTAGCGTTTGGAGCAGCAGAATTGCGAAAAATTTGTTGCCTCCTCAACCATTTCTTAGCTTCAAACTACCATATCACGCGAACGGTTTGACCAAGCCCAAAAATTCCTGCTGCGTCTGAAAGTAGAAACTCGCCCGATTACAACGGTATATGTACTTTTTCCCTAGGCCATTCTGGTTAAGCGTTTGGAGCAGCAGAAGTGGGAAAAATTTGTTGTCTGCTCAACCATTTCTTAGCTTCAAACTCACATATCTCGCGAACGGATTAACCAAACCCATAAATTGCTCTTGCATCTGAAAGTAGACACTCGCCCGATTACAACGATATGTGCATTTTTTCCCTAGGCCATTCTGGTTAAGCGTTTGGAGCAGCAGAAGAGCGAAAAATTTGTTGCCTTGTCAACCATTTCTTAGCTTCAAACTCCCATATCTCGCGAACGGTTTGACCAAGCCCAAAAATTCCTGCTGCGTCTGAAACTAGAAACAAGCCCGATTACAAAGGTAAGTGTATTTTTTCCCTAGGCCATTCTGGTTAAGCGTTTGGAGCAGCAGAAGTGCGAAAAATTTGTTGCCTTCTCAACCATTTCTTAGCTTCAAACTCCCATTTCTCGCGAACGGATTGACCAAACCCAAAAATTCCTGTTGCGTCTGAAAGTAGAAACTCGCCCGATTACAACGGTATGTGTATTTTTTCCCTAGGCCCTTCTGGTTAAGCGTTTGGGGAAGCAGAAGTGCGCAAAATTTGTTGTCTTCTCAACCATTTCTTAGCTTCAAACTCCCATATCTCGCGAACGGATTGACCAAACCCAAAAATTCCTGTTGCGTCTGAAGGTAGAAACTCGCCCGATTACAATGGTATGTGTAGTTTTTCCCTAGGCCCTTCTGGTTAAGCGTTTGGGGAAGCAGAAGTGCGCAAAATTTGTTGTCTTCTCAACCATTTCTTAGCTTCAAACTCCCATATCTCGCGAACGGATTGACCAAACCCAAAAATTCCTGTTGCGTCTGAAAGTAGAAACTCGCCCGATTACAAAGGTATGTGTATTTTTTCCCTAGGCCATTCTGGTTTAGCGTTTGGAGCAGCAGAATTGCGAAAAATTTGTTGCCTCCTCAACCATTTCTTAGCTTCAAACTACCATATCACGCGAACGGTTTGACCAAGCCCAAAAATTCCTGCTGCGTCTGAAAGTAGAAACTCGCCCGATTACAACGGTATATGTACTTTTTCCCTAGGCCATTCTGGTTAAGCGTTTGGAGCAGCAGAAGTGGGAAAAATTTGTTGTCTGCTCAACCATTTCTTAGCTTCAAACTCACATATCTCGCGAACGGATTAACCAAACCCATAAATTGCTCTTGCATCTGAAAGTAGACACTCGCCCGATTACAACGATATGTGCATTTTTTCCCTAGGCCATTCTGGTTAAGCGTTTGGAGCAGCAGAAGAGCGAAAAATTTGTTGCCTTGTCAACCATTTCTTAGCTTCAAACTCCCATATCTCGCGAACGGTTTGACCAAGCCCAAAAATTCCTGCTGCGTCTGAAACTAGAAACAAGCCCGATTACAAAGGTAAGTGTATTTTTTCCCTAGGCCATTCTGGTTAAGCGTTTGGAGCAGCAGAAGTGCGAAAAATTTGTTGCCTTCTCAACCATTTCTTAGCTTCAAACTCCCATTTCTCGCGAACGGATTGACCAAACCCAAAAATTCCTGCTGCGTCTGAAAGTAGAAACTCGCCCAATTACAACGGTATGTGTATTTTTTCCCTAGGCCCTTCTGGTTAAGCGTTTGGGGAAGCAGAAGTGCGCAAAATTTGTTGTCTTCTCAACCATTTCTTAGCTTCAAACTACCATATCAC
This sequence comes from Ptiloglossa arizonensis, assembly GCF_051014685.1. Lineage (NCBI taxonomy): Eukaryota > Metazoa > Arthropoda > Insecta > Hymenoptera > Colletidae > Ptiloglossa > Ptiloglossa arizonensis. The sequence goes on along the minus strand of NW_027478439.1, from coordinate 63,312 downwards.
GCGAACGGTTTGACCAAGCCCAAAAATTCCTGCTGCGTCTGAAAGTAGAAACTCGCCCGATTACAACGGTATATGTACTTTTTCCCTAGGCCATTCTGGTTAAGCGTTTGGAGCAGCAGAAGTGGGAAAAATTTGTTGTCTGCTCAACCATTTCTTAGCTTCAAACTCACATATCTCGCGAACGGATTAACCAAACCCATAAATTGCTCTTGCATCTGAAAGTAGACACTCGCCCGATTACAACGATATGTGCATTTTTTCCCTAGGCCATTCTGGTTAAGCGTTTGGAGCAGCAGAAGAGCGAAAAATTTGTTGCCTTCTCAACCATTTCTTAGCTTCAAACTCCCATATCTCGCGAACGGTTTGACCAAGCCCAAAAATTCCTGCTGCGTCTGAAACTAGAAACAAGCCCGATTACAAAGGTAAGTGTATTTTTTCCCTAGGCCCTTCTGGTTAAGCGTTTGGGGAAGCAGAAGTGCGCAAAATTTGTTGTCTTCTCAACCATTTCTTAGCTTCAAACTACCATATCACGCGAACGGTTTGACCAAGCCCAAAAATTCCTGCTGCGTCTGAAAGTAGAAACTCGCCCGATTACAACGGTATATGTACTTTTTCCCTAGGCCATTCTGGTTAAGCGTTTGGAGCAGCAGAAGTGCGAAAAATTTGTTGCCTTCTCAACCATTTCTTAGCTTCAAACTCCCATTTCTCGCGAACGGATTGACCAAACCCAAAAATTCCTGCTGCGTCTGAAAGTAGAAACTCGCCCAATTACAACGGTATGTGTATTTTTTCCCTAGGCCCTTCTGGTTAAGCGTTTGGGGAAGCAGAAGTGCGCAAAATTTGTTGTCTTCTCAACCATTTCTTAGCTTCAAACTCCCATATCTCGCGAACGGATTGACCAAACCCAAAAATTCCTGTTGCGTCTGAAAGTAGAAACTCGCCCGATTACAAAGGTATGTGTATTTTTTCCCTAGGCCATTCTGGTTAAGCGTTTGGAGCAGCAGAAGTGCGCAAAATTTGTTGTCTTCTCAACCATTTCTTAGCTTCAAACTCCCATATCTCGCGAACGGATTGAATAAACCCAAAAATTCCTGTTGCGTCTGAAAGTAGAAACTCGCCCGATTACAAAGGTATGTGTATTTTTTCCCTAGGCCATTCTGGTTTAGCGTTTGGAGCAGCAGAATTGCGAAAAATTTGTTGCCTCCTCAACCATTTCTTAGCTTCAAACTACCATATCACGCGAACGGTTTGACCAAGCCCAAAAATTCCTGCTGCGTCTGAAAGTAGAAACTCGCCCGATTACAACGGTATATGTACTTTTTCCCTAGGCCATTCTGGTTAAGCGTTTGGAGCAGCAGAAGTGGGAAAAATTTGTTGTCTGCTCAACCATTTCTTAGCTTCAAACTCACATATCTCGCGAACGGATTAACCAAACCCAAAAATTGCTCTTGCATCTGAAAGTAGACACTCGCCCGATTACAACGATATGTGCATTTTTTCCCTAGGCCATTCTGGTTAAGCGTTTGGAGCAGCAGAAGTGCGAAAAATTTGTTGCCTTCTCAACCATTTCTTAGCTTCAAACTCCCATATCTCGCGAACGGTTTGACCAAGCCCAAAAATTCCTGCTGCGTCTGAAACTAGAAACAAGCCCGATTACAAAGGTAAGTGTATTTTTTCCCTAGGCCATTCTGGTTAAGCGTTTGGAGCAGCAGAAGTGCGAAAAATTTGTTGCCTTCTCAACCATTTCTTAGCTTCAAACTCCCATTTCTCGCGAACGGATTGACCAAACCCAAAAATTCCTGCTGCGTCTGAAAGTAGAAACTCGCCCAATTACAACGGTATGTGTATTTTTTCCCTAGGCCCTTCTGGTTAAGCGTTTGGGGAAGCAGAAGTGCGCAAAATTTGTTGTCTTCTCAACCATTTCTTAGCTTCAAACTCCCATATCTCGCGAACGGATTGACCAAACCCAAAAATTCCTGTTGCGTCTGAAAGTAGAAACTCGCCCGATTACAAAGGTATGTGTATTTTTTCCCTAGGCCATTCTGGTTAAGCGTTTGGAGCAGCAGAAGTGCGCAAAATTTGTTGTCTTCTCAACCATTTCTTAGCTTCAAACTCCCATATCTCGCGAACGGATTGAATAAACCCAAAAATTCCTGTTGCGTCTGAAAGTAGAAACTCGCCCGATTACAAAGGTATGTGTATTTTTTCCCTAGGCCATTCTGGTTTAGCGTTTGGAGCAGCAGAATTGCGAAAAATTTGTTGCCTCCTCAACCATTTCTTAGCTTCAAACTACCATATCACGCGAACGGTTTGACCAAGCCCAAAAATTCCTGCTGCGTCTGAAAGTAGAAACTCGCCCGATTACAACGGTATATGTACTTTTTCCCTAGGCCATTCTGGTTAAGCGTTTGGAGCAGCAGAAGTGGGAAAAATTTGTTGTCTGCTCCACCATTTCTTAGCTTCAAACTCACATATCTCGCGAACGGATTAACCAAACCCAAAAATTGCTCTTGCATCTGAAAGTAGACACTCGCCCGATTACAACGATATGTGCATTTTTTCCCTAGGCCATTCTGGTTAAGCGTTTGGAGCAGCAGAAGTGCGAAAAATTTGTTGCCTTCTCAACCATTTCTTAGCTTCAAACTCCCATATCTCGCGAACGGTTTGACCAAGCCCAAAAATTCCTGCTGCGTCTGAAACTAGAAACAAGCCCGATTACAAAGGTAAGTGTATTTTTTCCCTAGGCCATTCTGGTTAAGCGTTTGGAGCAGCAGAAGTGCGAAAAATTTGTTGCCTTCTCAACCATTTCTTAGCTTCAAACTCCCATTTCTCGCGAACGGATTGACCAAACCCAAAAATTCCTGCTGCGTCTGAAAGTAAAAACTCGCCCGATTACAACGGTATGTGTATTTCTTCCCTAGGCCCTTCTAGTTAAGCTTTTGGTGAAGCAGAAGTGCGCAAAATTTGTTGCCTTCTCAACCATTTCTTAGCTTCAAACACCCATATCTCGTGAACGGATTGACGACACCCAAAAATTCCTGTTGCGTCTGAATGTAGAGACTCGCCCGATTACAAAGGTATGTGTATTTTTTCCCTAGGCCAGTCTGGTTAAGCGTTTGGAGCAGCAGAAGTGCGCAAAATTTGTTGCATCCTCAACCATTTCTTAGCTTCAAACTACCATATCACGCGAACGGTTTGACCAAGCCCAAAAATTCCTGCTGCGTCTGAAAGTAGAAACTCGCCCGATTACAACGGTATATGTACTTTTTCCCTAGGCCATTCTGGTTAAGCGTTTGGAGCAGCAGAAGTGGGAAAAATTTGTTGTCTGCTCAACCATTTCTTAGCTTCAAACTCACATATCTCGCGAACGGATTAACCAAACCCAAAAATTACTCTTGCATCTGAAAGTAGACACTCGCCCGATTACAGCGATGTGTGCATTTTTTCCCTAGGCCATTCTGGTTAAGCGTTTGGAGCAGCAGAAGTGCGAACAATTTGTTGCCTTCTCAACCATTTCTTAGCTTCAAACTCCTATATCTCGCGAACGGATAGACCAAGCCCAAAAATTCCTGCTGCGTCTGAAACTAGAAACTAGCCCGATTACAACGGTATGTGTAGTTTTTCCCTAGGCCATTCTGGTTGAGCGTTTGGAGCAGCAGAAGTGCGCAAAATTTGTTGTCTTCTCAACCATTTCATAGCTTCAAACTCCCATATCTCGCGAACGGATTGACCAAACCCAAAAATTCCTGTTGCGTCTGAAGGTAGAAACTCGCCCGATTACAACGGTATGTGTATTTTTTCCCTAGGCCCTTCTGGTTAAGCGTTTGGGGAAGCAGAAGTGCGCAAAATTTGTTGTCTTCTCAACCATTTCTTAGTTTCAAACTCCCATATCTCGCGAACGGATTGACCAAACCCAAAAATTCCTGTTGCGTCTGAAAGTAGAAACTCGCCTGATTACAAAGGTAAGTGTATTTTTTCCCTAGGCCATTCTGGTTTAGCGTTTGGAGCAGCAGAATTGCGAAAAATTTGTTGCCTCCTCAACCATTTCTTAGCTTCAAACTACCATATCACGCGAACGGTTTGACAAAGCCCAAAAATTCCTGCTGCGTCTGAAATATAGAAACTCGCCCGATTACAACGGTATATGTACTTTTTCCCTAGGCCATTCTGGTTAAGCGTTTGGAGCAGCAGAAGTGGGAAAAATTTGTTGTCTGCTCAACCATTTCTTAGCTTCAAACTCACATATCTCGCGAACGGATTAAACAAACCCAAAAATTGCTCTTGCATCTGAAAGTAGACACTCGCCCGATTACAACGATATGTGCATTTTTTCCCTAGGCCATTCTGGTTAAGCGTTTGGAGCAGCAGAAATGCGAAAAATTTGTTGCCTTCTCAACCATTTCTTAGCTTCAAACTCCCATATCTCGCGAACCGTTTGACCAAGCCCAAAAATTCCTGCTGCGTCTGAAACTAGAAACAAGCCCGATTACAAAGGTAAGTGTATTTTTTCCCTAGGCCATTCTGGTTAAGCGTTTGGAGCAGCAGAAGTGCGAAAAATTTGTTGCCTTCTCAACCATTTCTTAGCTTCAAACTCCCATTTCTCGCGAACGGATTGACCAAACCCAAAAATTCCTGCTGCGTCTGAAAGTAGAAACTCGCCCAATTACAACGGTATGTGTATTTTTTCCCTAGGCCCTTCTGGTTAAGGGTTTGGGGAAGCAGAAGTGCGCAAAATTTGTTGTCTTCTCAACCATTTCTTAGCTTCAATCTCCCATATCTCGCGAACGGATTGACCAAACCCTAAAATTCCTGTTGCGTCTGAAGGTAGAAACTCGCCCGATTACAATGGTATGTGTATTTTTTCCCTAGGCCATTCTGGTTAAGTGTTTGGGGCAGCAGAAGTGCGAAAAATTTGTTGTCTTCTCAACCATTTCTTAGCTTCAAATTCCCATATCTCGCGGACGGATTGACCAAACCCAAAAATTCCTGTTGCGTCTGAAAGTAGAAACTCGCCCGATAACAGCGATGTGTGCATTTTTTCCCTAGGCCATTCTGGTTAAGCGTTTGGAGCAGCAGAAGTGCGAACAATTTGTTGCCTTCTCAACTATTTCTTAGCTTCAAACTCCTATATCTCGCGAACGGATTGACCAAGCCCAAAAATTCCTGCTGCGTCTGAAACTAGAAACTAGCCCGATTACAACGGTATGTGTAGTTTTTCCCTAGGCCATTCTGGTTGAGCGTTTGGAGCAGCAGAAGTGCGCAAAATTTGTTGTCTTCTCAACCATTTCATAGCTTCAAACTCCCATATCTCGCGAACGGATTGACCAAACCCAAAAATTCCTGTTGCGTCTGAAGGTAGAAACCCGGCCGATTACAAAGGTATGTGTATTTTTTCCCTAGGCCATTCTGGTTAAGCTTTTGGGGAAGCAGAAGTGCGCAAAATTTGTTGCCTTCTCAACCATTTCTTACCTTCGAACACCCATATCTCGTGAACGGATTGACGACACCCTAAAATTCCTGTTGCGTCTGAAAGTAGAGACTCGCCCGATTACAAAGGTAGGTGTATTTTTTCCCTAGGCCAGTCTGGTTAAGCGTTTGGAGCAGCAGAAGAGCGCAAAATTTGTTGCCTCCTCAACCATTTCTTAGCTTCAAACTACCATATCACGCGAACGGTTTGACCAAGCCCAAAAATTCCTGCTGCGTCTGAAAGTAGAAACTCGCCCGATTACAAAGGTAAGTGTATTTTTTCCCTAGGCCATTCTGGTTAAGCGTTTGGAGCAGCAGAAGTGCGAAAAATTTGTTGCCTTCTCAACCATTTCTTAGCTTCAAACTCCCATTTCTCGCGAACGGATTGACCAAACCCAAAAATTCCTGCTGCGTCTGAAAGTAGAAACTCGCCCGATTGCAGCGGTATGTGTATTTTCTCCCTAGGCCATTCTTGTTAAGCGTTTGGAGCAGCAGAAGTGCGAAAAATTTGTTGCCTTCTCAACCATTTCTTAGCTTCAAATTCCCATATCTCGCGAACGGTTTGACCAAGCCCAGAAATTCCTGCTGCTTCTGAAAGTAGAAACTAGCCCGGTTACAACGGTATGTGTATTTATTCCCCAGGCCATTCTGGTTAAGCGTTTGGAGCAGCAGAATTGCGAGAAATTTGTTGCCTTTTCAAACATTTCTTAGCTTCAAACGCCCATATCTCGCGACCGGATTGACCAAGCCCAAAAATTCCTCTTGCATCTGAAAGTAGATACTCGCCCGATTACAACGGTATGTGTATTTTTTCCCTAGGCCAGTCTGGTTAAGCGTTTGGAGCAGCAGAAGTGCGCAAAATTTGTTGTCTTCTCAACCATTTCTTAGCTTCAAACTCCCATATCTCGCGAACGGATTGAATAAAGCCAAAAGTTCCTGTTGCGTTTGAAGGTAGAAACTCGCCCGATTACAATGGTATGTGTAGTTTTCCCTAGGCCATTCTGGTTAAGCGTTTGGGACAGCAGAAGTGCGCAAAATTTGTTGTCTTCTCAACCATTTCTTAGCTTCAAACACCCATATCTCGTGAACGGATTGACGACACCCAAAAATTCCTGTTGCGTCTGAAAGTAGAAACTCGCCCGATTACAAAGGTAAGTGTATTTTTTCCCTAGGCCAGTCTGGTTAAGCGTTTGGAGCAGCAGAAGTGCGCAAAATTTGTTGTCGTCTCAAACATTTCTTAGCTTCAAACTCCCATATCTCGCGAACGGATTGAATAAACCCAAAAATTCCTGTTGCGTCTGAAAGTAGAAACTCGCCCGATTACAAAGGTATGTGTATTTTTTCCCTAGGCCATTCTGGTTTAGCGTTTGGAGCAGCAGAAGTGCGAAAAGTTTGTTGCCTCCTCAACCATTTCTTAGCTTCAAACTACCATATCACGCGAACGGTTTGACCAAGCCCAAAAATTCCTGCTGCGTCTGAAAGTAGAAACTCGCACGATTACAACGGTATATGTACTTTTTCCCTAGGCCATTCTGGTTAAGCGTTTGGAGCAGCAGAAGTGGGAAGAATTTGTTGTCTGCTCAACCATTTCGTAGCTTCAAACTCACATATCTCGCGAACGGATTAACCAAACCCAAAAATTACTCTTGCATCTGAAAGTAGACACTCGCCCGATTACAACGATATGTGCATTTTTTCCCTAGGCCATTCTGGTTAAGCGTTTGGAGCAGCAGAAGTGCGAAAAATTTGTTGCCTTCTCAACCATTTCTTAGCTTCAAACTCCCATATCTCGCGAACGGTTTGACCAAGCCCAAAAATTCCTGCTGTGTCTGAAACTAGAAACAAGCCCGATTACAAAGGTAAGTGTATTTTTTCCCTAGGCCATTCTGGTTAAGCGTTTGGAGCAGCAGAAGTGCGAAAAATTTGTTGCCTTCTCAACCATTTCTTAGCTTCAATCTCCCATATCTCGCGAACGGATTGACCAAACCCTAAAATTCCTGTTGCGTCTGAAGGTAGAAACTCGCCCGATTACAATCGTATGTGTAGTTTTTCCCTAGGCCATTCTGGTTAATCGTTTGGGGCAGCAGAAGTGCGCAAAATTTGTTGTCTTCTCAACCATTTCTTAGCTTCAAACTACCATATCACGCGAACGGTTTGACCAAGCCCAAAAATTCCTGCTGCGTCTGAAAGTAGAAACTCGCCCGATTACAACGGTATATGTACTTTTTCCCTAGGCCATTCTGGTTAAGCGTTTGGAGCAGCAGAAGTGGGAAAAATTTGTTGTCTGCTCAACCATTTCTTAGCTTCAAACTCACATATCTCGCGAACGGATTAACCAAACCCAAAAATTACTCTTGCATCTGTAAGTAGACACTCGCCCGATTACAGCGATGTGTGCATTTTTTCCCTAGGCCATTCTGGTTAAGCGTTTGGAGCAGCAGAAGTGCGAACAATTTGTTGCCTTCTCAACCATTTCTTAGCTTCAAACTCCTATATCTCGCGAACGGATTGACCAAGCCCAAAAATTCCTGCTGCGTCTGAAACTAGAAACTAGCCCGATTACAACGGTATGTGTAGTTTTTCCCTAGGCCATTCTGGTTGAGCGTTTGGAGCAGCAGAAGTGCGCAAAATTTGTTGTCTTCTCAACCATTTCATAGCTTCAAACTCCCATATCTCGCGAACGGATTGACCAAACCCAAAAATTCCTGTTGTGTCTGAAGGTAGAAACCCGCCCGATTACAAAGGTAAGTGTATTTTTTCCCTAGGCCATTCTGGTTAAGCGTTTGGAGCAGCAGAAGTGCGAAAAATTTGTTGCCTTCTCAACCATTTCTTAGCTTCAAACTCCCATTTCTCGCGAACGGATTGACCAAACCCAAAAATTCCTGCTGCGTCTGAAAGTAAAAACTCGCCCGATTACAACGGTATGTGTATTTCTTCCCTAGGCCCTTCTAGTTAAGCTTTTGGGGAAGCAGAAGTGCGCAAAATTTGTTGTCTTCTCAACCATTTCTTACCTTCAAACACCCATATCTCGTGAACGGATTGACGACACCCAAAAATTCCTGTTGCGTCTGAAAGTAGAGACTCGCCCGATTACAAAGGTATGTGTATTTTTTCCCTAGGCCAGTCTGGTTAAGCGTTTGGAGCAGCAGAAGAGCGCAAAATTTGCTGCCTCCTCAACCATTTCTTAGCTTCAAACTACCATATCACGCGAACGGTTTGACCAAGCCCAAAAATTCCTGCTGCGTCTGAAAGTAGAAACTCGCCCGATTACAACGGTATATGTACTTTTTCCCTAGGCCATTCTGGTTAAGCGTTTGGAGCAGCAGAAGTGGGAAAAATTTGTTGTCTGCTCAACCATTTCTTAGCTTCAAACTCACATATCTCGCGAACGGATTAACCAAACCCAAAAATTACTCTTGCATCTGAAAGTAGACACTCGCCCGATTACAGCGATGTGTGCATTTTTTCCCTAGACCATTCTGGTTAAGCGTTTGGAGCAGCAGAAGTGCGAACAATTTGTTGCCTTCTCAACCATTTCTTAGCTTCAAACTCCCATATCTCGCGAACGGATTGAATAAATCCAAAAATTCCTGTTGCGTCTGAAAGTAGAAACTCGCCCGATTACAAAGGTATGTGTATTTTTTCCCTAGGCCATTCTGGTTTAGCGTTTGGAGCAGCAGAATTGCGAAAAATTTGTTGCCTCCTCAACCATTTCTTAGCTTCAAACTACCATATCACGCGAACGGTTTGACCAAGCCCAAAAATTCCTGCTGCGTCTGAAAGTAGAAACTCGCCCGATTACAACGGTATATGTACTTTTTCCCTAGGCCATTCTGGTTAAGCGTTTGGAGCAGCAGAAGTGGGAAAAATTTGTTGTCTGCTCAACCATTTCTTAGCTTCAAACTCACATATCTCGCGAACGGATTAACCAAACCCAAAAATTGCTCTTGCATCTGAAAGTAGACACTCGCCCGATTACAACGATATGTGCATTTTTTCCCTAGGCCATTCTGGTTAAGCGTTTGGAGCAGCAGAAGTGCGAAAAATTTGTTGCCTTCTCAACCATTTCTTAGCTTCAAACTCCCATATCTCGCGAACGGTTTGACCAAGCCCCAAAATTCCTGCTGCGTCTGAAAGTAGAAACTCGCCCAATTACAACGGTATGTGTATTTTTTCCCTAAGCCCTTCTGGTTAAGCGTATGGGGAAGCAGAAGTGGGAAACATTTGTTGTCTTCTCAACCATTTCTTAGCTTCAAACTCCCATATCTCGCGAACGGATTGACCAAACCCTAAAATTCCTGTTGCGTCTGAAGGTAGAAACTCGCCCGATTACAATGGTATGTGTAGTTTTTCCCTAGGCCCTTCTGGTTAAGCGTATGGGGAAGCCGAAGTGCGCAAAATTTGTTGTCTTCTCAACCATTTCTTAGATTCAAACTCCCATATCTCGCGAACGGATTGACCAAACCCAAAAATTCCTGTTGCGTCTGAAAGTAGAAACTCGCCCGATTACAAAGGTATGTGTATTTTTTCCCTAGGCCATTCTGGTTAAGCGTTTGGTGCAGCAGAATTGCGAAAAATTTGTTCCCTTCTCAACCATTTCTTAACTTCAAACTCCCATATCTCGCGAACGGGTTGACCAATCCCATAAAATCCTGCTGCGTCTGAAAGTAGAAACTCGCCCGATTACAATGGTATGTGTAGTTTTTCCCTAGGCCATTCTGGTTAAGCGTTTGGAGCAGCAGAAGTGCGAAAAATTTGTTGCCTTCTCAACCATTTCTTAGCTTCAAACTCCCATATCTCGCGAACGGTTTGACCAAGCCCAAAAATTCCTGCTGCGTCTGAAACTAGAAACAAGCCCGATTACAAAGGTAAGTGTATTTTTTCCCTAGGCCATTCTGGTTAAGCGTTTGGAGCAGCAGAAGTGCGAAAAATTTGTTGCCTTCTCAACCATTTCTTAGCTTCAAACTCCCATTACTCGCGAACGGATTGACCAAACCCAAAAATTCCTGCTGCGTCTGAAAGTAGAAACTCGCCCAATTACAACGGTATGTGTATTTTTTCCCTAAGCCCTTCTGGTTAAGCGTATGGGGAAGCAGAAGTGCGCAAAATTTGTTGTCTTCTCAACCATTTCTTAGCTTCAAACTCCCATATCTCGCGAACGGATTGACCAAACCCTAAAATTCCTGTTGCGACTGAAGGTAGAAACTCGCCCGATTACAATGGTATGTGTAGTTTTTCCCTAGGCCCTTCTGGTTAAGCGTTTGGGGAAGCCGAAGTGCGAACAACTTGTTGCCTTCTCAACCATTTCTTAGCTTCAAACTCCTATACCTCGCGAACGGATTGACCAAGCCCAAAAATTCCTGCTGCGACTGAAACTAGAAACTAGCCCGATTACAACGGTATGTGTAGTTTTACCCTAGGCCATTCTGGTTGAGCGTTTGGAGCAGCAGAAGTGCGCAAAATTTGTTGTCTTCTCAACCATTTCATAGCTTCAAACTCCCATATCTCGCGAACGGATTGACCAAACCCAAAAATTCCTGTTGCGTCTGAAGGAAGAAACCCGCCCGATTGCAAAGGTAAGTGTATTTTTTCCCTAGGCCATTCTGGTTAAGCGTTTGGAGCAGCAGAAGTGCGCAAGATTTGTTGTCTTCCCAACCATTGCTTAGCTTCAAACTCCCATATCTCGCGCACGGATTGACCAAGCCCAAAAATTCCTGTTGCGTCTGAAAGTAGAAACTCGCCCGATTACAAAGGTATGTGTATTTTTTCCCTAGGCCATTCTGGTTAAGCGTTTGGAGCAGCAGAAGTGGGAAAAATTTGTTGTCTGCTCAACCATTTCTTAGCTTCAAACTCCCATATCTCGCGAACGGATTAACCAAACCCAAAAATTACTCTTGCATCTGAAAGTAGATACTCGCCCGACTGCAACGATATGTGCATTTTTTCCCTAGGCCATTCTGGTTAAGCGTTTGGAGCAGCAGAAGTGCGAAAAATTTGTTGCCTTCTCCACCATTTCTTAGCTTCAAACTACCATATCTCGCGAACGGTTTGACCAAGCCCAAAAATTCCTGCTGCGTCTGAAAGTAGAAACTCGCCCGATTACAACGGTATATGTATTTTTTCCCTAGGCCATTCTGGTTATGCGTTTGGAGCAGCAGAAGTGGGAAACATTTGTTGTCTGCTCAACCATTTCTTAGCTTCAAACTCCCATATCTCGCGAATGGATTAACCAAACCCAAAAATTGCTCTTGCATCTGAAAGTAGACACTCGCCCGATTACAACGTTATGTGCATTTTTTCCCTAGGCCATTCTGGTTAAGCGTTTGGAGCAGCAGAAGTGCGAAAAATTTGTTGCCTTCTCAACCATTTCTTAGCTTCAAACTCCCATATCTCGCGAACGGTTTGACCAAGCCCCAAAATTCCTGCTGCGTCTGAAACTAGAAACAAGCCCGATTACAAAGGTAAGTGTATTTTTTCCCTAGGCCATTCTGGTTGAGCGTTTGGAGCAGCAGAAGTGCGCAAAATTTGTTGTCTTCTCAACCATTTCATAGCTTCAAACTCCCATATCTCGCGAACGGATTGACCAAACCCAAAAATTCCTGTTGCGTCTGAAGGAAGAAACCCGCCCGATTGCAAAGGTAAGTGTATTTTTTCCCTAGGCCATTCTGGTTAAGCGTTTGGAGCAGCAGAAGTGCGCAAGATTTGTTGTCTTCCCAACCATTGCTTAGCTTCAAACTCCCATATCTCGCGCACGGATTGACCAAGCCCAAAAATTCCTGTTGCGTCTGAAAGTAGAAACTCGCCCGATTACAAAGGTATGTGTATTTTTTCCCTAGGCCATTCTGGTTAAGCGTTTGGAGCAGCAGAAGTGGGAAAAATTTGTTGTCTGCTCAACCATTTCTTAGCTTCAAACTCCCATATCTCGCGAACGGATTAACCAAACCCAAAAATTACTCTTGCATCTGAAAGTAGATACTCGCCCGACTGCAACGATATGTGCATTTTTTCCCTAGGCCATTCTGGTTAAGCGTTTGGAGCAGCAGAAGTGCGAAAAATTTGTTGCCTTCTCCACCATTTCTTAGCTTCAAACTACCATATCTCGCGAACGGTTTGACCAAGCCCAAAAATTCCTGCTGCGTCTGAAAGTAGAAACTCGCCCGATTACAACGGTATATGTATTTTTTCCCTAGGCCATTCTGGTTATGCGTTTGGAGCAGCAGAAGTGGGAAACATTTGTTGTCTGCTCAACCATTTCTTAGCTTCAAACTCCCATATCTCGCGAATGGATTAACCAAACCCAATAATTACTCTTGCATCTGAAAGTAGATACTCGCCCGACTGCAACGATATGTGCATTTTTTCCCTAGGCCAGTCTGGTTAAGCGTTTGGAGCAGCAGAAGTGCGCAAGATTTGTTGTCTTCTCAACCATTGCTTAGCATCAAACTTCCATATCTCGCGCACGGATTGACCAAACCCAAAAATTCCTGTTGCGTCTGAAAGTAGAAACTCGCCCGATTACAAAGGTATGTGCATTTTTTCCCTAGGCCATACTGGTTAAGCGTTTGGAGCAGCAGAATTGCGAAAAATTTGTTGCCTTCTCAACCATTTCTTAGCCTCAAACTACCATATCACGCGAACGGTTTGACCAAGCCCAAAAATTCCTGCTGCGTCTGAAAGTAGAAACTCGCCCGATTACAACTGTATATGTATTTTTTCCCTAGGCCATTCTGGTTAAGCGTTTGGAGCAGCAGAAGTGGGGAAAATTTGTTGTCTGCTCAACCATTTCTTAGCTTCAAACTCCCATATCTCGCGAATGGATTAACAAAACCCAAAAATTACTCTTGCATTTGAAAGTAGATACTCGCCCGACTGCAACGATATGTGCATTTTTTCCCTATGCCATTCTGGTTAAGCGTTTGGAGCTGCATGATTGCGAAAAATTTGTTGCCTTCTCAAACATTTCTTAGCTTCAAACTCCCATACCTCGCGAACGGTTTGACCAAGCCCAAAAATTCCTGCTGCGTCTGAAAGTAGAAACTAGCCCGATTACAACGGTATGTGTATTTTTTCCCTACGCCATTCTGGTTAATCGTTTGGAGCAGCAGTATTGCGAGAAACTTTTTGCCTTCTCAACCATTTCTTAGCTTCAAACGCCCATATCTCGCGAACGGTTTGACCAAGCCCAAAAATTCCTGCTGCGTCTGAAAGTAGAAACTCGCCCGATTACAACTGTATATGTATTTTTTCCCTAGGCCATTCTGGTTAAGCGTTTGGAGCAGCAGAAGTGGGGAAAATTTGTTGTCTGCTCAACCATTTCTTAGCTTCAAACTCCCATGTCTCGCGAATGGATTAACAAAACCCAAAAATTACTCTTGCATTTGAAAGTAGATACTCGCCCGACTGCAACGATATGTGCATTTTTTCCCTATGCCATTCTGGTTAAGCGTTTGGAGCTGCATGATTGCGAAAAATTTGTTGCCTTCTCAAACATTTCTTAGCTTCAAACTCCCATACCTCGCGAACGGTTTGACCAAGCCCAAAAATTCCTGCTGCGTCTGAAAGTAGAAACTAGCCCGATTACAAAGGTATATGTATTTTTTCCCTAGGCCATTCTGGTTAAGCGTTTGGAGCAGCAGAAGTGGGAAAAATTTGTTGTCTGCCCAACCATTTCTTAGCTTCAATCTCCCATATCTCGCGAACGGATTAACCAAACCCAAAAATTACTCTTGCATCTGAAAGTAGATACTCGCCAGACTGCAACGATATGTGCATTTTTTCCCTAGGCCATTCTGGTTAAGCGTTTGGAGCAGCAGAAGTGCGAAAAATTTGTTGCCTTCTCAAGCATTTCTTAGCTTCAAACGCCCATATCTCGCGAACGGATAGACCAAACCCAAAAATTCCTGTTGCGTCTGAAAGTAGAAACTCGCCCGATTACAACGGTATGTGTATTTTTTCCCTAGGCCAGTCTGGTTAAGCGTTTGGAGCAGCAGAAGTGCGAAAAATTTGTTGCCTTCTCATCCATTTCTTAGCTTCAAACTCCCATTTCTCGCGAACGGATTGACCAAACCCAAAAATTCCTGCTGCGTCTGAAAGTAGAAACTCGCCCGATTACAATGGTATGTGTATTTTTTCCCTAGGCCCTTCTGGTTAAGCGTTTGGAGCAGCAGAAGTGCGAAAAATTTGTTGCCTTCTCAACCATTTCTTAGCCTCAAACTACCATATCACGCGAACGGTTTGACCAAGCCCAAAAATTCCTGCTGCGTCGGAAACTAGAAACTAGCCCGATTACAACGGTATGTGTAGTTCTTCCCTAGGCCATTCTGGTTGAGCGTTTGGAGCAGCAGAAGTGCGCAAAATTTGTTGTCTTCTCAACCATTTCATAGCTTCAAACTCCCATATCTCGCGAACGGATTGACCAAACCCAAAAATTCCTGTTGCGTCTGAAGGTAGAAACCCGCCCGATTACAAAGGTAAGTGTATTTTTTCCCTAGGCCATTCTGGTTAAGCGTTTGGAGCAGCAGAAGTGCGAAAAATTTGTTGCCTTCTCAACCATTTCTTAGCTTCAAACTCCCATTTCTCGCGAACGGATTGACCAAACCCAAAAATTCCTGCTGCGTCTGAAAGTAGAAACTCGCCCGATTACAACGGTATGTGTATTTTTTCCCTAGGCCCTTCTGGTTAAGCGTTTGGGGAAGCAGAAGTGCGCAAAATTTGTTGTCTTCTCAACCATTTCTTAGCTTCAAACTCCCATATCTCGCGAACGGATTGACCAAACCCAAAAATTCCTGTTGCGTCTGAAGGTAGAAACCCGCCCGATTACAAAGGTAAGTGTATTTTTTCCCTAGGCCATTCTGGTTAAGCGTTTGGAGCAGCAGAATTGCGAAAAATTTGTTGCCTTCTCAACCATTTCTTAGCTTCAAACTCCCATTTCTCGCGAACGGATTGACCAAACCCAAAAATTCCTGCTGCGTCTGAAAGTAGAAACACGCCCGATTAAAACGGTATGTGTATTTTTTACCTAGGCCCTTCTGGTTAAGCGTTTGGGGAAGCAGATGTGCGCAAAATTTGTTGTCTTCTCAATCATTTCTTAGCTTCAAACTCCCATTACTCGTGAACGGATTGACGAAACCCAAAAATTCCTGTTGCGTCTGAAAGTAGAAACTCGCCCGATTACAAAGGTATGTGTATTTTTTCCCTAGGTCAGTCTGGTTAAGCGTTTGGAGCAGCAGAAGTGCGCAAGATTTGTTGTCTTCCCAACCATTGCTTAGCTTCAAACTCCCATATCTCGCGCACGGATTGACCAAACCCAAAAATTCCTGCTGCGTCTGAAAGTAGAAACTCGCCCGATTACAAAGGTATATGTATTTTTTCCCTAGGCCATTCTGGTTATGCGTTTGGAGCAGCAGAAGTGGGAAACATTTGTTGTCTGCTCAACCATTTCTTAGCTTCAAACTTCCATATCTCGCGAATGGATTAACCAAACCCAAAAATTACTCTTGCATCTGAAAGTAGATACTCGCCCGACTGCAACGATATGTGCATTTTTTCCCTAGGCCATTCTGGTTAAGCGTTTGGAGCAGCAGAAGTGCGAAAAAATTGTTGTCTGCTCAACCATTTCTTAGCTTCAAACTCCCATATCTCGCGAATGGATTAACCAAACCCAAAAATTACTCTTGCATCTGAAAGTAGATACTCGCCCGACTGCAACGATATGTGCATTTTTTCCCTAGGCCATTCTGGTTAAGCGTTTGGAGCAGCAGAAGTGCGAAAAATTTGTTGCCTTCTCAACCATTTCTTAGATTCAAACTCCCATATCTCGCGAACGGTTTGACCAAGCTCAAAAATTCCTGCTGCGTCTGAAAGTAGAAACCAGCCCGATTACAACGGTATGTGTATTTTTTCCCTAGGCCATTCTGGTTAAGGGTTTGCAGCAGCAGAAGTGGGAAAAATTTGTTGCCTTCTCCACCATTTCTTAGCTTCAAACTACCATATCTCGCGAACGGTTTGACCAAGCCCAAAAATTCCTGCTGCGTCTGAAAGTAGAAACCCGCCCGATTACAACGGTATATGTGGTTTTTCCCTAGGCCATTCTGGTTATGCGTTTGGAGCAGCAGAAGTGGGAAAAATTTGTTGTCTGCTCAACCATTTCTTAACTTCAAACTCCCATATGTCGCGAACGGATTAACCAAACCCAAAATTACTCTTGCATCTGAAAGTAGATACTCGCCCGATTACAACGGTATGTGTATTTTTTCCCTATGCCATTCTGGTTAAGCGTTTGGAGCTGAATGATTGCGAAAAATTTGTTGCCTTCTCAAACATTTCTTAGCTTCAAACTCCAATATCTCGCGAACGGATTGACCAAGCCCAAAAATTCCTCTTGCATCTGAAAGTAGATTCTCGCCCGATTACAACGATATGTGTATTTTTTCTCTAGACCATTCTGGTTAAGCGTTTGGAGCAGCAGAAGTGCGAAAAATTTGTTGCCTTCTCAAGCATTTCTTAGCTTCAAACGCCCATATCTCGCGAACGGATAGACCAAACCCAAAAATTCCTGTTGCGTCTGAAAGTAGAAACTCGCCCGATTACAAAGGTATGTGTATTTTTTCCCTAGGCCATTCTGGTTAAGCGTTTGGAGCAGCAGAAGTGCGAAAAATTTGTTGCCTTCTCAACCATTCCTTAGCTTCAAACTGCCATATCTCGCGAACGGTTTGACCAAGCCCAAAAATTCCTGCTGCGTCTGAAAGTAGAAACTCGCCCGATTACAACGGTATATGTATTTTTTCCCTAGGCCATTCTGGTTAAGCGTTTGGAGCAGCAGAAGTGGGAAAAATTTGTTGTCTGCCCAACCATTTCTTAGCTTCAATCTCCCATATCTCGCGAACGGATTAACCAAACCCAAAAATTACTCTTGCATCTGAAAGTAGATACTCGCCCGATTACAACGGTATGTGTATTTTTTCCCTAGGCCACTCTGGTTAAGCGTTTGGGGAAGCAGATGTGCGCAAAATTTGTTGTCTTCTCAATCATTTCTTAGCTTCAAACTCCCATTACTCGTGAACGGATTGACGAAACCCAAAAATTCCTGTTGCGTCTGAAAGTAGAAACTCGCCCGATTACAAAGGTATGTGTATTTTTTCCCTAGGCCAGTCTGGTTAAGCGTTTGGAGCAGCAGAAGTGCGAAAAATTTGTTGCCTTCTCATCCATTTCTTAGCTTCAAACTCCCATTTCTCGCGAACGGATTGACCAAACCCAAAAATTCCTGCTGCGTCTGAAAGTAGAAACTCGCCCGATTACAATGGTATGTGTATTTTTTCCCTAGGCCCTTCTGGTTAAGCGTTTGGGGAAGCAGATGTGCGCAGAATTTGTTGTCTTCTCAACCATTTCTTAGCTTCAAACTCCCATATCTCGTGAACGGATTGACGAAACCCAAAAATTCCTGTTGCGTCTGAAAGTAGAAACTCGCCCGATTACAAAGGTATGTGTATTTTTTCCCTAGGCCAGTCTGGTTAAGCGTTTGGAGCAGCAGAAGTGCGCAAGATTTGTTGCCTTCTCAACCAATGCCTAGCATCAAACTCCCATATCTCGCGCACGGATTGACCAAACCCAAAAATTCCTGTTGCGTCTGAAAGTAGAAACTCGCCCGATTACAAAGGTATGTGTATTTTTTCCCTAGGCCATACTGGTTAAGCGTTTGGAGCAGCAGAAGTGCGAAAAATTGTTGCCTTCTCAACCATTTCTTAGCCTCAAACTACCATATCACGCGAACGGTTTGACCAAGCCCAAAAATTCCTGCTGCGTCTGAAAGTAGAAACTCGCCCGATTACAACTGTATATGTATTTTTTCCCTAGGCCATTCTGGTTAAGCGTTTGGAGCAGCAGAAGTGGGAAACATTTGTTGTCTGCTCAACCATTTCTTAGCTTCAAACTCCCATATCTCGCGAATGGATTAACCAAACCCAAAAATTATTCTTGCATCTGAAAGTAGATACTCGCCCGACTGCAACGATATGTGCATTTTTTCCCTAGGCCAGACTGGTTAAGCGTTTGGAGCAGCAGAAGTGCGCAAGATTTTTTGTCTTCTCTACCATTGCTTAGCATCAAACTCCCATATCTCGCGCACGGATTGACCAAACCCAAAAATTCCTGTTGCGTCTGAAAGTAGAAACTCGCCCGATTACAAAGGTATGTGTATTTTTTCCCTATGCCATTCTGGTTAAGCGTTTGGAGCTGAATGATTGCGAAAAATTTGTTGCCTTCTCAAACATTTCTTAGCTTCAAACTCCAATATCTCGCGAACGGATTGACCAAGCCCAAAAATTCCTCTTGCACCTGAAAGTAGATTCTCGCCCGATTACAACGGTATGTGTATTTTTTCTCTAGACCATTCTGGTTAAGCGTTTGGAGCAGCAGAAGTGCGAAAAATTTGTTGCCTTCTCAAGCATTTCTCAGCTTCAAACGCCCATATCTCGCGAACGGATAGACCAAACCCAAAAATTCCTGTTGCGTCTGAAAGTAGAAACTCGCCCGATTACAAAGGTATGTGTATTTTTTCCCTAGGCCATACTGGTTAAGCGTTTGGAGCAGCAGAATTGCGAAAAATTTGTTGCCTTCTCAACCATTTCTTAGCCTCAAAATACCATATCACGCGAACGGTTTGACCAAGCCCAAAAATTCCTGCTGAGTCTGAAAGTAGAAACTCGCCCGATTACAACTGTATATGTATTTTTTCCCTAGGCCATTCTGGTTAAGCGTTTGGAGCAGCAGAAGTGGGGAAAATTTGTTGTCTGCTCAACCATTTCTTAGCTTCAAACTCCCATATCTCGCGAATGGATTAACAAAACCCAAAAATTACTCTTGCATTTGAAAGTAGATACTCGCCCGACTGCAACGATATGTGCATTTTTTCACTAGGCCATTCTGGTTAAGCGTTTGGAGCAGCAGAATTGCGAAAAATTTGTTGCCTTCTCAACCATTTCTTAGATTCAAACTCCCATATCTCGCGAACGGTTTGACCAAGCTCAAAAATTCCTGCTGCGTCTGAAAGTAGAAACTAGCCCGATTACAACGGTATGTGTATTTTCTCCCTAGGCCATTCTGGTTACGCGTTTGCAGCAGCAGAAGTGCGAAAAATTTGTTGCCTTCTCCACCATTTCTTATCTTCAAACTACCATATCTCGCGAACGGTTTGACCAAGCCCAAAAATTCCTGCTGCGTCTGAAAGTAGAAACTCGCCCGATTACAACGGTATATGTATTTTTTCCCTATGCCATTCTGGTTAAGCGTTTGGAGCTGCATGATTGCGAAAAATTTGTTGCCTTCTCAAACATTTCTTAGCTTCAAACTCCAATATCTCGCGAACGGATTGACCAAGCCCAAAAATTCCTCTTGCATCTGAAAGTAGATTCTCGCCCGATTACAACGGTATGTGTATTTTTTCTCTAGACCATTCTGGTTAAGCGTTTGGAGCAGCAGAAGTGCGAAAAATTTGTTGCCTTCTCAAGCATTTCTTAGCTTCAAACGCCCATATCTCGCGAACGGATAGACCAAACCCAAAAATTCCTGTTGCGTCTGAAAGTAGAAACTCGCCCGATTACAAAGGTATGTGTATTTTTTCCCTAGGCCATTCTGGTTAAGCGTTTGGAGCAGCAGAAGTGCGAAAAATTTGTTGCCTTCTCAACCATTCCTTAGCTTCAAACTGCCATATCTCGCGAACGGTTTGACCAAGCCCAAAAATTCCTGCTGCGTCTGAAAGTAGAAACTCGCCCGATTACAACGGTATATGTATTTTTTCCCTAGGCCATTCTGGTTAAGCGTTTGGAGCAGCAGAAGTGGGAAAAATTTGTTGTCTGCCCAACCATTTCTTAGCTTCAATCTCCCATATCTCGCGAACGGATTAACCAAACCCAAAAATTACTCTTGCATCTGAAAGTAGATACTCGCCCGATTACAACGGTATGTGTATTTTTTCCCTAGGCCACTCTGGTTAAGCGTTTGGGGAAGCAGATGTGCGCAAAATTTGTTGTCTTCTCAATCATTTCTTAGCTTCAAACTCCCATTACTCGTGAACGGATTGACGAAACCCAAAAATTCCTGTTGCGTCTGAAAGTAGAAACTCGCCCGATTACAAAGGTATGTGTATTTTTTCCCTAGGCCAGTCTGGTTAAGCGTTTGGAGCAGCAGAAGTGCGAAAAATTTGTTGCCTTCTCATCCATTTCTTAGCTTCAAACTCCCATTTCTCGCGAACGGATTGACCAAACCCAAAAATTCCTGCTGCGTCTGAAAGTAGAAACTCGCCCGATTACAATGGTATGTGTATTTTTTCCCTAGGCCCTTCTGGTTAAGCGTTTGGGGAAGCAGATGTGCGCAGAATTTGTTGTCTTCTCAACCATTTCTTAGCTTCAAACTCCCATATCTCGTGAACGGATTGACGAAACCCAAAAATTCCTGTTGCGTCTGAAAGTAGAAACTCGCCCGATTACAAAGGTATGTGTATTTTTTCCCTAGGCCAGTCTGGTTAAGCGTTTGGAGCAGCAGAAGTGCGCAAGATTTGTTGCCTTCTCAACCATTGCCTAGCATCAAACTCCCATATCTCGCGCACGGATTGACCAAACCCAAAAATTCCTGTTGCGTCTGAAAGTAGAAACTCGCCCGATTACAAAGGTATGTGTATTTTTTCCCTAGGCCATACTGGTTAAGCGTTTGGAGCAGCAGAAGTGCGAAAAATTTGTTGCCTTCTCAACCATTTCTTAGTCTCAAACTACCATATCACGCGAACGGTTTGACCAAGCCCAAAAATTCCTGCTGCGTCTGAAAGTAGAAACTCGCCCGATTACAACTGTATATGTATTTTTTCCCTAGGCCATTCTGGTTAAGCGTTTGGAGCAGCAGAAGTGGGAAACATTTGTTGTCTGCTCAACCATTTCTTAGCTTCAAACTCCCATATCTCGCGAATGGATTAACCAAACCCAAAAATTATTCTTGCATCTGAAAGTAGATACTCGCCCGACTGCAACGATATGTGCATTTTTTCCCTAGGCCAGACCGGTTAAGCGTTTGGAGCAGCAGAAGTGCGCAAGATTTTTTGTCCTCTCTACCATTGCTTAGCATCAAACTCCCATATCTCGCGCACGGATTGACCAAACCCAAAAATTCCTGTTGCGTCTGAAAGTAGAAACTCGCCCGATTACAAAGGTATGTGTATTTTTTCCCTAGGCCATACTGGTTAAGCGTTTGGAGCAGCAGAATTGCGAAAAATTTGTTGCCTTCTCAACCATTTCTTAGCCTCAAAATACCATATCACGCGAACGGTTTGACCAAGCCCAAAAATTCCTGCTGCGTCTGAAAGTAGAAACTCGCCCGATTACAACTGTATATGTATTTTTTCCCTAGGCCATTCTGGTTAAGCGTTTGGAGCAGCAGAAGTGGGAAACATTTGTTGTCTGCTCAACCATTTCTTAGCTTCAAACTCCCATATCTCGCGAATGGATTAACCAAACCCAAAAATTATTCTTGCATCTGAAAGTAGATACTCGCCCGACTGCAACGATATGTGCATTTTTTCACTAGGCCATTCTGGTTAAGCGTTTGGAGCAGCAGAATTGCGAAAAATTTGTTGCCTTCTCAACCATTTCTTAGATTCAAACTCCCATATCTCGCGAACGGTTTGACCAAGCTCAAAAATTCCTGCTGCGTCTGAAAGTAGAAACTAGCCCGATTACAACGGTATGTGTATTTTCTCCCTAGGCCATTCTGGTTACGCGTTTGCAGCAGCAGAAGTGCGAAAATTTGTTGCCTTCTCCACCATTTCTTATCTTCAAACTACCATATCTCGCGAACGGTTTGACCAAGCCCAAAAATTCCTGCTGCGTCTGAAAGTAGAAACTCGCCCGATTACAACGGTATATGTGTTTTTTCCCTAGGCCATTCTGGTTATGCGTTTGGAGCAGCAGAAGTGGGAAAAATTTGTTGTCTGCTCAACCATTTCTTAGCTTCAAACTCCCATATGTCGCGAACGGATTAACCAAACCCAAAAATTACTCTTGCATCTGAAAGTAGATACTCGCCCGATTACAACGGTATGTGTATTTTTTCCCTATGCCATTCTGGTTAAGCGTTTGGAGCTGCATGATTGCGAAAAATTTGTTGCCTTCTCAAACATTTCTTAGCTTCAAACTCCCATATCTCGCGAACGGTTTGACCAAGCCCAAAAATTCCTGCTGCGTCTGAAAGTAGAAACTCGCCCGATTACAACGGTATATGTGTTTTTTCCCTAGGCCATTCTGGTTATGCGTTTGGTGCAGCAGAAGTGGGAAAAATTTGTTGTCTGCTCAACCATTTCTTAGCTTCAAACTCCCATATGTCGCGAACGGATTAACCAAACCCAAAAATTACTCTTGCATCTGAAAGTAGATACTCGCCCGATTACAACGGTATGTGTATTTTTTCCCTATGCCATTCTGGTTAAGCGTTTGGAGCTGAATGATTGCGAAAAATTTGTTGCCTTCTCAAACATTTCTTAGCTTCAAACTCCAATATCTCGCGAACGGATTGACCAAGCCCAAAAATTCCTCTTGCATCTGAAAGTAGATTCTCGCCCGATTACAACGGTATGTGTATTTTTTCTCTAGACCATTCTGGTTAAGCGTTTGGAGCAGCAGAAGTGCGAAAAATTTGTTGCCTTCTCAAGCATTTCTTAGATTCAAACGCCCATATCTCGCGAACGGATAGACCAAACCCAAAAATTCCTGTTGCGTCTGAAAGTAGAAACTCGCCCGATTACAAAGGTATGTGTATTTTTTCCCTAGGCCATTCTGGTTAAGCGTTTGGAGCAGCAGAAGTGCGAAAAATTTGTTGCCTTCTTAACCATTCCTTAGCTTCAAACTGCCATATCTCGCGAACGGTTTGACCAAGCCCAAAAGTTCCTGCTGCGTCTGAAAGTAGAAACTCGCCCGATTACAACGGTATATGTATTTTTTCCCTAGGCCATTCTGGTTAAGCGTTTGGAGCAGCAGAAGTGGGAAAAATTTGTTGTCTGCCCAACCATTTCTTAGCTTCAATCTCCCATATCTCGCGAACGGATTAACCAAACCCAAAAATTACTCTTGCATCTGAAAGTAGATACTCGCCCGATTACAACGGTATGTGTATTTTTTCCCTAGGCCACTCTGGTTAAGCGTTTGGAGCAGCAGAAGTGCGAAAAATTTGTTGCCTTCGCAAGCATTTCTTAGCTTCAAACGCCCATATCTCGCGAACGGATAGACCAAACCCAAAAATTCCTGTTGTGTCTGAAAGTAGAAACTCGCCCGATTACAAAGGTATGTGTACTTTTTCCCTAGGCCATTCTGGTTAAGCGTTTGGAGCAGCAGAAATGCGCAAAATTTGTTGTCTTCTCAACCATTTCTTAGCTTCAAACTCCCATATCTCGCGAACGGATTGACCAAACCCAAAAATTCCTGTTGCGCCTGAAAGTAGAAACTCGCCCGATTACAAAGGTATGTGTATTTTTTCCCTAGGCCGTTCTGGTTAAGCGTTTGGAGCAGCAGAATTGCGAAAAATTTGTTGCCTTCTCAACCATTTCTTAGCTTCAAACCACCATATCACGCGAACGGTTTGACCATGCCCAAAAATTCCTGCTGCGTCTGAAAGTAGGAACTCGCCCGATTACAACGGTATGTGAATTTCTTCCCTAGGCCATTCTTGTTAAGCGTTTGGAGCAGCAGAAGTGCGCAAAATTTGTTGTCTTCTCAACCATTTCTTAGCTTCAAACTCCCATACCTCGCGAACGGTATGACCAAGCCCAAAAATTCCTCTTGCATCTGAAAGTACATACTCGCCCGATTACAACGGTATGTGTTTTCTTTGCCTAGGCCATTCTGGTTAAGCGTTTGGAGCAGCAGAAGTGCGAAAAATTTGTTGCCTTCTCAACCACTTCTTAGCTTCAAACTCCCATGTCTCGCGCACGGATTGACCAAACCCAAAAATTCCTGGTGCGTCTGAAAGAAGAAATTCGCCCGATTACAAAGGTATGTGTATTTTTTCCCTAGGCCACTCTGGTTAAGCGTTTGGAGCAGCAGAATTGCGAAAAATTTGTTGCCTTCGCAAGCATTTCTTAGCTTCAAACGCCCATATCTCGCGAACGGATAGACCAAACCCAAAAATTCCTGTTGCGTCTGAAAGTAGAAACTCGCCCGATTACAAAGGTATGTGTATTTTTTCCCTAGGCCATTCTGGTTAAGCGTTTGGAGCAGCAGAAGTGCGCAAAATTTGTTGTCTTCTAAACCATTTCTTAGCTTCAAACTCCCATATCTCGCGAACGGATTGACCAAACCCAAAAATTCCTGTTGCGTCTGAAAGTAGAAACTCGCCCGATTACAGAGGTATGTGTATTTTTTCCCTAGGCCATTCTGGTTAAGCGTTTGGAGCAGCAGAATTGCGAAAAATTTGTTGCCTTCTCAACCATTTCTTAGCTTCAAACTACCATATCACGCGAACGGTTTTGCCATGCCCAAAAATTCCTGCTGCGTCTGGAAGTAGGAACTCGCCCGATTACAACGGTATGTGAATTTATTCCCTAGGCCATTCTTGTTAAGCGTTTGGAGCAGCAGAAGTGCGCAAAATTTGTTGTCTTCTCAACCATTTCTTAGCTTCAAACTCCCATACCTCGCGAACGGTTTGACCAAGCCCAAAAATTCCTGCTGCGTCTGAAAGTAGAAACTAGCCCGATTACAACGGTATGTGTATTTTTTCCCTAGGCCATTCTGGTTATGCGTTTGGAGCAGCAGAAGTGGGAAAAATTTGTTGTCTGCTCAACCATTTCTTAGCTTCAAACTCCCATATGTCGCGAACGGATTAACCAAACCCAAAATTACTCTTGCATCTGAAAGTAGATACTCGCCCGATTACAACGGTATGTGTATTTTTTCCCTATGCCATTCTGGTTAAGCGTTTGGAGCTGAATGATTGCGAAAAATTTGTTGCCTTCTCAAACATTTCTTAGCTTCAAACTCCAATATCTCGCGAACGGATTGACCAAGCCCAAAAATTCCTCTTGCATCTGAAAGTAGATTCTCGCCCGATTACAACGGTATGTGTATTTTTTCTCTAGACCATTCTGGTTAAGCGTTTGGAGCAGCAGAAGTGCGAAAAATTTGTTGTCTGCCCAACCATTTCTTAGCTTCAATCTCCCATATCTCGCGAACGGATTAACCAAACCCAAAAATTACTCTTGCATCTGAAAGTAGATACTCGCCCGATTACAACGGTATGTGTATTTTTTCCCTAGGCCACTCTGGTTAAGCGTTTGGGGAAGCAGATGTGCGCAAAATTTGTTGTCTTCTCAATCATTTCTTAGCTTCAAACTCCCATTACTCGTGAACGGATTGACGAAACCCAAAAACTCCTGTTGCGTCTGAAAGTAGAAACTCGCCCGATTACAAAGGTATGTGTATTTTTTCCCTAGGCCAGTCTGGTTAAGCGTTTGGAGCAGCAGAAGTGCGAAAAATTTGTTGCCTTCTCATCCATTTCTTAGCTTCAAACTCCCATTTCTCGCGAACGGATTGACCAAACCCAAAAATTCCTGCTGCGTCTGAAAGTAGAAACTCGCCCGATTACAATGGTATGTGTATTTTTTCCCTAGGCCCTTCTGGTTAAGCGTTTGGGGAAGCAGATGTGCGCAGAATTTGTTGTCTTCTCAACCATTTCTTAGCTTCAAACTCCCATATTTCGTGAACGGATTGACGAAACCCAAAAATTCCTGTTGCGTCTGAAAGTAGAAACTCGCCCGATTACAAAGGTATGTGTATTTTTTCCCTAGGCCAGTCTGGTTAAGCGTTTGGAGCAGCAGAAGTGCGCAAGATTTGTTGCCTTCTCAACCATTGCCTAGCATCAAACTCCCATATCTCGCGCACGGATTGACCAAACACAAAAATTCCTGTTGCGTCTGAAAGTAGAAACTCGCCCGATTACAAAGGTATGTGTATTTTTTCCCTAGGCCATACTGGTTAAGCGTTTGGAGCAGCAGAAGTGCGAAAAATTTGTTGCCTTCTCAACCATTTCTTAGCCTCAAACTACCATATCACGCGAACGGTTTGACCAAGCCCAAAAATTCCTGCTGCGTCTGAAAGTAGAAACTCGCCCGATTACAACTGTATATGTATTTTTTCCCTAGGCCATTCTGGTTAAGCGTTTGGAGCAGCAGAAGTGGGAAACATTTGTTGTCTGCTCAACCATTTCTTAGCTTCAAACTCCCATATCTCGCGAATGGATTAACCAAACCCAAAAATTATTCTTGCATCTGAAAGTAGATACTCGCCCGACTGCAACGATATGTGCATTTTTTCCCTAGGCCAGTCTGGTTAAGCGTTTGGAGCAGCAGAAGTGCGCAAGATTTTTTGTCTTCTCTACCATTGCTTAGCATCAAACTCCCATATCTCGCGCACGGATTGACCAAACCCAAAAATTCCTGTTGCGTCTGAAAGTAGAAACTCGCCCGATTACAAAGGTATGTGTATTTTTTCCCTAGGCCATACTGGTTAAGCGTTTGGAGCAGCAGAATTGCGAAAAATTTGTTGCCTTCTCAACCATTTCTTAGCCTCAAAATACCATATCACGCGAACGGTTTGACCAAGCCCAAAAATTCCTGCTGCGTCTGAAAGTAGAAACTCGCCCGATTACAACTGTATATGTATTTTTTCCCTAGGCCATTCTGGTTAAGCGTTTGGAGCAGCAGAAGTGGGGAAAATTTGTTGTCTGCTCAACCATTTCTTAGCTTCAAACTCCCATATCTCGCGAATGGATTAACAAAACCCAAAAATTACTCTTGCATTTGAAAGTAGATACTCGCCCGACTGCAACGATATGTGCATTTTTTCACTAGGCCATTCTGGTTAAGCGTTTGGAGCAGCAGAAGTGCGAAAAATTTGTTGCCTTCTCAACCATTTCTTAGATTCAAACTCCCATATCTCGCGAACGGTTTGACCAAGCTCAAAAATTCCAGCTGCGTCTGAAAGTAGAAACTAGCCCGATTACAACGGTATGTGTATTTTCTCCCTAGGCCATTCTGGTTACGCGTTTGCAGCAGCAGAAGTGCGAAAAATTTGTTGCCTTCTCCACCATTTCTTATCTTCAAACTACCATATCTCGCGAACGGTTTGACCAAGCCCAAAAATTACTCTTGCATCTGAAAGTAGATACTCGCCCGATTACAACGGTATGTGTATTTTTTCCCTATGCCATTCTGGTTAAGCGTTTGGAGCTGCATGATTGCGAAAAATTTGTTGCCTTCTCAAACATTTCTTAGCTTCAAACTCCCATATCTCGCGAACGGTTTGACCAAGCCCAAAAATTCCTGCTGCGTCTGAAAGTAGAAACTCGCCCGATTACAACGGTATATGTGTTCTTTCCCTAGGCCATTCTGGTTATGCGTTTGGTGCAGCAGAAGTGGGAAAAATTTGTTGTCTGCTCAACCATTTCTTAGCTTCAAACTCCCATATGTCGCGAACGGATTAACCAAACCCAAAAATTACTCTTGCATCTGAAAGTAGATACTCGCCCGATTACAACGGTATGTGTATTTTTTCCCTATGCCATTCTGGTTAAGCGTTTGGCGCTGAATGATTGCGAAAAATTTGTTGCCTTCTCAAACATTTCTTAGCTTCAAACTCCAATATCTCGCGAACGGATTGACCAAGCCCAAAAATTCCTCTTGCATCTGAAAGTAGATTCTCGCCCGATTACAACGGTATGTGTATTTTTTCTCTAGACCATTCTGGTTAAGCGTTTGGAGCAGCAGAAGTGCGAAAAATTTGTTGCCTTCTCAAGCATTTCTTAGCTTCAAACGCCCATATCTCGCGAACGGATAGACCAAACCCAAAAATTCCTGTTGCGTCTGAAAGTAGAAACTCGCCCGATTACAAAGGTATGTGTATTTTTTCCCTAGGCCATTCTGGTTAAGCGTTTGGAGCAGCAGAAGTGCGAAAAATTTGTTGCCTTCTCAACCATTCCTTAGCTTCAAACTGCCATATCTCGCGAACGGTTTAACCAAGCCCAAAAGTTCCTGCTGCGTCTGAAAGTAGAAACTCGCCCGATTACAACGGTATATGTATTTTTTCCCTAGGCCATTCTGGTTAAGCGTTTGGAGCAGCAGAAGTGGGAAAAATTTGTTGTCTGCCCAACCATTTCTTAGCTTCAATCTCCCATATCTCGCGAACGGATTAACCAAACACAAAAATTACTCTTGCATCTGAAAGTAGATACTCGCCCGATTACAACGGTATGTGTATTTTTTCCCTAGGCCACTCTGGTTAAGCGTTTGGAGCAGCAGAAGTGCGAAAAATTTGTTGCCTTCGCAAGCATTTCTTAGCTTCAAACGCCCATATCTCGCGAACGGATAGACCAAACCCAAAAATTCCTGTTGTGTCTGAAAGTAGAAACTCGCCCGATTACAAAGGTATGTGTATTTTTTCCCTAGGCCATTCTTGTTAAGCGTTTGGAGCAGCAGAAATGCGCAAAATTTGTTGTCTTCTCAACCATTTCTTAGCTTCAAACTCCCATATCTCGCGAACGGATTGACCAAACCCAAAAATTCCTGTTGCGCCTGAAAGTAGAAACTCGCCCGATTACAACGGTATGTGTATTTTTTCCCTAGGCCGTTCTGGTTAAGCGTTTGGAGCAGCAGAATTGCGAAAAATTTGTTGTCTTCTCAACCATTTCTTAGCTTCAAACTCCCATACCTCGCGAACGGTATGACCAAGCCCAAAAATTCCTCTTGCATCTGAAAGTACATACTCGCCCGATTACAACGGTATGTGTTTTCTTTGCCTAGGCCATTCTGGTTAAGCGTTTGGAGCAGCAGAAGTGCGAAAAATTTGTTGCCTTCTCAACCACTTCTTAGCTTCAAACTCCCATGTCTCGCGCACGGATTGACCAAACCCAAAAATTCCTGGTGCGTCTGAAAGTAGAAATTCGCCCGATTACAAAGGTATGTGTATTTTTTCCCTAGGCCATTCTGGTTAAGCGTTTGGAGCGGCAGAAGTGAGAAAAATTTGTTGCCTTCTCAACCATTTCTTAGCCTCAAACTACCATATCACGCGAACGGTTTCACCAAGCCCAAAAATTCCTGCTGCGTCTGAAAGTAGAAACTCTCCCGATTACAACTGTATATGTATTTTTTCCCTAGGCCATTCTGGTTAAGCGTTTGGAGCAGCAGAAGTGGGAAAAATTTGTTGTCTGCCCAACCATTTCTTAGCTTCAATCTCCCATATCTCGCGAACGGATTAACCAAACCCAAAAATTACTCTTGCATCTGAAAGTAGATACTCGCCCGATTACAACGGTATGTGTATTTTTTCCCTAGGCCACTCTGGTTAAGCGTTTGGAGCAGCAGAAGTGCGAAAAATTTGTTGCCTTCGCAAGCATTTCTTAGCTTCAAACGCCCATATCTCGCGAACGGATAGACCAAACCCAAAAATTCCTGTTGTGTCTGAAAGTAGAAACTCGCCCGATTACAAAGGTATGTGTATTTTTACCCTAGGCCATTCTGGTTATGCGTTTGGAGCAGCAGAAGTGGGAAAAATTTGTTGTCTGCTCAACCATTTCTTAGCTTCAAACTCCCATATGTCGCGAACGGATTAACCAAACCCAAAAATTACTCTTGCATCTGAAAGTAGATACTCGCCCGATTACAACGGTATGTGTATTTTTTCCCTATGCCATTCTGGTTAAGCGTTTGGAACTGCATGATTGCGAAAAATTTGTTGCCTTCTCAAACATTTCTTAGCTTCAAACTCCCATATCTCGCGAACGGTTTGACCAAGCCCAAAAATTCCTGCTGCGTCTGAAAGTAGAAACTCGCCCGATTACAACGGTATATGTGTTTTTTCCCTAGGCCATTCTGGTTATGCGTTTGGTGCAGCAGAAGTGGGAAAAATTTGTTGTCTGCTCAAGCATTTCTTAGCTTCAAACTCCCATATGTCGCGAACGGATTAACCAAACCCAAAAATTACTCTTGCATCTGAAAGTAGATACTCGCCCGATTACAACGGTATGTGTATTTTTTCCCTATGCCATTCTGGTTAAGCGTTTGGAGCTGAATGATTGCGAAAAATTTGTTGCCTTCTCAAACATTTCTTAGCTTCAAACTCCAATATCTCGCGAACGGATTGACCAAGCCCAAAAATTCCTCTTGCATCTGAAAGTAGGTTCTCGCCCGATTACAACGGTATGTGTATTTTTTCTCTAGACCATTCTGGTTAAGCGTTTGGAGCAGCAGAAGTGCGAAAAATTTGTTGCCTTCTCAAGCATTTCTCAGCTTCAAACGCCCATATCTCGCGAACGGATAGACCAAACCCAAAAATTCCTGTTGCGTCTGAAAGTAGAAACTCGCCCGATTACAAAGGTATGTGTATTTTTTCCCTAGGCCATTCTGGTTAAGCGTTTGGAGCAGCTGAAGTGCGAAAAATTTGTTGCCTTCTCAACCATTCCTTAGCTTCAAACTGCCATATCTCGCGAACGGTTTGACCAAGCCCAAAAGTTCCTGCTGCGTCTGAAAGTAGAAACTCGCCCGATTACAACGGTATATGTATTTTTTCCCTAGGCCATTCTGGTTAAGCGTTTGGAGCAGCAGAAGTGGGAAAAATTTGTTGTCTGCCCAACCATTTCTTAGCTTCAATCTCCCATATCTCGCGAACGGATTAACCAAACCCAAAAATTACTCTTGCATCTGAAAGTAGATACTCGCCCGATTACAACGGTATGTGTATTTTTTCCCTAGGCCACTCTGGTTAAGCGTTTGGAGCAGCAGAAGTGCGAAAAATTTGTTGCCTTCGCAAGCATTTCTTAGCTTCAAACGCCCATATCTCGCGAACGGATAGACCAAACCCAAAAATTCCTGTTGTGTCTGAAAGTAGAAACTCGCCCGATTACAAAGGTATGTGTATTTTTTCCCTAGGCCATTCTGGTTAAGCGTTTGGAGCAGCAGAAATGCGCAAAATTTGTTGTCTTCTCAACCATTTCTTAGCTTCAAACACCCATATCTCGCGAACGGATTGACCAAACCCAAAAATTCCTGTTGCGCCTGAAAGTAGAAACTCGCCCGATTACAAAGGTATGCGTATTTTTTCCCTAGGCCGTTCTGGTTAAGCGTTTGGAGCAGCAGAATTGCGAAAAATTTGTTGCCTTCTCAACCATTTCTTAGCTTCAAACCACCATATCACGCGAACGGTTTGACCATGCCTAAAAATTCCTGCTGCGTCTGAAAGTAGGAACTCGCCCGATTACAACGGTATGTGAATTTCTTCCCTAGGCCATTCTTGTTAAGCGTTTGGAGCAGCAGAAGTGCGCAAAATTTGTTGTCTTCTCAACCATTTCTTAGCTTCAAACTCCCATACCTCGCGAACGGTATGACCAAGCCCAAAAATTCCTCTTGCATCTGAAAGTACATACTCGCCCGATTACAACGGTATGTGTTTTCTTTGCCTAGGCCATTCTGGTTAAGCGTTTGGAGCAGCAGAAGTGCGAAAAATTTGTTGCCTTCTCAACCACTTCTTAGCTTCAAACTCCCATGTCTCGCGCACGGATTGACCAAACCCAAAAATTCCTGGTGCGTCTGAAAGTAGAAATTCGCCCGATTACAAAGGTATGTGTATTTTTTCCCTAGGCCATTCTGGTTAAGCGTTTGGAGCAGCAGAAGTGAGAAAAATTTGTTGCCTTCTCAACCATTTCTTAGCCTCAAACTACCATATCACGCGAACGGTTTCACGAAGCCCAAAAATTCCTGCTGCGTCTGAAAGTAGAAACTCTCCCGATTACAACTGTATATGTATTTTTTCCCTAGGCCATTCTGGTTAAGCGTTTGGAGCAGCAGAAGTGGGAAAAATTTGTTGTCTGCTCAACCATTTCTTAGCTTCAAACTCCCATATCTCGCGAATGGATTAACCAAACCCAAAAATTACTCTTGCATCTGAAAGTAGATACTCGCACGACTGCAACGATATGTGCATTTTTTCCCTAGGCCACTCTGGTTAAGCGTTTGGAGCAGCAGAAGTGCGAAAAATTTGTTGCCTTCGCAAGCATTTCTTAGCTTCAAACGCCCATATCTCGCGAACGGATAGACCAAACCCAAAAATTCCTGTTGCGTCTGAAAGTAGAAACTCGCCCGATTACAAAGGTATGTGTATTTTTTCCCTAGGCCATTCTGGTTAAGCGTTTGGAGCAGCAGAAGTGCGCAAAATTTGTTGTCTTCTAAACCATTTCTTAGCTTCAAACTCCCATATCTCGCGAACGGATTGACCAAACCCAAAAATTCCTGTTGCGTCTGAAAGTAGAAACTCGCCCGATTACAGAGGTATGTGTATTTTTTCCCTAGGCCATTCTGGTTAAGCGTTTGGAGCAGCAGAATTGCGAAAAATTTGTTGCCTTCTCAACCATTTCTTAGCTTCAAACTACCATATCACGCGAACGGTTTTACCATGGCCAAAAATTCCTGCTGCGTCTGGAAGTAGGAACTCGCCCGATTACAACGGTATGTGAATTTATTCCCTAGGCCATTCTTGTTAAGCGTTTGGAGCAGCAGAAGTGCGCAAAATATGTTGTCTTCTCGACCATTTCTTAGCTTCAAACTCCCATACCTCGCGAACGGTTTGACCAAGCCCAAAAATTCCTGCTGCGTCTGAAAGTAGAAACTAGCCCGATTACAACGGTATGTGTATTTTTTCCCTAGGCCATTCTGGTTAATCGTTTGGAGCAGCAGAATTGCGAGAAACTTTCTACCTTCTCAACCATTTCTTAGCTTCAAACGCCCATATCTCGCGAACGGATTGACCAAGCCCAAAAATTCCTCTTGCATCTGAAAGTACATACTCGCCCGATTACAACGGTATGAGTTTTTTTTCCCTAGGCCATTCTGGTTAAGCGTTTGGAGCAGCAGAATTGCGAACAATTTGTTGTCTGCTCAACCATTTCTTAGCTTCAAACTCCCATATCTCGCGAATGGATTAACCAAACCCAAAAATTACTCTTGCATCTGAAAGTAGATACTCGCCCGACTGCAACGATATGTGCATTTTTTCCCTACGCCATTCTGGTTAAGCGTTTGGAGCAGCAGAAGTGCGAAAAATTTGTTGCCTTCTCAACCATTTCTTAGATTCAAACTCCCATATCTCGCGAACGGTTTGACCAAGCTCAAAAAGTCCTGCTGCGTCTGAAACTAGAAACTAGCCCGATTACAACGGTATGTGTATTTTTTCCCTAGGCCATTCTGGTTAAGCGTTTGGAGCAGCAGAAGTGCGAAAAATTTGTTGCCTTCTCAACCATTTCTTAGATTCAAACTCCCATATCTCGCGAACGGTTTGACCAAGCTCAAAAATTCCTGCTGCGTCTGAAACTAGAAACTAGCCCGATTACAACGGTATGTGTATTTTTTCCCTAGGCCATTCTGGTTAAGCGTTTGGAGCAGCAGAATTGCGAAAAATTTGTTGCCTTCTCAACCATTTCTTAGACTCAAACTACCATATCACGCGAACGGTTTCACCAAGCCCAAAAATTCCTGCTGCGTCTGAAAGTAGAAACTCTCCCGATTACAACTGTATATGTATTTTTTCCCTAGGCCATTCTGGTTAAGCGTTTGGAGCAGCAGAAGTGGGAAAAATTTGTTGTCTGCTCAACCATTTCTTAGTTTCAAACTCCCATATCTCGCGAATGGATTAATCAAACCCAAAAATTACTCTTGCATCTGAAAGTAGATACTCGCCTGACTGGAACGATATGTGCATTTTTTCCCTAGGCCATTCTGGTTAAGCGTTTGGAGCAGCAGAAGTGGGAAAAATTTGTTGTCTGCCCAACCATTTCTTGGCTTCAATCTCCCATATCTCGCGAACGGATTAACCAAACCCAAAAATTACTCTTGCATCTGAAAGTAGATACTCGCCCGATTACAACGGTATGTGTATTTTTTCCCTAGGCCACTCTGGTTAAGCGTTTGGAGCAGCAGAAGTGCGAAAAATTTGTTGCCTTCGCAAGCATTTCTTAGCTTCAAACGCCCATATCTCGCGAACGGATAGACCAAACCCAAAAATTCCTGTTGTGTCTGAAAGTAGAAACTCGCCCGATTACAAAGGTATGTGTATTTTTTCCCTAGGCCATTCTGGTTAAGCGTTTGGAGCAGCAGAAATGCGCAAAATTTGTTCTCTTCTCAACCATTTCTTAGCTTCAAACTCCCATATCTCGCGAACGGATTGACCAAACCCAAAAATTCCTGTTGCGCCTGAAAGTAGAAACTCGCCCGATTACAAAGGTATGTGTATTTTTTCCCTAGGCCGTTCTGGTTAAGCGTTTGGAGCAGCAGAATTGCGAAAAATTTGTTGCCTTCTCAACCATTTCTTAGCTTCAAACCACCATATCACGCGAACGGTTTGACCATGCCCAAAAATTCCTGCTGCGTCTGAAAGTAGGAACTCG
The DNA here is from genome assembly GCF_051014685.1 of Ptiloglossa arizonensis. Taxonomy (NCBI): domain Eukaryota; kingdom Metazoa; phylum Arthropoda; class Insecta; order Hymenoptera; family Colletidae; genus Ptiloglossa; species Ptiloglossa arizonensis. Next base: position 28,392 of record NW_027478439.1, on the reverse strand, counting down.
CCCGATTACAACGGTATGTGAATTTCTTCCCTAGGCCATTCTTGTTAAGCGTTTGGAGCAGCAGAAGTGCGCAAAATTTGTTGTCTTCTCAACCATTTCTTAGCTTCAAACTCCCATACCTCGCGAACGGTATGACCAAGCCCAAAAATTCCTGCTGCGTCTGAAAGTAGAAACTAGCCCGATTACAACGGTATGTGTATTTTTTCCCTAGGCCATTCTTGTTAATCGTTTGGAGCAGCAGAATTGCGAGAAACTTTTTACCTTCTCAACCATTTCTTGGCTTCAAACGCCCATATCTCGCGAACGAATTGACCAAGCCCAAATATTCCTCTTGCATCTGAAAGTAAATACTCGCCCGATTACAACGGGATGTGTTTTCTTTCCCTAGGCCATTCTGGTTAAGCGTTTGGAGCAGCAGAAGTGCGAAAAATTTGTTGACTGCTCAACCATTTCTTAGCTTCAAACTCCCATATCTCGCGAATGGATTAACCAAACCTAAAAATTACTCTTGCATCTGAAAGTAGATACTCGCCCGACTGCAACGATATGTGCATTTTTTCCCTAGGCCATTCTGGTTAAGCGTTTGGAGCAGCAGAAGTGCGAAAAATTTGTTGCCTTCGCAAGCATTTCTTAGCTTCAAACGCCCATGTCTCGCGAACGGATAGACCAAACCCAAAAATTCCTGTTGTGTCTGAAAGTAGAAACTCGCCCAATTACAAAGGTATGTGTATTTTTTCCCTAGGCCATTCTGGTTAAGCGTTTGGAGCAGCAGAAGTGCGCAAAATTTGTTGCCTTCTCAACCATTTCTTAGACTCAAACTACCATATCACGCGAACGGTTGCACCAAGCCCAAAAATTCCTGCTGCGTCTGAAAGTAGAAACTCTCCCGATTACAACTGTATATGTATTTTTTCCCTAGGCCATTCTGGTTAAGCGTTTGGAGCAGCAGAAGTGGGAAAAATTTGTTGTCTGCTCATCCATTTCTTAGCTTCAAACTCCCATATCTCGCGAATGGATTAACCAAACCCAAAAATTACTCTTGCATCTGAAAGTAGATACTCGCCCGACTGGAACGATATGTGCATTTTTTCCCTAGGCCATTCTGGTTAAGCGTTTGGAGCAGCAGAAGTGGGAAAAATTTGTTGTCTGCCCAACCATTTCTTGGTTTCAATCTCCCATATCTCGCGAACGGATTAACCAAACCCAAAAATTACTCTTGCATCTGAAAGTAGATACTCGCCCGATTACAACGGTATGTGTATTTTTTCCCTAGGCCACTCTGGTTAAGCGTTTGGAGCAGCAGAAGTGCGAAAAATTTGTTGCCTTCGCAAGCATTTCTTAGCTTCAAACGCCCATATCTCGCGAACGGATAGACCAAACCCAAAAATTCCTGTTGTGTCTGAAAGTAGAAACTCGCCCGATTACAAAGGTATGTGTATTTTTTCCCTAGGCCATTCTGGTTAAGCGTTTGGAGCAGCAGAAATGCGCAAAATTTGTTGTCTTCTCAACCATTTCTTAGCTTCAAACTCCCATATCTCGCGAACGGATTGACCAAACCCAAAAATTCCTGATGCGCCTGAAAGTAGAAACTCGCCCGATTACAAAGGTATGTGTATTTTTTCCCTAGGCCGTTCTGGTTAAGCGTTTGGAGCAGCAGAATTGCGAAAAATTTGTTGCCTTCTCAACCATTTCTTAGCTTCAAAACACCATATCACGCGAACGGTTTGACCATGCCCAAAAATTCCTGCTGCGTCTGAAAGTAGAAACTAGCCCGATTACAACGGTATGTGTATTTTTTCCCTAGGCCATTCTTGTTAATCGTTTGGAGCAGCAGAATTGCGAGAAACTTTTTACCTTCTCAACCATTTCTTGGCTTCAAACGCCCATATCTCGCGAACGAATTGACCAAGCCCAAAAATTCCTCTTGCATCTGAAAGTACATACTCGCCCGATTACAACGGTATGTGTTTTCTTTCCCTAGGCCATTCTGGTTAAGCGTTTGGAGCAGCAGAAGTGCGAACAATTTGTTGTCTGCTCAACCATTTCTTAGCTTCAAACTCCCATATCTCGCGAATGGATTAACCAAACCCAAAAATTACTCTTGCATCTGAAAGTAGATACTCGCCCGACTGCAACGATATGTGCATTTTTTCCCTAGGCCATTCTGGCTAAGCGTTTGGAGCAGCAGAAGTGCGAAAAATTTGTTGCCTTCTCAACCATTTCTTAGATTCAAACTCCCATATCTCGCGAACGGTTTGACCAAGCTCAAAAAGTCCTGCTGCGTCTGAAACTAGAAACTAGCCCGATTACAACGGTATGTGTATTTTTTCCCTAGGCCATTCTGGTTAAGCGTTTGGAGCAGCAGAAGTGCGAAAAATTTGTTGCCTTCTCAACCATTTCTTAGACTCAAACTACCATATCACGCGAACGGTTTCACCAAGCCCAAAAATTCCTGCTTCGTCTGAAAGTAGAAACTCTCCCGATTACAACTGTATATGTATTTTTTCCCTAGGCCATTCTGGTTAAGCGTTTGGAGCAGCAGAAGTGGGAAAAATTTGTTGTCTGCTCAACCATTTCTTAGCTTCAAACTCCCATATCTCGCGAATGGATTAACCAAACCCAAAAATTACTCTTGCATCTGAAAGTAGATACTCGCCCGACTGGAACGATATGTGCATTTTTTCCCTAGGCCATTCTGGTTAAGCGTTTGGAGCAGCAGAAGTGGGAAAAATTTGTTGTCTGCCCAACCATTTCTTGGCTTCAATCTCCCATATCTCGCGAACGGATTAACCAAACCCAAAAATTACTCTTGCATCTGAAAGTAGATACTCGCCCGATTACAACGGTATGTGTATTTTTTCCCTAGGCCACTCTGGTTAAGCGTTTGGAGCAGCAGAAGTGCGAGAAATTTGTTGCCTTCTCAAGCATTTCTTAGCTTCAAACTCCCATATCTGGCGAACGGATTGACCAAGCCCAAAAATTCCTCTTGCATCTGAAAGTAGATACTCGCCCGATTACAACGGTATGTGTATCTTTTCCCTAGGCCATTCTGGTTAAGCGTTTGGAGCAGCAGAAGTGCGCAAAATTTGTTGCCTTCTCAACCACTTCTTAGATTCAAACTCCCATGTCTCGCGAACGGATTGACGAAACTCAAAAATTCCTCTTGCATCTAAAAGTAGAAACTCGCCCGATTACAACGGTATGTGTATTTTTCCCCTAGGCCATTCTGGTTAAGCGTTTGGAGCAGCAGAAGTGCGAAAAATTTGTTGCCTTCTCAACCATTTCTTAGCTTCAAACTCCCTTATCTCGCGAACGGATTGACCAAGCCCAAAAATTCCTCTTGCATCTAAAAGTAGAAACTAGCCCGATTACAACGGTATGTGTATTTTTTCCCTAGGCCATTCTGGTTAAGCGTTTGGAGCAGCAGAATTGCGAGAAATTTGTTGCCTTCTCAACCATTTCTTACTTTCAAACGCCCGTATCTCGCGAACGGATTGACCATGCCCAAAAATTGCTCTTGCGTCTGAAAGTAGATACTCGCCCGATTACAATGGTGTGTGTATTTTTTCCCTAGGACATTCTGGTTAAGTGTTTGGAGCAGCAGAAGTGCGCAAAAGTTGTTGTCTTCACAACCATTTCTTAGCTTTAAGCTCCCGTATCTCGCGAACGGATTAACCAAACCAAAAAATTCCTACAGCATCTGTAAGTAGAAACTCGCCAGATTGCAGCGGTATGTGTATTTTTTCCCTTGGCCATTCTTGTTAAGCCTTTGGAGCAGCAGAAGTGCGCAAAATTTGTTTTCTTCTCAACCATTTCTTAACTTCAAACTCCCATATCTCGCGAACGGATAGACCAAACCCAAAAATTCCTGTTGCGTCTGAAAGTAGAAACTCGCCCGATTACAAAGGTATGTGTATTTTTTCCCTAGGCCATTCTGGTTAAGCGTTTGGAGCAGCAGAAGTGCGAAAAATTTGTTGCCTTCTCAACCATTCCTTAGCTTCAAACTGCCATATCTCGCGAACGGTTTGACCAAGCCCAAAAATTCCTGCTGCGTCTGAAAGTAGAAACTCGCCCGATTACAACGGTATATGTATTTTTTCCCTAGGCCATTCTGGTTAAGCGTTTGGAGCAGCAGAAGTGGGAAAAATTTGTTGTCTGCCCAACCATTTCTTAGCTTCAATCTCCCATATCTCGCGAACGGATTAACCAAACCCAAAAATTACTCTTGCATCTGAAAGTAGATACTCGCCCGATTACAACGGTATGTGTATTTTTTCCCTAGGCCACTCTGGTTAAGCGTTTGGGGAAGCAGATGTGCGCAAAATTTGTTGTCTTCTCAATCATTTCTTAGCTTCAAACTCCCATTACTCGTGAACGGATTGACGAAACCCAAAAATTCCTGTTGCGTCTGAAAGTAGAAACTCGCCCGATTACAAAGGTATGTGTATTTTTTCCCTAGGCCAGTCTGGTTAAGCGTTTGGAGCAGCAGAAGTGCGAAAAATTTGTTGCCTTCTCATCCATTTCTTAGCTTCAAACTCCCATTTCTCGCGAACGGATTGACCAAACCCAAAAATTCCTGCTGCGTCTGAAAGTAGAAACTCGCCCGATTACAATGGTATGTGTATTTTTTCCCTAGGCCCTTCTGGTTAAGCGTTTGGGGAAGCAGATGTGCGCAGAATTTGTTGTCTTCTCAACCATTTCTTAGCTTCAAACTCCCATATCTCGTGAACGGATTGACGAAACCCAAAAATTCCTGTTGCGTCTGAAAGTAGAAACTCGCCCGATTACAAAGGTATGTGTATTTTTTCCCTAGGCCAGTCTGGTTAAGCGTTTGGAGCAGCAGAAGTGCGCAAGATTTGTTGCCTTCTCAACCATTGCCTAGCATCAAACTCCCATATCTCGCGCACGGATTGACCAAACCCAAAAATTCCTGTTGCGTCTGAAAGTAGAAACTCGCCCGATTACAAAGGTATGTGTATTTTTTCCCTAGGCCATACTGGTTAAGCGTTTGGAGCAGCAGAAGTGCGAAAAATTTGTTGCCTTCCCAACCATTTCTTAGCCTCAAACTACCATATCACGCGAACGGTTTGACCAAGCCCAAAAATTCCTGCTTCGTCTGAAAGTAGAAACTCTCCCGATTACAACTGTATATGTATTTTTTCCCTAGGCCATTCTGGTTAAGCGTTTGGAGCAGCAGAAGTGGGAAAAATTTGTTGTCTGCTCAACCATTTCTTAGCTTCAAACTCCCATATCTCGCGAATGGATTAACCAAACCCAAAAATTACTCTTGCATCTGAAAGTAGATACTCGCCCGACTGGAACGATATGTGCATTTTTTCCCTAGGCCATTCTGGTTAAGCGTTTGGAGCAGCAGAAGTGGGAAAAATTTGTTGTCTGCCCAACCATTTCTTGGCTTCAATCTCCCATATCTCGCGAACGGATTAACCAAACCCAAAAATTACTCTTGCATCTGAAAGTAGATACTCGCCCGATTACAACGGTATGTGTATTTTTTCCCTAGGCCACTCTGGTTAAGCGTTTGGAGCAGCAGAAGTGCGAGAAATTTGTTGCCTTCTCAAGCATTTCTTAGCTTCAAACTCCCATATCTGGCGAACGGATTGACCAAGCCCAAAAATTCCTCTTGCATCTGAAAGTAGATACTCGCCCGATTACAACGGTATGTGTATCTTTTCCCTAGGCCATTCTGGTTAAGCGTTTGGAGCAGCAGAAGTGCGCAAAATTTGTTGCCTTCTCAACCACTTCTTAGATTCAAACTCCCATGTCTCGCGAACGGATTGACGAAACTCAAAAATTCCTCTTGCATCTAAAAGTAGAAACTCGCCCGATTACAACGGTATGTGTATTTTTCCCCTAGGCCATTCTGGTTAAGCGTTTGGAGCAGCAGAAGTGCGAAAAATTTGTTGCCTTCTCAACCATTTCTTAGCTTCAAACTCCCTTATCTCGCGAACGGATTGACCAAGCCCAAAAATTCCTCTTGCATCTAAAAGTAGAAACTAGCCCGATTACAACGGTATGTGTATTTTTTCCCTAGGCCATTCTGGTTAAGCGTTTGGAGCAGCAGAATTGCGAGAAATTTGTTGCCTTCTCAACCATTTCTTACTTTCAAACGCCCGTATCTCGCGAACGGATTGACCATGCCCAAAAATTGCTCTTGCGTCTGAAAGTAGATACTCGCCCGATTACAATGGTGTGTGTATTTTTTCCCTAGGACATTCTGGTTAAGTGTTTGGAGCAGCAGAAGTGCGCAAAAGTTGTTGTCTTCACAACCATTTCTTAGCTTTAAGCTCCCGTATCTCGCGAACGGATTAACCAAACCAAAAAATTCCTACAGCATCTGTAAGTAGAAACTCGCCAGATTGCAGCGGTATGTGTATTTTTTCCCTTGGCCATTCTTGTTAAGCCTTTGGAGCAGCAGAAGTGCGCAAAATTTGTTTTCTTCTCAACCATTTCTTAACTTCAAACTCCCATATCTCGCGAACGGATAGACCAAACCCAAAAATTCCTGTTGCGTCTGAAAGTAGAAACTCGCCCGATTACAAAGGTATGTGTATTTTTTCCCTAGGCCATTCTGGTTAAGCGTTTGGAGCAGCAGAAGTGCGAAAAATTTGTTGCCTTCTCAACCATTCCTTAGCTTCAAACTGCCATATCTCGCGAACGGTTTGACCAAGCCCAAAAATTCCTGCTGCGTCTGAAAGTAGAAACTCGCCCGATTACAACGGTATATGTATTTTTTCCCTAGGCCATTCTGGTTAAGCGTTTGGAGCAGCAGAAGTGGGAAAAATTTGTTGTCTGCCCAACCATTTCTTAGCTTCAATCTCCCATATCTCGCGAACGGATTAACCAAACCCAAAAATTACTCTTGCATCTGAAAGTAGATACTCGCCCGATTACAACGGTATGTGTATTTTTTCCCTAGGCCACTCTGGTTAAGCGTTTGGGGAAGCAGATGTGCGCAAAATTTGTTGTCTTCTCAATCATTTCTTAGCTTCAAACTCCCATTACTCGTGAACGGATTGACGAAACCCAAAAATTCCTGTTGCGTCTGAAAGTAGAAACTCGCCCGATTACAAAGGTATGTGTATTTTTTCCCTAGGCCAGTCTGGTTAAGCGTTTGGAGCAGCAGAAGTGCGAAAAATTTGTTGCCTTCTCATCCATTTCTTAGCTTCAAACTCCCATTTCTCGCGAACGGATTGACCAAACCCAAAAATTCCTGCTGCGTCTGAAAGTAGAAACTCGCCCGATTACAATGGTATGTGTATTTTTTCCCTAGGCCCTTCTGGTTAAGCGTTTGGGGAAGCAGATGTGCGCAGAATTTGTTGTCTTCTCAACCATTTCTTAGCTTCAAACTCCCATATCTCGTGAACGGATTGACGAAACCCAAAAATTCCTGTTGCGTCTGAAAGTAGAAACTCGCCCGATTACAAAGGTATGTGTATTTTTTCCCAAGGCCAGTCTGGTTAAGCGTTTGGAGCAGCAGAAGTGCGCAAGATTTGTTGCCTTCTCAACCATTGCCTAGCATCAAACTCCCATATCTCGCGCACGGATTGACCAAACCCAAAAATTCCTGTTGCGTCTGAAAGTAGAAACTCGCCCGATTACAAAGGTATGTGTATTTTTTCCCTAGGCCATACTGGTTAAGCGTTTGGAGCAGCAGAAGTGCGAAAAATTTGTTGCCTTCCCAACCATTTCTTAGCCTCAAACTACCATATCACGCGAACGGTTTGACCAAGCCCAAAAATTCCTGCTGCGTCTGAAAGTAGAAACTCGCCCGATTACAACGGTATATGTGTTTTTTCCCTAGGCCATTCTGGTTATGCGTTTGGAGCAGCAGAAGTGGGAAAAATTTGTTGTCTGCTCAACCATTTCTTAGCTTCAAACTCCCATATGTCGCGAACGGATTAACCAAACCCAAAAATTACTCTTGCATCGGAAAGTAGATACTCGCCCGATTACAACGGTATGTGTATTTTTTCCCTATGCCATTCTGGTTAAGCGTTTGGAGCTGCATGATTGCGAAAAATTTGTTGCCTTCTCAAACATTTCTTAGCTTCAAACTCCCATATCTCGCGAACGGTTTGACCAAGCCCAAAAATTCCTGCTGCGTCAGAAAGTAGAAACTCGCCCGATTACAACGGTATATGTGTTTTTTCCCTAGGCCATTCTGGTTATGCGTTTGGTGCAGCAGAAGTGGGAAAAATTTGTTGTCTGCTCAACCATTTCTTAGCTTCAAACTCCCATATGTCGCGAACGGATTAACCAAACCCAAAAATTACTCTTGCATCTGAAAGTAGATACTCGCCCGATTACAACGGTATGTGTATTTTTTCCCTATGCCATTCTGGTTAAGCGTTTGGAGCTGAATGATTGCGAAAAATTTGTTGCCTTCTCAAACATTTCTTAGCTTCAAACTCCAATATCTCGCGAACGGATTGACCAAGCCCAAAAATTCCTCTTGCATCTGAAAGTAGATTCTCGCCCGATTACAACGGTATGTGTATTTTTTCTCTAGACCATTCTGGTTAAGCGTTTGGAGCAGCAGAAGTGCGAAAAATTTGTTGCCTTCTCAAGCATTTCTTAGCTTCAAACGCCCATATCTCGCGAACGGATAGACCAAACCCAAAAATTCCTGTTGCGTCTGAAAGTAGAAACTCGCCCGATTACAAAGGTATGTGTATTTTTTCCCTAGGCCATTCTGGTTAAGCGTTTGGAGCAGCAGAAGTGCGAAAAATTTGTTGCCTTCTCAACCATTCCTTAGCTTCAAACTGCCATATCTCGCGAACGGTTTGACCAAGCCCAAAAGTTCCTGCTGCGTCTGAAAGTAGAAACTCGCCCGATTACAACTGTATATGTATTTTTTCCCTAGGCCATTCTGGTTAAGCGTTTGGAGCAGCAGAAGTGGGAAAAATTTGTTGTCTGCCCAACCATTTCTTAGCTTCAATCTCCCATATCTCGCGAACGGATTAACCAAACCCAAAAATTACTCTTGCATCTGAAAGTAGATACTCGCCCGATTACAACGGTATGTGTATTTTTTCCCTAGGCCACTCTGGTTAAGCGTTTGGAGCAGCAGAAGTGCGAAAAATTTGTTGCCTTCGCAAGCATTTCTTAGCTTCAAACGCCCATATCTCGCGAACGGATAGACCAAACCCAAAAATTCCTGTTGTGTCTGAAAGTAGAAACTCGCCCGATTACAAAGGTATGTGTACTTTTTCCCTAGGCCATTCTGGTTAAGCGTTTGGAGCAGCAGAAATGCGCAAAATTTGTTGTCTTCTCAACCATTTCTTAGTTTCAAACTCCCATATCTCGCGAACGGATTGACCAAACCCAAAAATTCCTGTTGCGCCTGAAAGTAGAAACTCGCCCGATTACAAAGGTATGTGTATTTTTTCCCTAGGCCGTTCTGGTTAAGCGTTTGGAGCAGCAGAAGTGCGAAAAATTTGTTGCCTTCGCAAGCATTTCTTAGCTTCAAACGCCCATATCTCGCGAACGGATAGACCAAACCCAAAAATTCCTGTTGCGTCTGAAAGTAGAAACTCGCCCGATTACAAAGGTATGTGTATTTTTTCCCTAGGCCATTCTGGTTAAGCGTTTGGAGCAGCAGAAGTGCGCAAAATTTGTTGTCTTCTAAACCATTTCTTAGCTTCAAACTCCCATATCTCGCGAACGGATTGACCAAACCCAAAAATTCCTGTTGCGTCTGAAAGTAGAAACTCGCCCGATTACAGAGGTATGTGTATTTTTTCCCTAGGCCATTCTGGTTAAGCGTTTGGAGCAGCAGAATTGCGAAAAATTTGTTGCCTTCTCAACCATTTCTTAGCTTCAAACTACCATATCACGCGAACGGTTTTACCATGCCCAAAAATTCCTGCTGCGTCTGGAAGTAGGAACTCGCCCGATTACAACGGTATGTGAATTTATTCCCTAGGCCATTCTTGTTAAGCGTTTGGAGCAGCAGAAGTGCGCAAAATTTGTTGTCTTCTCAACCATTTCTTAGCTTCAAACTCCCATACCTCGCGAACGGTTTGACCAAGCCCAAAAATTCCTGCTGCGTCTGAAAGTAGAAACTAGCCCGATTACAACGGTATGTGTATTTTTTCCCTAGGCCATTCTGGTTATGCGTTTGGAGCAGCAGAAGTGGGAAAAATTTGTTGTCTGCTCAACCATTTCTTAGCTTCAAACTCCCATATGTCGCGAACGGATTAACCAAACCCAAAATTACTCTTGCATCTGAAAGTAGATACTCGCCCGATTACAACGGTATGTGTATTTTTTCCCTATGCCATTCTGGTTAAGCGTTTGGAGCTGAATGATTGCGAAAAATTTGTTGCCTTCTCAAACATTTCTTAGCTTCAAACTCCAATATCTCGCGAACGGATTGACCAAGCCCAAAAATTGCTCTTGCATCTGAAAGTAGATTCTCGCCCGATTACAACGGTATGTGTATTTTTTCTCTAGACCATTCTGGTTAAGCGTTTGGAGCAGCAGAAGTGCGAAAAATTTGTTGTCTGCCCAACCATTTCTTAGCTTCAATCTCCCATATCTCGCGAACGGATTAACCAAACCCAAAAATTACTCTTGCATCTGAAAGTAGATACTCGCCCGATTACAACGGTATGTGTATTTTTTCCCTAGGCCACTCTGGTTAAGCGTTTGGGGAAGCAGATGTGCGCAAAATTTGTTGTCTTCTCAATCATTTCTTAGCTTCAAACTCCCATTACTCGTGAACGGATTGACGAAACCCAAAAATTCCTGTTGCGTCTGAAAGTAGAAACTCGCCCGATTACAAAGGTATGTGTATTTTTTCCCTAGGCCAGTCTGGTTAAGCGTTTGGAGCAGCAGAAGTGCGAAAAATTTGTTGCCTTCTCATCCATTTCTTAGCTTCAAACTCCCATTTCTCGCGAACGGATTGACCAAACCCAAAAATTCCTGCTGCGTCTGAAAGTAGAAACTCGCCCGATTACAATGGTATGTGTATTTTTTCCCTAGGCCCTTCTGGTTAAGCGTTTGGGGAAGCAGATGTGCGCAGAATTTGTTGTCTTCTCAACCATTTCTTAGCTTCAAACTCCCATACCTCGTGAACGGATTGACGAAACCCAAAAATTCCTGTTGCGTCTGAAAGTAGAAACTCGCCCGATTACAAAGGTATGTGTATTTTTTCCCTAGGCCAGTCTGGTTAAGCGTTTGGAGCAGCAGAAGTGCGCAAGATTTGTTGCCTTCTCAACCATTGCCTAGCATCAAACTCCCATATCTCGCGCACGGATTGACCAAACCCAAAAATTCCTGTTGCGTCTGAAAGTAGAAACTCGCCCGATTACAAAGGTATGTGTATTTTTTCCCTAGGCCATACTGGTTAAGCGTTTGGAGCAGCAGAAGTGCGAAAAATTTGTTGCCTTCTCAACCATTTCTTAGCCTCAAACTACCATATCACGCGAACGGTTTGACCAAGCCCAAAAATTCCTGCTGCGTCTGAAAGTAGAAACTCGCCCGATTACAACTGTATATGTATTTTTTCCCTAGGCCATTCTGGTTAAGCGTTTGGAGCAGCAGAAGTGGGAAACATTTGTTGTCTGCTCAACCATTTCTTAGCTTCAAACTCCCATATCTCGCGAATGGATTAACCAAACCCAAAAATTATTCTTGCATCTGAAAGTAGATACTCGCCCGACTGCAACGATATGTGCATTTTTTCCCTAGGCCAGACTGGTTAAGCGTTTGGAGCAGCAGAAGTGCGCAAGATTTTTTGTCTTCTCTACCATTGCTTAGCATCAAACTCCCATATCTCGCGCACGGATTGACCAAACCCAAAAATTCCTGTTGCGTCTGAAAGTAGAAACTCGCCCGATTACAAAGGTATGTGTATTTTTTCCCTAGGCCATACTGGTTAAGCGTTTGGAGCAGCAGAATTGCGAAAAATTTGTTGCCTTCTCAACCATTTCTTAGCCTCAAAATACCATATCACGCGAACGGTTTGACCAAGCCCAAAAATTCCTGCTGCGTCTGAAAGTAGAAACTCGCCCGATTACAACTGTATATGTATTTTTTCCTTAGGCCATTCTGGTTAAGCGTTTGGAGCAGCAGAAGTGGGGAAAATTTGTTGTCTGCTCAACCATGTCTTAGCTTCAAACTCCCATATCTCGCGAATGGATTAACAAAACCCAAAAATTACTCTTGCATTTGAAAGTAGATACTCGCCCGACTGCAACGATATGTGCATTTTTTCACTAGGCCATTCTGGTTAAGCGTTTGGAGCAGCAGAAGTGCGAAAAATTTGTTGCCTTCTCAACCATTTCTTAGATTCAAACTCCCATATCTCGCGAACGGTTTGACCAAGCTCAAAAATTCCAGCTGCGTCTGAAAGTAGAAACTAGCCCGATTACAACGGTATGTGTATTTTCTCCCTAGGCCATTCTGGTTACGCGTTTGCAGCAGCAGAAGTGCGAAAAATTTGTTGCCTTCTCCACCATTTCTTATCTTCAAACTACCATATCTCGCGAACGGTTTGACCAAGCCCAAAAATTACTCTTGCATCTTAAAGTAGATACTCGCCCGATTACAACGGTATGTGTATTTTTTCCCTATGCCATTCTGGTTAAGCGTTTGGAGCTGCATGATTGCGAAAAATTTGTTGCCTTCTCAAACATTTCTTAGCTTCAAACTCCCATATCTCGCGAACGGTTTGACCAAGCCCAAAAATTCCTGCTGCGTCTGAATGTAGAAACTCGCCCGATTACAACGGTATATGTGTTTTTTCCCTAGGCCATTCTGGTTATGCGTTTGGTGCAGCAGAAGTGGGAAAAATTTGTTGTCTGCTCAACCATTTCTTAGCTTCAAACTCCCATATGTCGCGAACGGATTAACCAAACCCAAAAATTACTCTTGCATCTGAAAGTAGATACTCGCCCGATTACAACGGTATGTGTATTTTTTCCCTATGCCATTCTGGTTAAGCGTTTGGCGCTGAATGATTGCGAAAAATTTGTTGCCTTCTCAAACATTTCTTAGCTTCAAACTCCAATATCTCGCGAACGGATTGACCAAGCCCAAAAATTCCTCTTGCATCTGAAAGTAGATTCTCGCCCGATTACAACGGTATGTGTATTTTTTCTCTAGACCATTCTGGTTAAGCGTTTGGAGCAGCAGAAGTGCGAAAAATTTGTTGCCTTCTCAAGCATTTCTTAGCTTCAAACGCCCATATCTCGCGAACGGATAGACCAAACCCAAAAATTCCTGTTGCGTCTGAAAGTAGAAACTCGCCCGATTACAAAGGTATGTGTATTTTTTCCCTAGGCCATTCTGGTTAAGCGTTTGGAGCAGCAGAAATGCGAAAAATTTGTTGCCTTCTCAACCATTCCTTAGCTTCAAACTGCCATATCTCGCGAACGGTTTGACCAAGCCCAAAAGTTCCTGCTGCGTCTGAAAGTAGAAACTCGCCCGATTACAACGGTATATGTATTTTTTCCCTAGGCCATTCTGGTTAAGCGTTTGGAGCAGCAGAAGTGGGAAAAATTTGTTGTCTGCCCAACCATTTCTTAGCTTCAATCTCCCATATCTCGCGAACGGATTAACCAAACCCAAAAATTACTCTTGCATCTGAAAGTAGATACTCGCCCGATTACAACGGTATGTGTATTTTTTCCCTAGGCCACTCTGGTTAAGCGTTTGGAGCAGCAGAAGTGCGAAAAATTTGTTGCCTTCGCAAGCATTTCTTAGCTTCAAACGCCCATATCTCGCGAACGGATAGACCAAACCCAAAAATTCCTGTTGTGTCTGAAAGTAGAAACTCGCCCGATTACAAAGGTATGTGTATTTTTTCCCTAGGCCATTCTGGTTAAGCGTTTGGAGCAGCAGAAATGCGCAAAATTTGTTGTCTTCTCAACCATTTCTTAGCTTCAAACTCCCATATCTCGCGAACGGATTGACCAAACCCAAAAATTCCTGTTGCGCCTGAAAGTAGAAACTCGCCCGATTACAACGGTATGTGTATTTTTTCCCTAGGCCGTTCTGGTTAAGCGTTTGGAGCAGCAGAATTGCGAAAAATTTGTTGTCTTCTCAACCATTTCTTAGCTTCAAACTCCCATACCTCGCGAACGGTATGACCAAGCCCAAAAATTCCTCTTGCATCTGAAAGTACATACTCGCCCGATTACAACGGTATGTGTTTTCTTTGCCTAGGCCATTCTGGTTAAGCGTTTGGAGCAGCAGAAGTGCGAAAAATTTGTTGCCTTCTCAACCACTTCTTAGCTTCAAACTCCCATGTCTCGCGCACGGATTGACCAAAACCAAAAATTCCTGGTGCGTCTGAAAGTAGAAATTCGCCCGATTACAAAGGTATGTGTATTTTTTCCCTAGGCCATTCTGGTTAAGCGTTTGGAGCGGCAGAAGTGAGAAAAATTTGTTGCCTTCTCAACCATTTCTTAGCCTCAAACTACCATATCACGCGAACGGTTTCACCAAGCCCAAAAATTCCTGCTGCGTCTGAAAGTAGAAACTCTCCCGATTACAACAGTATATGTATTTTTTCCCTAGGCCATTCTGGTTAAGCGTTTGGAGCAGCAGAAGTGGGAAAAATTTGTTGTCTGCCCAACCATTTCTTAGCTTCAATCTCCCATATCTCGCGAACGGATTAACCAAACCCAAAAATTACTCTTGCATCTGAAAGTAGATACTCGCCCGATTACAACGGTATGTGTATTTTTTCCCTAGGCCACTCTGGTTAAGCGTTTGGAGCAGCAGAAGTGCGAAAAATTTGTTGCCTTCGCAAGCATTTCTTAGCTTCAAACGCCCATATCTCGCGAACGGATAGACCAAACCCAAAAATTCCTGTTGTGTCTGAAAGTAGAAACTCGCCCGATTACAAAGGTATGTGTATTTTTTCCCTAGGCCATTCTGGTTATGCGTTTGGAGCAGCAGAAGTGGGAAAAATTTGTTGTCTGCTCAACCATTTCTTAGCTTCAAACTCCCATATGTCGCGAACGGATTAACCAAACCCAAAAATTACTCTTGCATCTGAAAGTAGATACTCGCCCGATTACAACGGTATGTGTATTTTTTCCCTATGCCATTCTGGTTAAGCGTTTGGAGCTGCATGATTGCGAAAAATTTGTTGCCTTCTCAAACATTTCTTAGCTTCAAACTCCCATATCTCGCGAACGGTTTGACCAAGCCCAAAAATTCCTGCTGCGTCTGAAAGTAGAAACTCGCCCGATTACAACGGTATATGTGTTTTTTCCCTAGGCCACTCTGGTTAAGCGTTTGGAGCAGCAGAAGTGCGAAAAATTTGTTGCCTTCGCAAGCATTTCTTAGCTTCAAACGCCCATATCTCGCGAACGGATTAACCAAACCCAAAAATTACTCTTGCATCTGAAAGTAGATACTCGCCCGATTACAACGGTATGTGTATTTTTTCCCTATGCCATTCTGGTTAAGCGTTTGGAGCTGAATGATTGCGAAAAATTTGTTGCCTTCTCAAACATTTCTTAGCTTCAAACTCCAATATCTCGCGAACGGATTGACCAAGCCCAAAAATTCCTCTTGCATCTGAAAGTAGATTCTCGCCCGATTACAACGGTATGTGTATTTTTTCTCTAGACCATTCTGGTTAAGCGTTTGGAGCAGCAGAAGTGCGAAAAATTTGTTGCCTTCTCAAGCATTTCTTAGCTTCAAACGCCCATATCTCGCGAACGGATAGACCAAACCCAAAAATTCCTGTTGCGTCTGAAAGTAGAAACTCGCCCGATTACAAAGGTATGTGTATTTTTTCCCTAGGCCATTCTGGTTAAGCGTTTGGAGCAGCAGAAGTGCGAAAAATTTGTTGCCTTCTCAACCATTCCTTAGCTTCAAACTGCCATATCTCGCGAACGGTTTGACCAAGCCCAAAAGATCCTGCTGCGTCTGAAAGTAGAAACTCGCCCGATTACAACGGTATATGTATTTTTTCCCTAGGCCATTCTGGTTAAGCGTTTGGAGCAGCAGAAGTGGGAAAAATTTGTTGTCTGCCCAACCATTTCTTAGCTTCAATCTCCCATATCTCGCGAACGGATTAACCAAACCCAAAAATTACTCTTGCATCTGAAAGTAGATACTCGCCCGATTACAACGGTATGTGTATTTTTTCCCTAGGCCACTCTGGTTAAGCGTTTGGAGCAGCAGAAGTGCGAAAAATTTGTTGCCTTCGCAAGCATTTCTTAGCTTCAAACGCCCATATCTCGCGAACGGATAGACCAAACCCAAAAATTCCTGTTGCGTCTGAAAGTAGAAACTCGCCCGATTACAAAGGTATGTGTATTTTTTCCCTAGGCCATTCTGGTTAAGCGTTTGGAGCAGCAGAAGTGCGAAAAATTTGTTGCCTTCTCAACCATTCCTTAGCTTCAAACTGCCATATCTCGCGAACGGTTTGACCAAGCCCAAAAGTTCCTGCTGCGTCTGAAAGTAGAAACTCGCCCGATTACAACGGTATATGTATTTTTTCCCTAGGCCATTCTGGTTAAGCGTTTGGAGCAGCAGAAGTGGGAAAAATTTGTTGTCTGCCCAACCATTTCTTAGCTTCAATCTCCCATATCTCGCGAACGGATTAACCAAACCCAAAAATTACTCTTGCATCTGAAAGTAGATACTCGCCCGATTACAACGGTATGTGTATTTTTTCCCTAGGCCATTCTGGTTATGCGTTTGGAGCAGCAGAAGTGGGAAAAATTTGTTGTCTGCTCAACCATTTCTTAGCTTCAAACTCCCATATGTCGCGAACGGATTAACCAAACCCAAAAATTACTCTTGCATCTGAAAGTAGATACTCGCCCGATTACAACGGTATGTGTATTTTTTCCCTATGCCATTCTGGTTAAGCGTTTGGAGCTGCATGATTGCGAAAAATTTGTTGCCTTCTCAAACATTTCTTAGCTTCAAACTCCCATATCTCGCGAACGGTTTGACCAAGCCCAAAAATTCCTGCTGCGTCTGAAAGTAGAAACTCGCCCGATTACAACGGTATATGTGTTTTTTCCCTAGGCCACTCTGGTTAAGCGTTTGGAGCAGCAGAAGTGCGAAAAATTTGTTGCCTTCGCAAGCATTTCTTAGCTTCAAACGCCCATATCTCGCGAACGGATTAACCAAACCCAAAAATTACTCTTGCATCTGAAAGTAGATACTCGCCCGATTACAACGGTATGTGTATTTTTTCTCTAGACCATTCTGGTTAAGCGTTTGGAGCAGCAGAAGTGCGAAAAATTTGTTGCCTTCTCAAGCATTTCTTAGCTTCAAACGCCCATATCTCGCGAACGGATAGACCAAACCCAAAAATTCCTGTTGCGTCTGAAAGTAGAAACTCGCCCGATTACAAAGGTATGTGTATTTTTTCCCTAGGCCATTCTGGTTAAGCGTTTGGAGCAGCAGAAGTGCGAAAAATTTGTTGCCTTCTCAACCATTCCTTAGCTTCAAACTGCCATATCTCGCGAACGGTTTGACCAAGCCCAAAAGTTCCTGCTGCGTCTGAAAGTAGAAACTCGCCCGATTACAACGGTATATGTATTTTTTCCCTAGGCCATTCTGGTTAAGCGTTTGGAGCAGCAGAAGTGGGAAAAATTTGTTGTCTGCCCAACCATTTCTTAGCTTCAATCTCCCATATCTCGCGAACGGATTAACCAAACCCAAAAATTACTCTTGCATCTGAAAGTAGATACTCGCCCGATTACAACGGTATGTGTATTTTTTCCCTAGGCCACTCTGGTTAAGCGTTTGGAGCAGCAGAAGTGCGAAAAATTTGTTGCCTTCGCAAGCATTTCTTAGCTTCAAACGCCCATATCTCGCGAACGGATAGACCAAACCCAAAAATTCCTGTTGTGTCTGAAAGTAGAAACTCGCCCGATTACAAAGGTATGTGTATTTTTTCCCTAGGCCATTCTGGTTAAGCGTTTGGAGCAGCAGAAATGCGCAAAATTTGTTGTCTTCTCAACCATTTCTTAGCTTCAAACTCCCATATCTCGCGAACGGATTGACCAAACCCAAAAATTCCTGTTGCGCCTGAAAGTAGAAACTCGCCCGATTACAAAGGTATGTGTATTTTTTCCCTAGGCCGTTCTGGTTAAGCGTTTGGAGCAGCAGAATTGCGAAAAATTTGTTGCCTTCTCAACCATTTCTTAGCTTCAAACCACCATATCACGCGAACGGTTTGACCATGCCTAAAAATTCCTGCTGCGTCTGAAAGTAGGAACTCGCCCGATTACAACGGTATGTGAATTTCTTCCCTAGGCCATTCTTGTTAAGCGTTTGGAGCAGCAGAAGTGCGCAAAATTTGTTGTCTTCTCAACCATTTCTTAGCTTCAAACTCCCATACCTCGCGAACGGTATGACCAAGCCCAAAAATTCCTCTTGCATCTGAAAGTACATACTCGCCCGATTACAACGGTATGTGTTTTCTTTGCCTAGGCCATTCTGGTTAAGCGTTTGGAGCAGCAGAAGTGCGAAAAATTTGTTGCCTTCTCAACCACTTCTTAGCTTCAAACTCCCATGTCTCGCGCACGGATTGACCAAACCCAAAAATTCCTGGTGCGTCTGAAAGTAGAAATTCGCCCGATTACAAAGGTATGTGTATTTTTTCCCTAGGCCATTCTGGTTAAGCGTTTGGAGCAGCAGAAGTGAGAAAAATTTGTTGCCTTCTCAACCATTTCTTAGCCTCAAACTACCATATCACGCGAACGGTTTCACCAAGCCCAAAAATTCCTGCTGCGTCTGAAAGTAGAAACTCTCCCGATTACAACTGTATATGTATTTTTTCCCTAGGCCATTCTGGTTAAGCGTTTGGAGCAGCAGAAGTGGGAAAAATTTGTTGTCTGCTCAACCATTTCTTAGCTTCAAACTCCCATATCTCGCGAATGGATTAACCAAACCCAAAAATTACTCTTGCATCTGAAAGTAGATACTCGCACGACTGCAACGATATGTGCATTTTTTCCCTAGGCCACTCTGGTTAAGCGTTTGGAGCAGCAGAAGTGCGAAAAATTTGTTGCCTTCGCAAGCATTTCTTAGCTTCAAACGCCCATATCTCGCGAACGGATAGACCAAACCCAAAAATTCCTGTTGCGTCTGAAAGTAGAAACTCGCCCGATTACAAAGGTATGTGTATTTTTTCCCTAGGCCATTCTGGTTAAGCGTTTGGAGCAGCAGAAGTGCGCAAAATTTGTTGTCTTCTAAACCATTTCTTAGCTTCAAACTCCCATATCTCGCGAACGGATTGACCAAACCCAAAAATTCCTGTTGCGTCTGAAAGTAGAAACTCGCCCGATTACAGAGGAAATGTGTATTTTTTCCCTAGGCCATTCTGGTTAAGCGTTTGGAGCAGCAGAATTGCGAAAAATTTGTTGCCTTCTCAACCATTTCTTAGCTTCAAACTACCATATCACGCGAACGGTTTTACCATGCCCAAAAATTCCTGCTGCGTCTGGAAGTAGGAACTCGCCCGATTACAACGGTATGTGAATTTATTCCCTAGGCCATTCTTGTTAAGCGTTTGGAGCAGCAGAAGTGCGCAAAATTTGTTGTCTTCTCGACCATTTCTTAGCTTCAAACTCCCATACCTCGCGAACGGTTTGACCAAGCCCAAAAATTCCTGCTGCGTCTGAAAGTAGAAACTAGCCCGATTACAACGGTATGTGTATTTTTTCCCTAGGCCATTCTGGTTAATCGTTTGGAGCAACAGAATTGCGAGAAACTTTCTACCTTCTCAACCATTTCTTAGCTTCAAACGCCCATATCTCGCGAACGGATTGACCAAGCCCAAAAATTCCTCTTGCATCTGAAAGTACATACTCGCCCGATTACAACGGTATGAGTTTTTTTTCCCTAGGCCATTCTGGTTAAGCGTTTGGAGCAGCAGAATTGCGAACAATTTGTTGTCTGCTCAACCATTTCTTAGCTTCAAACTCCCATATCTCGCGAATGGATTAACCAAACCCAAAAATTACTCTTGCATCTGAAAGTAGATACTCGCCCGACTGCAACGATATGTGCATTTTTTCCCTAGGCCATTCTGGTTAAGCGTTTGGAGCAGCAGAAGTGCGAAAAATTTGTTGCCTTCTCAACCATTTCTTAGCTTCAAACGCCCATATCTCGCGAACGAATTGACCAAGCCCAAATATTCCTCTTGCATCTGAAAGTAAATACTCGCCCGATTACAACGGGATGTGTTTTCTTTCCCTAGGCCATTCTGGTTAAGCGTTTGGAGCAGCAGAAGTGCGAACAATTTGTTGACTGCTCAACCATTTCTTAGCTTCAAACTCCCATATCTCGCGAATGGATTAACCAAACCTAAAAATTACTCTTGCATCTGAAAGTAGATACTCGCCCGACTGCAACGATATGTGCATTTTTTCCCTAGGCCATTCTGGTTAAGCGTTTGGAGCAGCAGAAGTGCGAAAAATGTGTTGCCTTCGCAAGCATTTCTTAGCTTCAAACGCCCATATCTCGCGAACGGATAGACCAAACCCAAAAATTCCTGTTGTGTCTGAAAGTAGAAACTCGCCCGATTACAAAGGTATGTGTATTTTTTCCCTAGGCCATTCTGGTTAAGCGTTTGGAGCAGCAGAAGTGCGCAAAATTTGTTGCCTTCTCAACCATTTCTTAGACTCAAACTACCATATCACGCGAACGGTTGCACCAAGCCCAAAAATTCCTGCTGCGTCTGAAAGTAGAAACTCTCCCGATTACAACTGTATATGTATTTTTTCCCTAGGCCATTCTGGTTAAGCGTTTGGAGCAGCAAAAGTGGGAAAAATTTGTTGTCTGCTCAACCATTTCTTAGCTTCAAACTCCCATATCTCGCGAATGGATTAACCAAACCCAAAAATTACTCTTGCATCTGAAAGTAGATACTCGCCCGACTGGAACGATATGTGCATTTTTTCCCTAGGCCATTCTGGTTAAGCGTTTGGAGCAGCAGAAGTGGGAAAAATTTGTTGTCTGCCCAACCATTTCTTGGCTTCAATCTCCCATATCTCGCGAACGGATTAACCAAACCCAAAAATTACTCTTGCATCTGAAAGTAGATACTCGCCCGATTACAACGGTATGTGTATTTTTTCCCTAGGCCACTCTGGTTAAGCGTTTGGAGCAGCAGAAGTGCGAAAAATTTGTTGCCTTCGCAAGCATTTCTTAGCTTCAAACGCCCATATCTCGCGAACGGATAGACCAAACCCAAAAATTCCTGCTGCGTCTGAAAGTAGAAACTAGCCCGATTACAACGGTATGTGTATTTTTTCCCTAGGCCATTCTTGTTAATCGTTTGGAGCAGCAGAATTGCGAGAAACTTTTTACCTTCTCAACCATTTCTTGGCTTCAAACGCCCATATCTCGCGAACGAATTGACCAAGCCCAA
This sequence comes from Ptiloglossa arizonensis, assembly GCF_051014685.1. Taxonomy (NCBI): domain Eukaryota; kingdom Metazoa; phylum Arthropoda; class Insecta; order Hymenoptera; family Colletidae; genus Ptiloglossa; species Ptiloglossa arizonensis. Next base: position 7,007 of record NW_027478439.1, on the reverse strand, counting down.
AAATTCCTCTTGCATCTGAAAGTACATACTCGCCCGATTACAACGGTATGTGTTTTCTTTCCCTAGGCCATTCTGGTTAAGCGTTTGGAGCAGCAGAAGTGCGAACAATTTGTTGTCTGCTCAACCATTTCTTAGCTTCAAACTCCCATATCTCGCGAATGGATTAACCAAACCCAAAAATTACTCTTGCATCTGAAAGTAGATACTCGCCCGACTGCAACGATATGTGCATTTTTTCCCTAGGCCATTCTGGCTAAGCGTTTGGAGCAGCAGAAGTGCGAAAAATTTGTTGCCTTCTCAACCATTTCTTAGATTCAAACTCCCATATCCCGCGAACGGTTTGACCAAGCTCAAAAAGTCCTGCTGCGTCTGAAACTAGAAACTAGCCCGATTACAACGGTATGTGTATTTTTTCCCTAGGCCATTCTGGTTAAGCGTTTGGAGCAGCAGAAGTGCGAAAAATTTGTTGCCGTCTCAACCATTTCTTAGACTCAAACTACCATATCACGCGAACGGTTTCACCAAGCCCAAAAATTCCTGCTTCGTCTGAAAGTAGAAACTCTCCCGATTACAACTGTATATGTATTTTTTCCCTAGGCCATTCTGGTTAAGCGTTTGGAGCAGCAGAAGTGGGAAAAATTTGTTGTCTGCTCAACCATTTCTTAGCTTCAAACTCCCATATCTCGCGAATGGATTAACCAAACCCAAAAATTACTCTTGCATCTGAAAGTAGATACTCGCCCGACTGGAACGATATGTGCATTTTTTCCCTAGGCCATTCTGGTTAAGCGTTTGGAGCAGCAGAAGTGGGAAAAATTTGTTGTCTGCCCAACCATTTCTTGGCTTCAATCTCCCATATCTCGCGAACGGATTAACCAAACCCAAAAATTACTCTTGCATCTGAAAGTAGATACTCGCCCGATTACAACGGTATGTGTATTTTTTCCCTAGGCCACTCTGGTTAAGCGTTTGGAGCAGCAGAAGTGCGAGAAATTTGTTGCCTTCTCAAGCATTTCTTAGCTTCAAACTCCCATATCTGGCGAACGGATTGACCAAGCCCCAAAATTCCTCTTGCATCTGAAAGTAGATACTCGCCCGATTACAACGGTATGTGTATCTTTTCCCTAGGCCATTCTGGTTAAGCGTTTGGAGCAGCAGAAGTGCGCAAAATTTGTTGCCTTCTCAACCACTTCTTAGATTCAAACTCCCATGTCTCGCGAACGGATTGACGAAACTCAAAAATTCCTCTTGCATCTAAAAGTAGAAACTCGCCCGATTACAACGGTATGTGTATTTTTCCCCTAGGCCATTCTGGTTAATCGTTTGGAGCATCAGAATTGCGAGAAACTTGTTGCCTTCTCAACCATTTCTGAGCTTCAAACGCCCATATCTCGCGAACGGATTGACCAAGCCCAAAAATTCCTCTTGCATCTGAAAGTAGATACTCGCCCGATTACAACGGTATGTGTATTCTTTCCCTAGGCCATTCTGGTTAAGCGTTTGGAGCAGCAGAAGTGCGCAAAATTTTTTGCCTTCTCCACCAATTCTTAGCTTCAAACTGCCATGTCTCGCGAACGGATTGACGAAACCCAAAAATTCCTCTTGCATCTAAAAGTAGAAACTCGCCCGATTACAACGGGATATGTATTTTTTCCCTAGGCCATTCTTGTTAAGCGTTTGGAGCAGCAGAATTGCGCAAAATTTGTTGTCTTGTCAACCATTTCTTAGCTTCAAACTCCCATATCTCGCGAACGGTTTGACCAAGCCCAAAAATTCCTGCTGCGTCTGAAAGTAGATACTCGCCCGATTACATTGGTATGTGTATTTTTTCCCTAGGCCATTCTGGTTAAGCGTTTGGAGCAGCAGAAGTGCGAAAAATTTGTTGCCTTCTCAACCATTTCTTAGATTCAAACTCCCATATCTCGCGAACGGTTTGACCAAGCTCAAAAATTCCTGCTGCGTCTGAAACTAGAAACTAGCCCGATTACAACGGTATGTGTATTTTTTCCCTAAGCCATTCTGGTTTAGCGTTTGGAGCAGCAGAAGTGCGAAAAATTTGTTGCCTTCTCAACCATTTCTTAGACTCAAACTACCATATCACGCGAACGGTTTCACCAAGCCCAAAAATTCCTGCTGCGTCTGAAAGTAGAAACTCTCCCGATTACAACTGTATATGTATTTTTTCCCTAGGCCATTCTGGTTAAGCGTTTGGAGCAGCAGAAGTGGGAAAAATTTGTTGTCTGCTCAACCATTTCTTAGCTTCAAACTCCCATATCTCGCGAATGGATTAACCAAACCCAAAAATTACTCTTGCATCTGAAAGTAGATACTCGCCCGACTGGAACGATATGTGCATTTTTTCCCTAGGCCATTCTGGTTAAGCGTTTGGAGCAGCAGAAGTGGGAAGAATTTGTTGTCTGCCCAACCATTTCTTGGCTTCAATCTCCCATATCTCGCGAACGGATTAACCAAACCCAAAAATTACTCTTGCATCTGAAAGTAGATACTCGCCCGATTACAACGGTATGTGTATCTTTTCCGTAGGCCATTCTGGTTAAGGGTTTGGAGCAGCAGAAGTGCGCAAAATTTGTTGCCTTCTCAACCACTTCTTAGATTCAAACTCCCATGTCTCGCGAAAGGATTGACGAAACCCAAAAATTCCTCTTGCATCTAAAAGTAGAAACTCGCCCGATTACAACGGTATGTGTATTTTTCCCCTAGGCCATTCTGGTTAAGCGTTTGGAGCAGCAGAAATGCTAAAAATTTGTTGCCTTCTCAACCATTTCTTAGCTTCAAACTCCCATATCTCGCGAACGGATTGACCAAGCCCAAAAATTCCTCTTGCATCTAAAAGTAGAAACTAGCCCGATTACAACGGTATGTGTATTTTTTCCCTAGGCCATTCTGGTTAAGCGTTTGGAGCAGCAGAATTGCGAGAAATTTGTTGCCTTCTCAACCATTTCTTACTTTCAAACGCCCGTATCTCGCGAACGGATTGACCATGCCCAAAAATTCCTCTTGCGTCTGAAAGTAGATACTCGCCCGATTACAATGGTGTGTGTATTTTTTCCCTAGGACATTCTGGTTAAGTGTTTGGAGCAGCAGAAGTGCGCAAAAGTTGTTGTCTTCACAACCATTTCTTAGCTTTAAGCTCCCGTATCTCGCGAACGGATTAACCAAACCAAAAAATTCCTACAGCATCTGTAAGTAGAAACTCGCCAGATTGCAGCGGTATGTGTATTTTTTCCCTTGGCCATTCTTGTTAAGCCTTTGGAGCAGCAGAAGTGCGCAAAATTTGTTTTCTTCTCAACCATTTCTTAACTTCAAACTCCCATATCTCGCGAACGGATTGACCAAGCCCAAAAATTCCTCTTGCATCTAAAAGTAGAAACTAGCCCGATTACAACGGTATGTGTATTTTTTCCCTAGGCCATTCTGGTTAAGCGTTTGGAGCAGCAGAATTGCGAGAAATTTGTTGCCTTCTCAACCATTTCTTACTTTCAAACGCCCGTATCTCGCGAACGGATTGACCATGCCCAAAAATTCCTCTTGCGTCTGAAAGTAGATACTCGCCCGATTACAATGGTGTGTGTATTTTTTCCCTAGGACATTCTGGTTAAGTGTTTGGAGCAGCAGAAGTGCGCAAAAGTTGTTGTCTTCACAACCATTTCTTAGCTTTAAGCTCCCGTATCTCGCGAACGGATTAACCAAACCAAAAAATTCCTACAGCATCTGTAAGTAGAAACTCGCCAGATTGCAGCGGTATGTGTATTTTTTCCCTTGGCCATTCTTGTTAAGCGTTTGGAGCAGCAGAAGTGCGCAAAATTTGTTTTCTTCTCAACCATTTCTTAACTTCAAACTCCCATATCTCGCGAACGGTTTGACCAAGCCCAAAAATTCCTGCTGCGTCTGAAAGTAGGAACTGGCCCGATTACAACGGTATGTGTATTTTTTCCCTAGGCCATTCTGGTTAATCGTTTGGAGCAGCAGAATTGCGAGAAACTTGTTTCCTTCTCAATCATTTCTTAGCTTCAAACTCCCATATCTCGCGAACGGTTTTACCAAACGCAAAAATTACTCTTGCATCTGAAAGTAGATACTCGCCCGATTACAACGGTATGTGTATTTTTTCCCTAGGCCATTCTTGTTAAGCGTTTGGAGCAGCAGAAGTGCGCAAAATTTGTTGTCTCCTCAACCATTTCTTAGCTCCAAAGTCCCATATCTCGCGAACGGTTTGACCAGGCCCAAAAATTCCTGCTGCGTCTGAAAGTAGAAACTAGCCCGATTACAACGGTATGTGTATTTTTTCCCTAGGCCATTCTGGTTAATCGTTAGGAGCATCAGAATTGCGAGAAACTTGTTGCATTCTCAACCATTTCTTAGCTTCAAACGCCCATATCTCGCGAACGGATAGACCAAGCCCACAAATTCCTCTTGCACCTAAAAGTAGAAACTAGCCCGATTACAACGGTATGTGTATTTTTTCTCTAGGCCATTCTGGTTAAGCGTTTGGAGCAGCAGAAGTGCGCAAAATTTGTTGTCTTCTCAACCATTTCTTAGCTCCAAACTCCCATATCTCGCGAACGATTTGACCAGGCCCAACAAATTCCTGCTGCGTCTGAAAGTAGAAACTAGCCCGATTACAATGGTATGTGTATTTTTTCCCTAGGCCATTCTGGTTAATCGTTTGGAGCAGCAGAATTGCGAGAAACTTGTTTCCTTCTCAACCATTTCTAAGCTTCAAACGCCCATATCTCGAGAACGGATTGACCAAGCCCAAAAATTCATCTTGCATCTAAAAGTAGAAACTAGCCCGATTACAACGGTATGTGTATTTTTTCCCTAGGCCATTCTGGTTAAGCGTTTGGAGCAGCAGAATTGCGAGAAATTTGTTGCCTTCTCAACCATTTCTTACTTTCAAACGCCCATATCTCGCGAATGGATTGACCAAGCCCAAAAATTCCTCTTGCATCTGAAAGTAGATACTCGCCCGATTACATTGGTATGTGTATTTCTTCCCTCGGACATTCTGGTTAAGTGTTTGGAGCAGCAGAAGTGCGCAAAAGTTGTTGTCTTCTCAACCATTTCTTAGCTTTAAGCTCCCGTATCTCGCGAACGGATTAACCAAACCCAAAAATTCCTACTGCATCTGAAAGTAGAAACTCGCCCGATTGCAGCGGTATGTGTGTTTTTTCCCTAGGCCATTCTTGTTAAGCGTTTGGAGCAGCAGAAGTGCGCAAAATTTGTTGCCTTCTCCACCAATTCTTAGCTTCAAACTGCCATGTCTCGCGAACGGATTGACGAAACCCAAAAATTCCTCTTGCATCTGAAAGTAGATACTCGCCCGATTACAACGGTATGTGTATTTTTTCCCTAGGCCATTCTTGTTAAGCGTTTGGAGCAGCAGAAGTGCGCAAAATTTGTTGTCTCCTCAACCATTTCTTAGCTCCAAAGTCCCATATCTCGCGAACGGTTTGACCAGGCCCAAAAATTCCTGCTGCGTCTGAAAGTAGAAACTAGCCCGATTACAACGGTATGTGTATTTTTTCCCTAGGCCATTCTGGTTAATCGTTAGGAGCATCAGAATTGCGAGAAACTTGTTGCATTCTCAACCATTTCTTAGCTTCAAACGCCCATATCTCGCGAACGGATAGACCAAGTCCACAAATTCCTCTTGCACCTAAAAGTAGAAACTAGCCCGATTACAACGGTATGTGTATTTTTTCTCTTGGCCATTCTGGTTAAGCGTTTGGAGCAGCAGAAGTGCGCAAAATTTGTTGTCTTCTCAACCATTTCTTAGCTCCAAACTCCCATATCTCGCGAACGATTTGACCAGGCCCCACAAATTCCTGCTGCGTCTGAAAGTAGAAACTAGCCCGATTACAATGGTATGTGTATTTTTTCCCTAGGCCATTCTGGTTAATCGTTTGGAGCATCAGAATTGCGAGAAACTTGTTGCCTTCTCAACCATTTCTGAGCTTCAAACGCCCATATCTCGCGAACGGATTGACCAAGCCCAAAAATTCCTCTTGCATCTGAAAGTTGATACTCGCCCGATTACAACGGTATGTGTATTTTTTCCTAGGCCATTCTGGTTAAGCGTTTGGAGCAGCAGAAGTGCGCAAAATTTGTTGCCTTCTCCACCAATTCTTAGCTTCAAACTGCCATGTCTCGCGAACGGATTGACGAAACCCAAAAATTCCTCTTGCATCTAAAAGTAGAAACTCGCCCGATTACAACGGGATATGTATTTTTTCCCTAGGCAATTCTTGTTAAGCGTTTGGAGCAGCAGAAGTGCGCAAAATTTGTTGTCTTGTCAACCATTTCTTAGCTTCAAACTCCCATATCTCGCGAACGGTTTGACCAAGCCCAAAAATTCCTGCTGCGTCTGAAAGTAGATACTCGCCCGATTACATTGGTATGTGTATTTTTTCCCTAGGCCATTCTGGTTAAGCGTTTGGAGCAGCAGAATTGCGAAAAATTTGTTGCCTTCTCAACCATTTCTTAGCTTCAAACTACCATATCACGCGAACGGTATGACCATGCCCAAAAATTCCTGCTGCGTCTGAAAGTAGGAACTCGCCCTATTACAACGGTACGTTAATTTTTCCCTAGGCCATTCTTGTTAAGCGTTTGGAGCAGCAGAAGTGCGCAAAATTTGTTGCCTTCTCAACCATTTCTTAGCTTCAAACTCCCATATCTCGCGAACGGATTGACCAAGCCCAAAAATTCCTCTTGCATCTGAAAGTAGATACTCGCCCGATTACAACGGTATGTGTATTTTTTCCCTAGGCCATTCTGGTTAAGCGTTTGGAGCAGCAGAAGTGCGCAAAATTTTTTGCCTTCTCCACCAATTCTTAGCTTCAAACTCCCATGTCTCGCGAACGGATTGACGAAACCCAAAAATTCCTCTTGCATCTAAAAGTAGAAACTCGCCCGATTACAACGGTATATGTATTTTTTCCCTAGGCCATTCTTGTTAAGCGTTTGGAGCAGCAGAAGTGCGC